>NC_133412.1:679642-1010714 GCF_049350105.2 Macaca mulatta | reverse complement strand
CTACTGCACCCAGCCTGAGAAACAGAGTGAGACTGTCAAAAACAAACAAACAAAAACAAATTAAAGGAGTTCAAATGAATTCGCCCATACCCTTTAAATTTTCAGTTGGGTACATGGGGTGATCTAGTTCCTTTTTCCCTTGCAATACATGAATAGTCTAATAATTAAATATAATCTAACAATTACATGGGAAAATTTAATTATTTTCCCATTTCATTATTCCCTATCTCAAGGAAAAAGTTAAAAGTATTCCCTATTTCAGGGAAAAAGCTAAAAATCATTTTAAACCTTCCTTCCACAAAACAGTATACTCAGTCATCTCTATCTGCTTGATCATGTGGAATTCAGCTTCACATGTCTACAATACGGTTTTTGTTAAACAGCGTTTATGTAGACAGGCAAGAGAAAGAAACACTTGGTCTATGTAGAAGCAGCAGAAGACACGTTTTAACAGAAAATGGAGAAGATACCACCGTGTGAATCTGGAAATTCTGTTCTCATCTTGTCCACACACACAGAAAACACCCAAGCACGTGCCTAGTGTCCAAAAGAAGCATAGAAAGGACAGGGATCCCTCCAGTTGTTTAATGACCAGCCCCACTTGTCACCGCCACATAACAAAATCCGCACGGCAACTTCAGCACGTTTCATTCACGATTCCACGGAAATCAGGCTGAAGAACATACAGATGTTTTGCCCACATTTAAAAATCCAAGTGTGGGACTCATAGAAATAAAACACATTATGGGTTCACTTAACTTTTCCAAATTTTTACTTGGAGAAACCTATAAAGTTCTGGTCAGTTACATCCTTAAGTTTTTCCATAATTTTTCAATGCAAAGGTTGGGCAAGACTTGTAAAGAGGTACACACATACGGCCCGGCGCGGTGGCTCACACCTATAATCTCAGCACTTTGGGAGGCCGAGGTGGGCAGATCACGAGGTCAGGAAACCGAGACCATCCTGGCTAACACGGTGAAACCCCGTCTCTACTAAAAATACAAACAATTAGTCAGGCGTGGTGGCGGGTGCCTGTAGTCCCAGCTACTCGGGAGGCTGAGGCTGGAGAATGGCATGAACCCGGGAGGCGGAGCTTGCAGTGAGATCGCACCACGCACTCCAGCCTGGGTGACAGAGGGAAACTGTCTCAAAAACAACAAAGGAGGTACACACATACATGGCACGTTCTTCTCTCAAAGAGACGGGCCCTTTTTTAAGATTCCAGAAGTAAATGTGGTTGTCACCCTGCTTTTGAGAGGATGGGCTGTGTTTTAAGCATGAACACACTTTCCTCCATGCACCAAGGATGCACCATGGGGGCAGTGCTGCCGCCGCCTCCCCAGTCTCTGCTCAGGGTGGGACTATACACCGTTAACAGGCCAGGTGCTCAGAAGGAGGCTTCCAGGACTTGCTGTAGGCATTCATTAGCAGGGAAGGCAGTGCCTCGTGCTGGTGGGCATCCAGCAGTAAGGGGGTCTTGCACTTCACTCCCTGGGCCCAGCCCCAGACAGAGGGGAAAGAGACACCTGTATCGTAACTCATGTGTATTTATAGACACACAGAGACTCTGCAGTGCAAGGTGCAGAACTAGAAGGAATCGTGGAAATAAGAGGGAAGACATTGGGTTACGACTGGCAGAGCCACCTCAAGCCTCAGCACTTCCTGCCAGAGCCCTCACTGACCAGACTCCTCCAGGGTCACTGCCACTGCCTTGCCCTGCTCATGACAGGGCAGACAGTGACAGAACCTCAGAATAACCTCCCACTCCTTCCTCACCAGCCCAGGGGACGAGCTGTTCATGAGTGTCCCAAAGCCTGAATGCGGGAACACAGAGGTGACTGAGCAGAAAGGGGGACAACCACAATGGCTGAGGGTGTGCAGATATCGCGGGGCACCCCAGCAGCCCTTTCCATCTTTTTTTTTTTTTTTTTTTTGAGACGGAGTCTCGCGCTGTCACCCAGGCTGGAGTGCAGTGGCCGGATCTCAGCTCACTGCAAGCTCCGCCTCCCAGGTTCACGCCATTCTCCTGCCTCAGCCTCCCGAGTAGCTGGGACTACAGGCGTCCGCCACCTCGCCCGGCTAGTTTTTTGTATTTTTTTTTTTTTTTTTTAGTAGAGACGGGGTTTCACCATGTTAACCAGGATGGTCTCGATCTCCTGACCTCGTGATCCGCCCGTCTCGGCCTCCCAAAGTGCTGGGATTACAGGCTTGAGCCACCGCGCCCGGCCAGCCCTTTCCATCTTAAAGAGGACGGCCACGGGTGTGCGGATGCTCCCGCGTGACCCAGCCGTGCTTTCCACCTTATAGGGGAATGGCCACGGGTGTGCGGATATTCCCGGGTGCCCCAGAGCCCTTTTCACCTTAAGGAGATTTTCACAGTCTCATATCAGTCTCCAAACTATTCAGTGAGGTTGGAGGAGTATCACTGTGGGCCAACACTGATTGGCACCAAGTAAGGGCAATTTTATAACCATGTCTCAACCATGAAACAATCAGGTCTTTGGCCATCTGGTCTAAGCTTTTTCTGTAACAAAGTTGGATAATTAAGTTGAACTTCGGTTTTCCAAAGCTTGTTACAGAAACCACATCTTCCTAGGTGTGGCTCTGTGGTGTCACGTGCACACATCAGTAGCCAGGCTTGCCAAGACTCATGGCTCGATACATGTTCACCTGAGAAGGCTGCTCAATCACTGAGGGCTCCGGCATGCTCTGAAATGAATTTGCCACTTCAGCCTACACTCTACTCCCTTGTTTGTTTAAAGAAACCCAAAAAGCAGAATTTATTTTGGCCAATCGCCTGCTGGCCCAACTGCAGAGGTTTTAATTAGAGTGCTTTCTATGATGCAATGAAAGTAAAGTCGTATAGATCAACTCATTATTACCACTCCAAAGGTTTAGTAAATCTCCAGATACTCAGGCAAACATTTTAAGAAGCTACATTAAGGTTTACAATACTCAAAATTTAAAACTACATCCATGCTTCAAAAAACCATTCCCATTTTAGATGGCCAAATGCATATGAGAAAGAAAGAAACGTGCTGAGCGCATTTTTTGGGTAATCTTATGGAGAAACTGCCACTTTAAAAATGGCTCTAGTCCCTGGCTCCAGATGGGTGTGGTGGGTTGCCTCACTCAATTTCAACTCCACCCGAAGCTGGGACACTAGAAATCCATTACCACACTCCAGGGCACCAGAATTCCCACTTCTGGAAACAGCCTGGAATGCAGACCTGTAGCAGAGAATTCTTTCCTGCCCACCCTAACCGTCCTCTGTGGAAGGCAACAGTCAAAGACAAGTCCACCCCCCTAGGCACAACTGCACCACGAAGAACCATTTCAAGGTGGGAGGTGATTGATTAGTGGGAACAGGCAGTTTAGCTAATCACTTATAAGGCAGAGAAGGGGGGTTTGAAGGCCTGTGTCTGGCCTTGTCCTCGGTAAATGGTCATCCCCAGGCAGCCTAAGCCACATGGGAAGGGGCTTCTTGCAGTAAAAGTGGGGGCGCCGTTGTGGGGAGGGGGAATGTCTTAACCACCACTGTTTTACAGGATCACAGGGCTCAGGCAATGTTCAGTATTATCACACACCAAGGTTTTTACAGTCTGAAGAAAACTACAGTCCTAAGATATCAGTTCTCAAAGCCTTAAGTTCCTCCTGCTAAGATTCCTAGAGGGTCTCGACTTCTTGCACTGAACCCCAACTTGCACAGGCACCTGCGTCTTCCTCCTGCAGCAAATGGAGATGAGAAGGCTGTGGCTCTGCTGCAGTAATGACGCCATGCAGCCCTAACACCACAGCAGAGCAATGGCTTTGGCCTGAATGTCCCCAAAACCTCATGCTGAAACCATCTCCGATGGGATACATTAAGAGGTGGGGCCTTTGGGAGGTCCTGCTCTCAGGACTGGGGTTGGTGTCCTTGTTGGGAGGCCTGGAGGAGCCCTCCTGTTCCTCCACCATGTGAGTCCCGACGAGACGCCTGCTGCCACGCAAGACCCGGTGAGATGCTGCCGTCTGTAAGCCACAGGCCCTGGGACACCAGATGTGCAGGTGCCTTGACCTTGGACTGCCTTGACCTTGGACTTTCCAGCTTCCAGAGCTGTGAGCAATAAATGTCTCTTTACAAATCACCCAATCGACAGCAGCCCGACAGAGAGACAGTAATGTTACAACTTGAGTCACTTTCTCAGTGGGCCAGAGGCCTCCCCACATGGGCCACCACCATAAAGCAAGAACTCCCTGGAGATGCAAAGGGGTTCACAAGGAATTCTACCCAGCACCAGGGTGTCTCTTCTTTCTTGCAGGAAGATAGCTGAGCCATGGCAGGAAACTACAGGGTGGGTGGGGCTGGACAGTAATGTGTCACCTGCTCATCTAAGCCTCAGTCTCCTGCCTCTCATCACGACAGTGGGGGTAACAACCCCCTCACCTGAGCTGTTGGGGGAGGTAAGAGTGCTGGGTGATTAACAATTGTTAGTGCCACAGAAATTAGGCAAAGAATCCATCCCATGTCTTACAAAACCAAACCAGCCCAGGAATTCCACATCACTACTAATTTGCATGGGAAAATGCTGGATTCTCATAAGTTTTGGCATGTCATTTGTATTAATAAAGTTTGCAGAGCTTTCACATACTAAGTATATAAAACAGGAAAATAAATCATGCAATTTGGAGGCTGAAGCAGGAGAATCACTTGAGCACAGGCAGTGGAGGTTGTAGTGAGCCTAGGCCGCGCCACTGTACTCCAGTCTGGGAGACAGAACGAGACTCCATTTCAAAAAAAAAAAGACTTTGCTGCTTCATACTAGTAAAGTGGGCAGATTCTACACGCCAACTCTTATTCAAAGGTCTCCTAACACTGACTCAGGAAATCTGGCCCTAATGTGCTTTGAGTTTTAATCCTAACAGTGTTAAAGACCACTCCCCCAGGAGCTCTGAACAAGTACTCCAGGTACACGCTGAACAAGACCACACACTCTTTGACCGAAATCTAACTTCATAGACCCAAACTACAGAACCACAGAAGACACTGCTTCTGTCCAACTTTTTGTTCTGTCATCGTTTGTGTCCATTATTTCCTACAAACCATCTCATTAGAATTTAGGGCACACAAAAGGCCGATACAACAGGGTTACTTTTCAAAGGTTTGGAGGTGAAGAACAGATACAATGCATTAACTTCCTATTGCTGCTGCAACAAATTACCACAAATGCAAACCTCCTCTCAGCCCTGGAAGTCAGGGGTCCCAGGGCTGAAGTCAAGGGGTCAGTAGCTTGTATTCCTGCCTGGAGTCTCCCAATTCATAGAGGCCACCATGGAGCTTGGCTCACAGCCCCACACCCCTCCTACCACTGCCCCGGCCTCAGCCCTGCACCCCTCAGGCCGCTGCCCCACCCTGGGCCCCATGCCCCTCCGGCCCCATGCTCCACCCTCGCCCTCAGCCCCACAGCCCTCTGGCCTCTATTTCATCCTCAGGTCTCCTCCTCTGAGATGGACGACTGGACCCTAGACGGAGGGATGAACATTCTGAACAGAATCAACGTAACTCAACATTTGAGTCGGAGAGGCCAAGCAATAAGACTTTCAAAAAAGCAACCAGAAAGTATGTACTGTGCCGGTAGTTCACAGCTGAGCGTGGCGTCATGAGTACGAGTGTGCGGCCATGCACACCAGGCCCAAGTTTAAGACAAAATATAAGGAGCTTTCCACTGTAGTATTTAACTAGATCTTATTACAAAATAGCCTCCTGATTGCAGTTTTTATCCAAAAAGTTCTTTGTAATTAAAGAAATTATTTTTCCCCTAAAAGACACTTCTCTATCTATCGTCCCATATAAACTAAAGGGGCATATTAAAGAAAAAAGACAAATGTTTGACTTCGGGGGTTTGCCTACGACTTGGATAAGCATGATTTTCTTCTAGCCAAGCAGGGAGCAGCTGGACCAGACTGGAGGGAAGGAAAAACAAATTTTCACTCTGACCTCAGTTGGGCACCAGAGTCTTCCCTGTCAGAATGTGGGTGTGGTGCTTCCCACACACCAGCCTCTGACGAAACTCAGCCCAAGGGTATGGGAAAAAGCTGTCTACTTCTGAAAAATCTGTAAAGTGCAGACACATCAAAAGCTTCAGAAGACTGTAAAGCGCCAAGGAGACCACTACACCCTTGGAGTTTACAGAAAATGGTCAGCATCACACGTGCCTGAGGTCCAGGGTCAGCTCCCGGCTGCCGCGACACCGTGAACGCAGCCCTGGCTTCCCCTCTGATGCAGAGAGCTGGTCACTCTGCCGGCAGCACTCAGAGCTCAGAACATTCTAGATGAAAGCAACGTGTTCCTTTTAAAATGTCGAATTGGGGCAGAGCAACTGAAGCTCTACGACTATGTCCACTGCTGGGTTTCAGGGTAGCATTAGGAAATTGTGAGAATCCAAATCTCAATTTCATACAGATTCCAGATTCACTGCAGGTTCCAGAATTTCCTGAAACATTCTTCCAATTTATCACTCAGGATTCCCTTGCCAAAGCTAATAAAGTCCACATTCCTTACGGAAAAGCCACCATAAGCACCACCAAAAATAAGAGCAACTGACGCCTGCCCTTTGCACCAAACCTATATACTGTTACTCACACAAGACTGTGCTGGAGGCAGCTCTTAGCTGAAGCCGAATCCGTGAGACTTCATTATCACCATTTTGGATCAAGTGTGAAGACTGTCAGCAAACCAGGGCCCCAGTGTGAAGCAGAGAACAGATCCTCTGATGCCTGCCTGAACATTTCTTTCCCACCTCTGACTTGCATATTGAACACACTCAGAGCTACTGAGTCACCCACATTTGCAGGTCATTTATCCAGCCACCAGGATAACATAATTGTGCGATAAAAATGCCTTCTCAGGGGTTTGTCATACTCAACAAGGAAGCTCAGAAGGCTAGGTAAGCCCAAGAAAGGGGGAAGCGTCCTCAAAACAGACAAAAACCAAGGAAAACCATGCAGAAACTCTTTCAAGAGAGAGCAGAAACAGAGCCCGCTGTAGCCTTTCAGGCCCTGCTGGCCGCAGCCCTGCTTTAGGTGGCACCATTTCAACGGATGCATCCTGCTGGGCCCATTTGAAAGGTCCCGCTTGCGAGACACTCACCCCCACTTCCAGCTCCTGCAAGACCTGCTGCAGCCCCCCTCCACCCTGGGGGCCGACTGTGCAAGTCTTCCTGGCGAGACCCCTCAGAGCCTGCACATCATCTGAGACTGGGAAGCACCAAGGATCCCGAAACGCACAAATTCGTTCTCCTCGTGCTGCTTTCTGGGTTCGAAGTTGTCTTAAGAACCAGTCCTGCATAAACCCCGGGCTGGGGAGCCAGCCACAGCCCAGCAACACCCAGCTCATGTGCTCCACCCACCCCACAGAGGACCACGGAGGCCCCAGCACGCTCTGTCCGCGGGGCAAGACACCAGAAACAGCCACAGTTCAGGGTTCTGCCACCCGCCCCTCTGCCGTAATTACCTGCTGTGATCCGAATTCTCATTGGTTGGAAAGGTGATCCCACAGCTCCGCTGCCCTAATTACCTGCTGTGATCTGAAATTGCATTGGTTGGGAAGGGGATCTCACTGCTCAAGCACTCCCTGCTGCCTCCTTGCAAACAACATAAAAAATCCCAAACCCCTCTTCAAGAACGTTTACTATAACTTCAAAACAAGACCCATCACGAGACCAGGGAAGATACACACGCACATCTGACAGCTGGTGGGCGTCAGTGACCGATGCCACGGCTTCCGTGTGGCATGTGAAGCGGGAGGCCTGTCACGGTGACTCAGGCTGGGGTCTGAATGGGGGTCTTCCAAGCAACTAGGCAACCAGGACGCACACCCCAAAACCCAAGTCCCCGCACTCATGTACCTGGCAGAAATGCTGCGTGGCCATCGACACCAGTCGTGAACCAAGACCGATCTGTGTCCTGTGGCCCTCACAACGTCCGTACATGCCTGGGCCCAGCACAGGCACGCAGGGCACCCTGCTCGCCTCCAGTGGGGTTCTCTCCTGCCAAAGGGGATGGCCCTGAAGTCCGTTGAGATTTCCAAAGCTCTACAAAGTCGCCCTTCCTCTTGCTTGTTCAGAGGACCTAAAGCCCTGAAGACACCAGTGAGAATTGACCTAGCCTCTTAAGGCAGCTCAAACACCTAAACACAGGAACATTGGACCTCTCTGCCCTCAGGAGCAGCCAATAACCCACTGGGCTAAGCAGAAGGCACAGATGTCACATCCAGAAGCCAGTGGCGCTCACGTTTGCATTCCAGGAGCTGCCCTTGTGAGTCCCCCCAAGGCTTCCAAATCCCACTTGATTGTTTTCATCGTATCTCTACAACATCAGAGACATTATATCTCATGGTATCTATGAGATCCTCTTTACTTTTATGAGCATATATGCTCCCTGACTTACCATGGGATGAAACTGTTCCAATAAACCCAGCGTAAGCTGAAAATATCCTAAATAGAAAGTGCATTTGACATCATAGTTTCAACTTACAACGGGTTCATCCAGAGGCAGCCCATCTTGGGCCAAACACTGCACTGAGTGTGACTAGTTCACACCATCACAAGGTTGAAAAAAAAAATCAGATATGTAACAATTGGGGGCCAGGGACCCTCTGTATTGGGGCTCCTGTCTTCAGAGACAACAGAAACCTCTTCTTAGACAAGAATCACAATTTATAATCCTCAAAATGTTAAACTTAGTTTAACAATCTAGAGGTTCAAACAAAGCCAAAGTAGGCCCACAAGGCCGTTTGTGTCATTCGCTAAGACACACAACTCTGTAATAACCTTCACCACAGCCCCTCAGGGTGGGTCCCAGAGGCGGCTGAGGTTTGTGGCTATGGACACTAACGAAACCAAAATCAGAGTACGCAGGTGCAGTCAAGTCATATGACTTCTCCACTAGCATATGCACAAATGTTCATCAGCAAATCTCATCTTTGCTTTACCTCCCTCCCATGACCTAAAAAGGAGTCCACCACACACACACCTCACTTCAAAAACATAATTAGTACTTGCATTCAATTCTGAGCATTCGGAATAGACCTAATGGGTGATTAAATCTCTCTTCCAACCCATTGCTTAGTCTTCTTAGAGGATGAAGGATTTTGCATAACACAAGTCAACATATAAAAGATCTGCTATAGAAACAGACTTTCAAGTGGTCCTCATTATAGTGATTCAACTAATATACAAAGGACCCAACACACAACACAGTGTATATTAGAAGAATGATTAATTTGTTCCCCTAAAAATCCTAATATCTACACAGAAAAAAATACCCTATACACATTTTATCATTCTTTACCAGTATAGTCATACAAAGGAGTATCACAAAAGCAAAAGAACACATTTGGTTTGACTCGCAGTTCTAAGTTTAATATAAAATTGCTAAAACCACCAAGACAAACATGACTATGAAATATTTAACGATCTTCACCTAAATTCAAGTCACCATTCAACCACCAATACCTCTGCTCTCCTTACGGGAACTTTCCAAAAGTAAATTCTGGAATTAACAGGACAAAATTTTCTGGTGATAGAAATTAGGAAGAAATTGGTTGAAGGCCATTCCTTGGCTGTCAAACTTTTTCTCAATAATATTTTGTAAAATAAAAGCGTCAAACAGATCTTTACATTAACTTACAATCTATCAAGCAATACTGGAGCAAGCTTTAAATATTAGCCACATTCTGTCAGGGCTGACTAACATTAAATCAGTATCAGTCTCATGTCTTGTAGGATCCACAGCTCATCTTCTTAAAACCACTTAAGATTTCATAATTAACTCAATTAAACAATGTAAGTCATCTCCTTGATCTTTGACATGAAGGGGTAATTTTCCCCCCAAATAGTACCTCTTTCCTTGACATGATTTAATCTGTGGTTAGAGTATTTAACAGGATTTCTTTCCTTCTTAGAAAATAAAATATACACCTTTCCAATATGAAAAACTCTAACTGATAATGCCATAGCTTACCCAGGTCAAAAGCATTTTTTTTTTAAGTTAAAAAAAAGAACCTAACTGCATCTTTGGACCTTATGTGAGGTAGTGTCCAGGGTCACTGGGACCCCTACTTGGCCAGTGTAGCTGGGTACCAATTAAAGACAGAAACCCAAGCATTCACTCAAAGCCCCTTCCCAGCTGTTCATCCTAGTGGAAGAAGCCATGAGTACAAACGAATGCGGCATTCTACGGAGGGCTTTGGGGATAGGCTGCTTGAGAACATCAAAGTGGCTCACGTCCCCCGAGTATAAAGCCAGTGACTGCTCTCAGCTTCCATCCACAGTAGCCAAGGTCTGGAATCACCTGAGTGCCCGTCAACAGGGGATGAAGGGAACGTGGCCCGAACACACACAGGAGCAATACTCCACCACACAGCAGAGAGCCCTGTCATCCGCGGCAGCATGGATGGAGTTGGAGGACATTACGTTAAGCAAACGAGTCAAGCAAGGAAACGGCGCATGTTCTCACTCATAAGCAGGAGCTGAGAGCAGATCTCATGGAGGCCAAAAGTAGGTGGTCAACAGGGCCCAGCAGAGCCCACTCATAAGCAGGATGGGCAGAGGCTGGTAATGTGCACAAACACACAGCCTAATGGGAACACGAGACCTACTATTGATAAATCAGCAGGGGGATGGCAGTGGGTCATCTACTGTGTATTTCAAAACAGCTAGGAGAGAATAACTTAACATAACCAGCACAAGGAAAAGAAACTATTTAAAGTGAAAGACATCCCAAGTACACAGATTTCATCAATATAGGGGTGAATCAAGGTATCACATGCACTCTGAAAATATGTACGTATATTATGTATCAACAGAAACAAAAACCAATGACAGAACCATTTGCGAAGCACGTGCAGGAGAAGAATGGGAAGCCTGACATGGTGTGGCTGTGTCCCCACCCAAATCTCATGCTGAACTCTAACCCTATGTTGGAGGTGAGCCCTGGTGGGAGGTGATTGACTCATGGGGGTGGTTTCTAATGGTTTAGCACAATCCCCCAAGTGTTGTCCTCATGATCGTTCTCCTGAGATCTGGTTGTTTGGAAGTGCATGGCACCTTCCCCTTCACTCTCTCTCCCCTTCCAGGCATGTGAAGACATGCCGGCCTCCCCTTCACCTTCCACTCTGATTGTAAGTTTCCCCAGATGTAGAAGCCTGTACAACCCACAGAACTGTATGCCGATTAAACATTTTTTTTCCTTATTACCCAGCCTCAGATAGTTCTTTATAGCAGTGGAACAACAGTACAGTCCTCAGGACCAGCAATGTTTTCCTTCTACCTAGCGGCCAACAAGGTCCTACACCGTAGCTGGTTTTCCAAAGCTTTGCCAGAATGCTGAAGCTGTTTTGGGGATACTAACTTTCCCCATCTCTGGCAAACCAGATGGGGCATCCTATTTGCCTCTTACCACCTTTCTCAGAGAAACCCCACCTCTGAAACAGCCTCCACCAGGGGCCTCCTTCAGCAGCAACAAAGCTGAGTGTTCCTTGCACTTCCCTTCTTCTGAACAAGTAAACATCTTAAGCTTGTTTTTCCATCTTCCCAGCTCATTGAAAAAAATATCTTATGCTTTCTATTTTCCTAACACACACACATGGAAGAGAAGTGCCGTGAGGGCAGGGGCTCTTGTTTTCCCGGATCTGAGCCTGGCCCTCAAACACTAGCCGAATACTAACACAGGCTTCGCTGTGAAAGTGCAGAGGACGGTGGAGTCCCTAGGCGGGCTGCTTCTTCCAATGATCGGGAAGAAACCAGATCCATTTCCTTGTAGGAGAATCATTAGTACCATGATTAGACAGAAGACATAAGGTGGCTGATATTATCAAATCATCAAGCACCTCACAGCTGCTTCTCCAAGGAAGGCCTGGAAACTTGCAGCCACCCGCGTAGGGGCCGCAGTGTTTACAATGGAGATACGGGTGACCGAAGTCTGGCTTCCTCAGGGAAGCTACATCTGAACTTTCACCACTGAGGAATCGGTCATTTACACTCACTCACCCTCAATGCAGAAGAGGGCTCAAGACACTGTACCAGACTTCAACACTCAGGGTTAGGGTCAGGGTCAAATTCACAAGTTTTACAAAATGTATTTCCTTGGGATGCCAGAAGAGATGCAGCTTCACACCCCCCCACCTCCATGGTTTGCTTATCCCCTTCACCAGTGGATCTCACCTACAGATGACACATCCACGCCTCATCCATGGCAGCACAGAAAACCACTTGGAAGACAGCCACTCCCACCAAGCTTCCTGACTTTGGTGTTTAAAATCTGCATCTCATACGTGAGATTACACTCCTCTGGACAACGACATTGCGACTGTCATTTCACCCAAAAGGGCTTTAGGAAATGACACACGGTCCAGATGCCAGAGGTCGCCGGCCGCCTTACTCTAGCCTAATTCCTTTGTGCCTGTATGGAGGCTTCACAGCTACAGCCCATTAATGAGATGAGAAGCTCAGGGCATAGACGAACTCAGTGCTGAATTTTTTCCATTTATCACCCTTTTGTTTCGTCCAGAAGACAGCTGAGAAAGGCGGGGGCAGATCATCTCCTCCAGTGTAATGACTCTAGCCACTTCTCTTCACCCCAGGTCACCACTCAGTCAACACGCTCTTGAGAAACCAAAGCAATTCTGTTCCCTTCACTCTGGGTTCCAAGCACTAAATTCCTCCGTTTTATCAATTAGATTATCAAGCAGCCATTTGTAATCTGGACTGCAATCTGATACGAAATTTAAAGCTAATTTAAATTGCGGTAATAGCTCCTATTTACATTATAGATAAGGCATGAAAGAAAACTTTAATCTGTTCATAGGACCAACTTTGTAAACAAACCAATTATTCAAGCAATGATTGTCTTCAGTTAGATGCAAATTACTTTGTTCATAAAAGATTTTCCAGTAGGAATTTTTAAATCCATGGTCTGTCTTTTCTGAGCCTGTCTCTGCACCTTCCCCTGAGTGCACAGCAGGACTTCTCAGGGCATCCCATCAGCAGACCCACTGAAGAGAATAAGCCCGCAGCCCCCAGCCCCCAGCCCGGGAATCAAGTCCGAGCCCCAGCAGCCCCTCGTCCAGCCGGGGCTTCCTCACCAGCACAGCACCCAGGGGTCTTCCAGGTTTAATGCCACGTGTGCGTGGAAAGTAGAGTGCTAGAAGGAACACAATAGACATTCAACAATGCAAATTACCCCCTGGAACAGCCCAGCAACCCTCTGTACCTTCCCCAAAGTACCCATGCTAGGCAGGCGTAGAGTCTAATGGGGGTGCCTAGGAATCAGCATTTAACACTATTCTGATGAATAAGAGAGTTTGAGAGGTCGGTCAGCGAGAGGCTGCTGTGGCCTCCACTCATTTGCAGGCTCTGAAGAGACACAGATTCAGGTAACAGGCCAGACAGGACAAGGATGAGGAGGAGGGCAAATTCCATGGACCACCAACCACCCTGCCATCCCCACTGAGACTCCGTGATTTAAAGAGAGGCAAAGCCAGGGAGAAAAGGTGCCCGAACCACACGAGGGACTGAGATTTCACCTAAAGCACGCAGCATGTGGCTGAGGGCCAAGGTTGGGCAAGCCAGGAGCACAGAACGGGGTTCACAGGCCCAGAGGTGTCTCCCACACCCACACCCCGTGCAGACCTCCCAAGCACTGCCTGTGTCTGCCTGGTTTAGTTCCTCCCCGCCTTCTACTGTGTTGGTTTCTCAGCCGCCACCCACCACCACACAACCGTCTTTACAAGCTTGGTGGACTGAAAAGAGCGGCGGCGGGTAAGATCTGGGCTCTGGGGCCAACGTCCTGCCTGAGACATTAGTTCCAACCCACCTAGCTGTGATGTGAGCCCCCGAGATTTCTCAAATGTGAGATGGGAAGGTAACTGAACCCACTCACCAGGACGGCTGTGCAGACTGAGATTACATATAGCCACACCTCGGCATCCACCACACGTGGGACCCCAGTCGTGTTGCCCCTGATGGGAATCCCTCTATCTATGCCCCTTCTGCTACCAGAGCCAACTCCCAGCAGTAGCTGTGGAGGGTGCATCCTCTATTCCCACTCCACTCACCTCCCATCGCTCCACGCAGTGACCTGCCACGCAGCGGCCACCAGCAAATCCGGCCCCACTGGATAACCGACCACCAGCCCCCCCTCACTTTGGGGCGTCTTCCACTTGCAGTTCCGAAGCAGGCCGAGAAACCGCCCTCAAGGGCAGTCACCTGTTCCTTATTGCATGTAATGACCTGCCACGCAGGACCACCAGCAAACCCAGCTCCACCATCCAGGTTCCTGTGGATAACCGAACCCCCACCCCCCACCTTGGAGCGACTTCCACTTGCGGTTCTGAAGGGGGCCGAGAAACCGCTCTCAAGGGCACTCACCTGTTTCTTATTGCACGTAATGACCTGCCAAGCAGGGCCACCAGCAAACCCAGCTCCACCGTCTAGGTTCTGGTGGGTAACTGCCCCTGTCCCCTGCTTCCTCCTGGGGTGTCTGGGAGGCTCAGAAACTGCCCTCCAAGGGCACTCATCTGTTCCTTATTGCACTAATACCTCATTTACAGAAATCCACTTTGACTTTCCAGCACTGCAGTTGTGACAATTTAGCAATCCTGCTTGCAAGCTACAAGAGCTTGAGGTCACGTCCACCTCACCAGTATCCCAGAGACCCAGCACTATCCCACTGTGTTTAAAATTCCAAAATACTCCTGCAAAATGCTACTGGCATTTGCTTTGCACATAAAATGTTAAAAACCTTCAAGTGAAACAAATATCTTCAACAGTTTGATACAATGACATGTGAGTTACACATCTGCCAGTTGTAAAGCCTCATGCATTTATAACATTTTAGGTACGGTCAAATGGCTCAATTAATATAAACTATGAGAATCTCTAAGAAACAGGTTTCTTCTGGCGTTAGATGACCAAAGGAAAACTGGGTTCTGGCTGGCTTGCGGGCCTGTAGATGCAGACATATATGCTGACACAACCAAGCTCCTTCCCACTGATGTGGCCTCATCCCAGGCCCCTCACCCGGATGCCTGCAGGCCCCTGGAGGAGCAAGCTGACCTGTCCACATTTCTCAAATGCACAGCTGTTGCTCACACTGCAGATAGAGTTCAAGGCACGAGCAGGCCACCATGCTAAAAATACCACGCAGCGTCCACGCCAGGTGACGGTGGTTTTCACTCCATCCCAAAGCCCCAGGTATGAGTTTACAGCCATGATTACCACATGGCTTTTTAGACCCTCAAGACATACTTTGTTTCCTTTTATGCAACAAAGTTCAAAGACTATCACTCAGATATAGGCTCTGAAACTGTGGAATAATTATTTGGGAACAGAGCCTCTGCCAGATCAGGATTAGCACTTGGGACAACACCCCGTGACCTCGGTCCACACAAACCCATCCAGACCAGAAGCCTCCCGCACTGTAATTTCTGTGGATTTCTGTAAACGAGGTATTACTGCAATAAGGAATAGATGAGTGCCCTTGGAGGGCAGTTTCTGAGCCTCCCAACCACACGGCCACGTTCAGGCTGAAGCCGCACCACCTCCAGAAACACTGTCCCTCGCCGAGGTGTGCCTGGCTTCTCCCTTTTTCCAAAACTTAACAAAACCTGAAAAGGACAGGTCTGTGTAGAAAAACACAAACTACTTGCGATTCCTCTTCCCAGTTCAGGCTGTAGGAAGCTCGTCTCGGCCCTCACCGTGTTCTGACTGTGGCTTGGTTCCCATAAGAAATAAAGTCAGAATTCTAGTCCCTGTCTCCTGGGCAGTGTGGCAGGCATACATACCTTCAGTTATATGAGGAAAGGCGTGGCGAGCCCCCTTCCTTCAGTAAAACTGCACAGTTCCCAGAACCCTGATGCCATCCCCCTCACACCACTGTGAACACCTGGACAGAGCACATTTCAATGCGTGCACCTTTGTGGGCTAGTTTTCTATTTCTCCACTAAATCACCCCAAATTTAGCGCCCTAAACTCTGACTTATTTTCTCACATTTCTGGAAGCTGGAGTCCAAAACAGGTCCCACCATCTAACGTGGAAGTGGCGGCAGGGCTGGCTCTGGGGAAGCGACCGTCTCCTTCGCCCCCGCAGCCTCTAGAGGCTTCTGCATCCCCTGTTCCATATGGCACCCACTGTCTTCAGGACCCACAGCGGCTCTGACGGCCCCGCAACTGGAAGACGCAGAAATGTCAGGAGCCCGGGAATCTAGTGCTAGGGCCAAGCCTCCCCACCCTCCCAGCTCCTCACACACTCCCGTGTGAGCTAATATAGATTCCACTTTAACTAGTGTCACCTGTGTAAGGGGTAAGTGCCCAGCTGTGAACTGGTTAACCTCGCCCACACAAACCCCGAGAATAAACTCACAGGCCATGGACCACTCCCCAAGCAATAAGTGACCACCTGCTCAGGGACCTCCATGCCCCAGCAGAGCCCTCCAGTACCTCCTTGTGAGCTCAGACTGGCAGCAGGGTTCTGCAGCGCCAGAGGGCCCTGGATAAAAAAGACAGCTCCCATATCGGGAGGCACCGCCCTCGGTTGGGTTCCCAGTACTTTAATAGCCCAGGTGGACAAGCCGTGGCGCATGCAACCCCATCACCAGAATAACGGCTGCACGTGGCGAGTGCACGGGTGGCCACCACTCAGCCCAGCTGGCCGCGCTAAGCACATCACCACCGTGACGCCCAATCAGATTGAACTGCTGGAACAGTCCCAGCATCGGCCCCCAAGAACATTCTGGATCACAATTCAGAGTAGTGATTGCGATCAGGGCCACATGTGGCTGAATGTTTTTACAGGAGGACACCACAGCTGGACTGACGCCACAGCTGGATCTGGCTGGACTGAGAGCATTTCCCACTGTACATTCTTACAACACCATTTTATTTGCGCTTTATTAAACTTCTATGGCTTTTTTCTGCTTATCTACTTTATGGGAGTGTTTCTTGTTCTTATGACTGCGGTGATACTTCAAGCTACAACTATCAATGTGTAAATTAGTTTGGAAGTCGCCTTATCATTAAACATTTCACAAGCAAGCAGTCAGAGGCACCTAACCCAGAGGCCTCTTTTCTTCTCTGAGCCAAACCTACCTTGGACTCAAAGAAAATGGCACATGGAGAGGGGCTGGATCTCCAGCGCCCATTCCTAGGGAGCCTCCTGGGGAGCAGATATGGAGGGAGAAGCCCTGGGTTATGGCACTGTCGTACTAAAGAAAAGTCTATTTGGGTAATGTAAGCACCAGACTTAAGAGATTAAGCAAACCATGAAAAGAAACTACTAACCACAGCTTCTCCAAAACAGAACTAAACTCCCTTTAGTTTGAATTGGAAAAGCAGAAGTGATGATCAGGATACAAAAAAAAAAAAAAAAAAAGAAAGAAAGAAAAGAAATGACACAGTATCTGAACACAGGAGAATAATCAAGGGCCACTGTCTCTTCCTGTGTCAGTGGGAGCCTCGCATCTAAGCTGGATTTAGAAGGTTGCTACTTTGGACTGAAAGGTATCCCCAACTCTAGTTTGTAAGCAAGTGGAGCAGAATGCTTCAATTATTTCAAGGTTTAGCGGTAAAGCTCTGCAACTCTCACAAACATTTTAATTGGTGTGAATTTTAAAGTGACTCAATCTGTTGGCTGGAGTATCTAACGGCTTAACCACGGGGTCACGTTGGAAAATTTTTCCAATTGCTTTTGTTTTTCCTACTGAAGATGCATTTGAACGTTCTTGTAGTTTGCAGTTGGCTGGTTCTGATGTTTGGTCCTGAGGAGGCCCAAGTATCCATAGAGGAAGAATCTGAAACCTCAAGCCACTCGAGTGCTGTCTGGGCAGATGGAGACCCCAACCCGAGGGCCACTGACGGGCTCAGCATGGGCGCAGGGCCGCCCGATGCAACAGGCCACGTATTTGCCGGTTACAAAACATCATAAGCACACACCCCCAGGTGTGCACACACGCTCTGTACACATCTGTCCCTATCAACACCAGCACACACCCCCAGGTGTGCACACACGCTCTGTACACGCTCACGTCTGTCCATGCCAACAACAGCATACACCCCGAGGTGTGCACACAAGCTCTGTACACATCTGTCCCTGCCAATGCCAGCACACATCCCCAAGGTGTGCACACACATTCCATACGCGCTCACATCTGTCCCTGCCAACGCTGGCATACACCGCCAAGGTGTGCACACACGCTCTGTACACACTCACATCCCTCCCTGCCAATATGAGCACACATTCCCAGGGGTGCACACAGGCTCTGCACATACTCATGTCTGTCCCTGCAGCCTGAGTCAAACAGTCACAGAGAGGCAGAGGAGGAGGAAGAAGGATGCGATGGGCACTAAGGTCCTGGGCCGGTTCCGCTCCCTACCTCGGGAGAGACCCCTCATGTGATCCTGCCATCACTCACCCTTCCGCCTCCATCCTCCATCCTCCCACAGGGATCAGGAGGATGCCCACTGCACAGAGCTGTGATGAGCATGAACAGAAGATGGCAGGAGCTCACGCCAAGGTGCTGAGCACGGGGCCTACAGAGTGCTTCTTTCTGCTGTGACTGACATCATCAAACAAGAGACTGACACAGCTTCTGCAGAGAATGTCACTTGCTGAGAAACTGAAACGTGTGACCTAGGAGCCTGTGAAGGTCTAAGAACAAACCAACAAACCAAACGGTTTTGTTTGTTTTTCAAACACCATAGCCTGTTTTTTCTTTTTTTTCATGCTCTACCTTGGGTATCATTTAGTTTAATTTCAAAGTAAGTCCAATAATTACACAAAATCACAGGACTGAGCATGGAGCATTGTTTCACTTCATGTCCTCCAGCCTTTAGGACACATTAAGGAAAGACATGATTCCAGGATTCCCATTAGAAAGGCTGCCCTGAGGCACCTGCTGGGGCAGCCAAATTGCAGCTGTTGATGCTGCCCCCAAGCTGCTTGGATGAAGCAGAAGATTCCGGAGATCTCCTCTCTTCTGCCCCTTGTCCAGGAGAGAAGGTGGGGGGAGAAAGGTGAGAGAAGATAGGAAGAAGGAGAGGGGAAGGAGGGAGAGAGGAGGGGAGAGGGAGGGAGAGAGGAGGGGGGGAGGGAGGGATAGGGAGAGGGAGGGAGGAGGGGCATGTGCCATCCACCAAGGCAGCTACACTGCAGAGAGAATGGAGGGTGTGTTGCCTCTCAGGACAGCAAGTTCAAGCTGTTTATAATTGTTAGCATAAACAGTGACCAGCTGAGGACAGGGCTGTCATTGGAGTTGACGTTTTATTTTCATAGTTGATATTGGGGACCTGGACCTAAAGCAGCGTGCCTTGCCCTTTTGCCAGATGGGCCTATGCTTCTCTATACTTGAGTCTATTTGACTAAATACCCGATATTGACTAGGAATTATGACGTGTAGGATACCCCTTACCACAGTAACATCAAACTCATATTCTAAATGCAATTTATTCAGGGACTGGCTTCTAACTCTGGGTGGGAATGTTAAGCTCAGTCCAGTTCAATTCAGTAAGCATTTATCAAGAAACTCCTAGACCAAGAGCTCTGTTAGACACTGGGTATGGGGTGATGGGGATACGAAGATGTGGAATTAGAACTCGAGAAGCTCAAATGCTTCCATTTAATTCCCTAATGCAATTACTAAGCTTCAACCTGATGGCTGTAATGTCTAAATTCACTTTTTCTTTATTCCAGTTCTACATAACAAAGCACAAATAATCACAGAGGAATGATTCTGTGTTGGACTATTCAGTGGACAGAGAAGAGCATTCTGACCGGCGTGAGACACTGTCTTCCTTCCCAGGGAGCCCGTGAGGTGGCTGCACAGAGCACACGCGTGAAGATTCAGGAACACGAGCATCAGGTGATGGGAGGGGCACGGAGGCAGCACCAGAAAGATGCCTGCCGAGAGGCCACTGCAGCCAGGCCGGCCGGGAAGGTCATGGGAGTGGGCGCAGGCATCTCCCTCCAGCCGCACTTGGTTTTCATGAGGACGCGTGCACGGAAGGGGATGACACCGAAATGCTGTGGCGCTGAGGGGAGGAAGGGAGGGACACAGGGCCGACGGCTGGCCCCCACCCCTTCCATCCCTGCCCCTATGAACGCTGCCAAAATCAGCCCCAACGGGGAGAAATGAGGTGGGTGAAAGAGGTGGACAGACTTGGCTTCCATGGAATTCACAGATTCCAGTCATTAAAAATCCCTTCTGAGTTTTCACCTGGAAAACTTTGCCAATGTACTTAGGGACAAGAGGCGGAAGATGAAGCCAACACAATTGGGCTCAAACTGCCACCCTTCTCCTTCTCTCTTCATCCACCACCCTCCCTGGGCCCCTGAGTGTGAGAACCAGGAGCTGCACAGCCCAAGGGTGCAGCCCCTGACCAGAGGAGGGAGCCGCACGGCGGGGCCCCCAGCACGTGGATGGCAGGATCTGTGCTATGTCAGTCCCAGGGCCCCAAGCAGAGAAGGCCTGGGGCTCCCAGCTGAAGTTTTGCTGTCTACTCTCTCACCAAAGTCGAGAAGGACTGAGTGGGACCAACGCTGCACCTGGCGGCTCCTCAGTGGCTGCCGATGTGGTCCTCACGCTGCAGGTGAGACCCTCTAGGGAAGCCCAGACCGTGGCGAGAATGACAGCCACGAGTGCTCCAGTTGCCCCAAAACTCCAGCATAGCCTGAGGAAGGCAGCGCCCGCTCAGATCCCCGTGCAGGCTTGTGTGGCACACTGGTGAGGCACACAGCACCAGAACATGGCACTTTAAGTGGCTTTGTGGGGTGTAGGAACACAAAGTGTGGTCTGGAGTGGCTCAGAAGTCACTCCCACCAGCCTGTGGGACCCGGACGGCCCCTTTGGACGTGGCTGGAGTCTCTCCAGGGCGGGCTCCAAAGTCCCAAGGATGAGGTGAGCATCGGTCTTGCTCTGAGGAAGGCCCCTGACAAGTATCCTGAACATGCAGGTACACAGCTGGCTGACTCATCTGAAGGGACCTGCTGAGCTACGAGCTAGGGACAGCTAGAGAAAACTGCGTGAACCTTTGTGACTACTCACAGGTAGGTAGCTACTGCCTGAGACACAAAGGTAAAGAATTAACCTGAAACTGCATATTATAAAACTTATTTTTAAATGATGGCGCTTAATTGAAAAGACTCCCAAAGAATACTGCATTAGAAAGTGACAGAGTGAAACCGTGAGGCTAACCACAGGAGTCCCTGGAAATTTCACCAAATGTTGTGTCAAAACTGGGAAACAGAAGAACTGCACCTGATGAAACATTCCATTAATCACTCGAGTCCTCCCCACATACGAAGCTATGTAAAAAGTGTTCCCAGAAGGTAAAGTGAGCAGCAGGGCTGTGAACACACAAAGAGAGAGCCACTTCGTCCACGGACCACAACAAAAGAAACGCTAATGAGTGCCGACGACACGCTGGAGTCCAGGGCTCTGGGCGCAGCTGGGACGGGCACACTCAGGGTCCCACTGTCCAGATGGGAAACCAGGGTGGAAACACCAGGGAGCCTGTCCCAGGGTGCAGAGCTAGTGAACAGTGGTTCATACTGCGACAATCCCAGCTGCCAGGCTCTGGGGCTCCTCGGGACAGAATCCTGTTGACTTCACTCTGGGGTGCGAGAGGCGGCAGCATCCCCCAAAGGCACCTGGAGAAGTGGTGTTATCCTCCATCCCCTGTCCCCGGCGTTACCCTCCATGCCCCTGTCCCCGGCCTTACCCTCCGTCCCCCTGTCCCTGGTGTTACCCTACTTCCTCTGTCCCCAGTGTTGCTCACCATCCTCCTCACCTCCAGGCCCCTCTCCCTGTCCTCCCTCGTTTTCCTGTTCAGCCAGAGCACATCACATGTCTCTTCCCTTTTCAAGAGGCTCAGCTGCACCCAGAGGCATTCCAGCCTATTCGGGATGGGGCACACACCCTGGGATGGGGCACAGCACAGGGCCGGAAGGGCCTGAGACCCTCTCACTGTCGCCCAGGAAGGATGGAACAGCCCACGGTCATGCTCATTGTCAGGCAGGATGAAAACTTCTGTGTCCGAAATGTTCTTTTCACTGGAACTGTTCGGACCATTCGTGAACGAATCAGTTAAATACCAGCAAGTGCCACTCCCACTTATTCTCTGGCTAGTTTTCCACCCACCAGCAACCACACTCCTAGGAATTATCCCTAACGCAGAATCAGCGCCTTGCGCCTTTAGGAAAACCTCTTTCTCTCCAGCTTTGTCCTCCTTCCACAAAAGGTGCCTCTGACTGCCTCACTCGCTGTACCAGGATTTCACTCGGCTATGGAGGAAAATCTGCGTGGGGCTCAGAGGTGGGTGGTCCCTGCATGGGCAGCAGGTCTGTGACATCCTCCGAGGAGCCTGGCCCAGGTCTGCCTCACACGCCAGGACTCTGCCTTCTGGCCCTCGGGCCCCCGAAGCTGCTTTCCCTCCAGGTGTCATGCCCCGGGCAAGAAGGCCGGACAAGGGCCCAGGGCTGCTGTGGGTCAGGAAAGCCTCCTGACACCTCCCACTCCAGGACCCCCCATCAGCATCCCAGCATCTGGACCTGTGTCACCAGCCGCTCCGCCGTGCAAGAGAATTGGATTTTCAGCTGGGTGTGCTGCTTCCCTAAACAAAGTAGGGTGTTGTTACTCAGGAAAAAGGAAAAAATTGGCATCTTCTTGGCAACCCCGCGACATCCAGCCACCGGTTCTCACCATCCCAGAGATGTCCATCCAGGGCAGATAGTGTCTTCAACCAAGCGCCACTGACCCAGAAGTGCAGTAATTAGTACACTTTCACCAGAATCACCCACTCCTTCACCTTTACACCCAAGAAAAACATGTTTGCCAGGCAAATTAGATGTCCAGGAGGTGTAAGGAAACCCCAAGCCTGCTTTAAGCCTCAGACTTTTGAGACCGTTGAGGGCTGTGCGCACAAGAGCAAGGCTGCACCCGAAAGCTCTGCTTCTGCCGGACGTCATGAACAGACCACACGGCTCAGCTACATGGACCCTTCCAGGACTTCACGAGAGGGACTTCCGTGGTACATGCAATGATGTGCACTTCGTTCAGCCTCGAACAGACCACGCCCTCGTTACAGGGTCGGTGGTCCACCTCCTGCCATCAGCCCCCCACCTCACCGAGGGTCTGTGTCTGCATCTGAAAGAACTTTGCTGTTTTACCTGGGTACCAAAATGCAGCATCGCGATGTTTAAAGGTCTTTAAATATCAACACTCCGGGTGCAGTCCTTGTCACTTTAATGCGGTCACTCGATGCAGGCCTCACTCACAACTCTGAGGTAGCTCATACCTTCCCTACCTAACCAAGGAAGAAACGAAGGCATGGAAGGTGCAGCTCCTAAGGAGCAGATTAGGATTCAAACCAGTGAACTTCGTCACATGCTGACCTACCTCTCAGGCTGAGATAACGTTGAAAATTAACCAGGTAGAACAGCGTTCCATAAATCAGCTGGAAATGGTCCTTGTGGATGGGCCTGTGGTTACTCCCTGAAGAACAAGACCATTAGCCCAAAAATCCACCTGTGTCACACTCAAATGTTTACATATACAACTATTTTTAAAATAACCCAATCAAGCATGTTCACAGCCATTTAGAGCCATATAGATTGTCTGCTTCGCTGACAATCAACCCAAGACCTCTGTCGGCAAAGGCCACGGTGCCGGGTCCAGAGAAGGCGGGACAGAGACACAAGCAGACACAAGCAGGAACCTTTCCATCCCTGGGAGCCTCGCTCTGATCGGTCCGTGAGGACACGGTACAGACCGTGGGGCACAGGCAGACGGCAGGCCAGGAGAGGGGGCTGCATTGCCGGGAGGCAGTGCTTTGAGCTCTAATGGATGGAACACTGCTAACCAGTGAAGGTGGAGAGAGGGCACACGTCTGAGAGCATGTACAGGCAGCAAAGCACAGCCAGCCTCGGGGAACCAGAAGCCACAGGGACATCAGGTTGGGTGCTGCTGTCTGCCGGCCACTGGCTGGGGGACTGTACTGGGCCTGGAGGGACATCCCTGACACTCCCCACCAGATGCCAGGGGCACCCCCAGCCCCAGGTGAGAACCACAGATCCCATGGTGAATGAGGCCAGCCTGTGGAAAGTGGGGCTGGGACAGCTCTGTACAGCTTAATAGGAAAGTTGGGTTCTATTTTGTGGGGTTTTGGTCACGCCGATGGCTAGTCATGGCTGTCCGTCAGGAAGTGATTTGAGGATAGACTAGAGAAGGGGCTGCCAAGACCAGCGGAGCATTCGCTGTCTGGGTCCAAGGAAAAGGAAATAAAGGCTGGCGATGTGACAGTGGGGGGGAGCACAGAGCAAAGGAACTGGTGGAGACACAGGGCTGGCCCCGCACAGGGCTTTGAGCAGCTACCCGGGGGTCGTCCTATTAATTCTCCTCATGGCCCCAAGAGGCGGCTGTGAGGATCCATCTCCTGAGGACAGAACTGCTCCAGAGCCACACAGCGAGGATCCACAGAACCAAGATCCGGGCCAGCTCCAAAGCGGGTGAACTTGACCCCTCAGCCATGGTCCTAAGACAGGGATCGGAGCCCCCTGGACACACAGACACAGGAACTGCAGGAAGGGGAAACGGATGCCCCGGACCAGTGGCGGGACCCAGGGTTTCAGCCCTCCAGGGCCACTGGGACCAGCCACTGCACAGGTGGACACATGATGCTTTAACTCGCGCTGGGGGAAGGAGCCCTCACTCTCAGGATGGAGACCGCAGCTCGATCGGGCCGGCCTCCCTGCTGGGCACAGCCTGAGCCACACAGGATGCTGAGGTGCCCCAACGTTGGGGTGCTCAGAGCCACTCAGCTGAGATCGTGGTGTTTTCTGTAACCACCCTTGTTTCTTCACGGTATAGATCTGGACTCCATCCTTTGCAATGTGTGAGGTTCTAGGAAGAGGCTGGCCAGCTGGGGAAATGTCCTGGGCTCTGTCCCAGTGATGACGAACTTGGCTCCCCACAAGGGCGGCCTGTTCACCACAGTGACCCCCGGGGACCACGCCTGCACCCACCTTGCTGAAGATAATTCACTTCTCATCCGTGAAAGAATAAAGCTAGACTAACTCAATTTCACACTCACTTCCAACTTTAACAACTTGTGTTAGGAAATCAAAGACAAGGACTCTGACCACGTCACAAACCCAGGAAGCAAAATCCGAGACTAACGGAATGATGCCACCTTCGCAGTTCCGAGCTTTACTAGTTGTTTTTCTTTTCTGGTCTGTTTTTCTCTTTTGGTTTAAATAATTAAAGACCCTCGTTGACAAGAAAGAAAATTCTCTATGAAACTAAAAAAAGTGGTTCTAATTAAACATTTAAACATTCTTCCATATGCTTTATAAACAGTTGAAATTACAGCTCTACTTAGTGTTAAGTACTTTAACCAAATGAAAGGTTAATTATACAGACTGGCAATTATAAAAAATAAGGCTACATATTCGTGGCATCATGAATAATTAATAAGAACCGTTTGATTTCATTCAGACCAGGGATTCTGTGCTAATAGGCTCTTAGCTGTCTTGAAATAATGGTGAAATTTTAAAATTACTTTTGTACTTAAACACGTCCCCAAAGTGAAGCACAGCGGTTAACATCCATCATGGTGCCCAGCAGAGCGACCCGCCCTACTATGGCCGACACCCTGATTCCCGAGGGCTGCATCCCGGGGCTGTACTGGTGCAGAGAACGTTCAGGAAACAGACCAGGTGGCAGGAGGGGGTCTTGTCCTCAAGGAACCTCATGAGTCTTGCTAGGGGGACAAACAGCGAGAGAATGAAACCGGCAGCCACGGAATCCGGACAGCGATGCCCAGGCCCCGCCATACATAACCCCTGGCTGGCACCTCCCTGAGACCCGTCTGGCACAGGCAGCGGCAGGGTCCGGCCCTTGGAGCGCAGGGATGGCAGAGCAGGGCCATCAAAGCGGGTGGCATGCCGACAGCGGCTTCTCCGCAAGAGCTCCTGGCTCTCAGGGAGCTGTGGGCTCCTCAATGGGAAATTCTGGCTGAGCTCCAGGGAAAAGCGGGTGGGAGGCCTGTCTCCTCTGCCCCCATCTCCTCTGCCCCAACCCTGGAAGAGGGTCAGATATCAATGCTAACTCTTGTGCTGACTCAATTAAATCAAACAATTCAGAAAACAAACTTGCTTTAAGTATTAATTTCCTAAAAAGAACTAACATGAATTCAAATAATTCACATAATTAAAATGATTTTAATTGTTAATTTAATTAAAACATCTCCGTTTTCACAGCATCATGTACCTTGGTACTTTCTCCTTATTGCATTTCCCATCTTCCAGGGCAGGTTTCCTTCCACCCAGGGCAGCAGCGACTCTGGTGTCTCGGGTATTCCCAGGCTTCCGTCAGCCCCTGGGGGGCTTACAGTTCTGCAGCGGTCTCCATCCTCATTAATCTGCATAAGAACATCCGTCCGCAGGGATGTCCTGTGGCCCCGTGGCCACATCTGACGTGCAGCTAAACGCTGGGCGTATCGCCTGGTGACAGCAGATGACACAACTGTGGGCAAGGTAGCACCTCTGGGCGCCGACACTCTCGATGAGTTTTTTACAAGACCATTCTTTAATGGGTGAACCCTGACAGGAAACACTAAAGATTGTTTTTAACTATTTTTATATCGAGACAAATCTTTGTCAAACGTTCACTCAATGCTAAATGTCACTTCTCCAGCCAACCCCTTTAAGAATACCTAAAACTTAAGACTGGAATGACGCTTTCAAACACATACTCTACTCATGCATTCCCGGGAGCAGAGAGCAGCTTAATGTTTTCACGCTACACAGGCATGAAGTTTGGCGAAGGCATTTTAATATTTTTACCTGAATATTTTAATAAAATCAAAAGATCATTTTCACTCTAATACTCTACTTAGAATCTAATTTTCCATTAAATAAACAGTCAATGTTCAGTAACCCACATGCTGATAAACTTTTGAAAACTTTAGAAAGTATTAAGTATAATCAAAGATTACTTTTAATTTTCGAGCTGGTAAGAGCCTGTGTCAGGGAACAGAGTTGAGATTGAAGAGATAAAAGCACGATGATTTTCTTAAAGAAAAGCGAAATTCGTAAAAGAGACCAGGTGATTATATAAAGAAACACAGAATCCGTTTTCAGAAATGGCAAACATTGACCACAGAACACCAGTGTTGCCCGTGATGAGAGAAACAGTTAAAAGGAAGAATTCACGGTGGCCCAGCATAGATCAGGTGTGGGAGGACAGAGACGTGATGAAATGATCCTCCTTCTAACTTCCCAGAAAGGCACAAATGGCCAGCACTGTAACTGGAGACCACGCAGGCACCAGTGTGAACTCAGACTCCATGGCCAGCACCGTAACTGGAGACCACATGGGCAATGGTGTGAACTCAGACCCCACGGCCCGCACCGTAACTGGAGACCACACGGGCACCAGTGTGAACTTAGACCCGACGGCACCTGCCTGGGCTGCTCCAGCCACCACCAGAACCTGTTCTGCAGCTGAACTGGAAGCTGATTCTGGAAGGAACTGAGGAGCATGAGGACGAGATCCTTCTACCTCAACAGGGATCAATTTTTTAATGATTTCTTTCTTTTAGAAAACTGTTAATAAAATACTTTGTCCTAAAATGACCAGGATTTCAGCAGCCTCTACATTCCTTCATGTCAATCAAAGCTTAGGCACGTGGGTTACTTCACTGTTCGTGACACCCTTTTGAAATAAAACCCGGGGCCGCCTGTGTACCCAAGAGCCTGGGCACTGAACATTCAGACAAAACGTCCAGGGCGAGAATGTTCACGTCCCAGCGGTGCGGTAGAGTGGATGGGGGGAGTTCGAGCCACAGGTGGCCACGCCTCCCCTGCCTCCGGCCAGTGCCCACTGCTCACGCACTCCTTCCTCGGCCCATCCTGAGCCACGGGGCCCTCGCGTAACCAAGGCCACTGCGGTACCTCCAGGAACAAACTGGTTACAGGTGGACTGCTCTCTACGCAACGTACAAAGATTGTTTTTAAAACTGCTCGTCTCTGGAACTTATCCCAGTAACAGGCTAGATTAAGAAAACTGACTAAAAACAGTAGGAAGAAAAACTCACTCTACCCGTTGAGGCAAGAGAAATGCACACAGCCTCTGAAATAACTGCAGAGGAGTTTTCCTGGGTTAGGTACGCGGTGGGGTGACCCTACCCCATAGCGGGGTGATGGCACATGGTGGGAACCAAGGAACATCTCCGAGTAAATGTAGGAAAATGCACTCAACTCCCAAACAGAGAGAGAAACTGCTTTTTTCCTTAAAAGCTTCTCTCTTTTATTCTCAGAAAGACTCTCTTTGGTGTCTTGACTGCTGAAGGGACAAGCCTGTCATCCCCAGAAAGCAGCCCTGGACAGTCTCCAGATCCTATAGCCCTCAGGCCCACCTTGCCTACTGATGATCCCACATTACGAAACCTAATAATCAGAAAAAGCCTCCCAGTCCGCAGCTCACAAGTGACATTTTATTCAGGGAAATGCTAATAAAAACCTGGGGCTCTGTGTAAACGCTGTCCCCTAGGTACTGAGGCTCCACACAGATGGCACACAGGGAGACAGGCCTCACCCCTTCCTGGTGCCCCATGTCTCTCCTCACATTTTATTAGCTGAGTTTTGTGGCGGTTTGTTACTTTTAACCTGACTGTCCAAGGCAGCTGCACTAAACTAATTGTCCAGGGCAGATCCACTCATAATGACCATCAGCTCAGAGTTGGAAGTAGCACTGGAGAATGAGGTGGTATCAGGGCACTATGCTTCCCTGCCCTCTTTTCCAGGGATGCCAAGTAAGTTTCTGCCATGGCTGATGATGTCAGCACTACACTAACATTAGTTCAACGGCAGGCCACCAATTAATACTTAATGAACAATGCCCTTAAGAGCAAAACCCCATCTCTGCCAAAAATACAAAAAATTAGCTGGACGTGGTGAGCGCCTATAATCTCAGCTACTGGGGGACTGAGGCAGGAGAATTGTTTGAACCCAGGAGGCAGAGTTTGCAGTGAGCCGAGATTGCACCATTGCACTCCAGCCTGGGCAACAAGAGTGAGACTCCATATCAAAAAAAAAAAAAAAAAAAAAAAAAGAAAAGAAAGAAAGAAAGAAAGAAACGACTCTCATGACCCTGTCAACATCTTCAGTTTTTCCCAAGGATAGTGTAAAATTATCACACACAACGTAAACCCAATTAGATCAACGTTCTCTCCTCACCAATCCATACCTAAATCCATATTTCAAAATGGTCCCCAATTTTTCACAATTTAAGAAGACTGAGAGGAATAACCATGAACAAGCAAGGTTTACACACACGTCAGTCTTCCCAACTCTCGCTCAGGAGCTCACCCCAAACTCCTCCTGTGGAATCAGCCCGGATAACAGTTCCTGGTGGCCGCACAAGAACAGAGGGTCCCACGAACCCACGACAGACCCCACCATTCAGCCCCAGGCAGAGGAGGGAGGTGGACGGTCACGAAAGACAGAAAAGCAGGGAACTGTGATTCTTCTGAGTTAATGCAGGTGATTGGGCCAAAAAACAAGGCACATCCACCTGTGAATGGGGTGAGCTCCCAGCTGGCTGTGCAGAGGCTGTAGATATGAAGGAACTCACTTCCCTGCACACTGAAGTGCATGAGCATCTCCACATCGACCGCACCTGGGCTCTGCTCGCCCCTCACAAACTAAGATGACAGTGGCTGCTTCTGGACAGAATGTCAAGGACAGATGGACAGACATCCTGGACAGACACTGTACAGAGACCAGGGGCTGGGAAGGGGGAAGCGGCACAGCCTTGGGGCCAGCAGGGGCGAGGCCAGGAAGCCTCGGTGAAGGCCTGCATCTCCTCATCCAACAGAAGCAGGAGGGGCCACCCAGTGAGGGCTGCAGCTGCGGTGAAGTGGCCAGTGGGACATAGCAGGAGGCCGTGGCCAGCCTTACCCCCAGCCCAGGAGGAGGGGCCCAGCTGCGGGCACTGCCCCGGGAGCCAGAATCCTGAGCCCCCAGGGAAGGTGGGAAATTGCCCCTGGGCACTGGGTGCTCAGGCTGGAGGTGGTGAGACCTCGAGGCCCTGCAGTCGGGGAGGTGAGGGCAGAGATGGCCAAACTGCAGCTCAGTGAAGGGCTTTGTCAGGAAAGGCCCTCAGAGGCTGCCTCACCAGCCAGGGGGAGGTTACTTCCAGCCCAGAGGCTCAACAGGGCCCTCGGTGGTGATGCTTAACCTTGTCCTCTGACAGAGGACCATCGAGACAGAGTCACTCAAACCTCTGCCAAGCTCTGCACCCAAATGAAGCTGTTACCACAGACGCTGAGGCAGGTAGTGCTCATCTCAACTCTGTACAAGTGGTTTATTTAGCCAGTTCTCCAAATTCTTAATGACAAACCACACTAAACGTGTGTTTTCAGTATCACCTATGCTCATAGCTATGTATAAAATAACTATCACAAGGAAAACTAGGTGGTGAACCCAGGAGGAGGAAATCCCCACGACGAGTCGAGAGAACACCAACGGACCGTTGGCTCTTCCCGGCTGAACCCAAGAGCTCTTGGCTGGGCTCACTTCCGTTCTAATTTCCAGATTTATTTTTACTTTCCCACATTTTCATTATGAAAATGTTCAAACATATTTAAAAAGTGGAAGAACAGTACAACGAGTGGTCAAGTTTTCTCCACGTGGAGCTCCAACAACTGCTAACATTTCGTTAGATTTGCTTTCTCACTCTCTCTGTAGATCAGACAGAGAGACAGATTTGTTTCTTCTCTGGAGCCACTTGAAGGTGAGAGGCTCCTGCTGCCTCACCGAGTCCTCAGGCACACGTTCCCTAGGAATAAAGGCCCCTCTGCAGCCGGAGTACCATCATCGGCAGACAAGAATGATTTCAGAGCATCGTTGTCCAGGTTATGTTCAGGTAGCACAATCGTTCCGAAAACGTCTTTTCTATCCGGGCCACACACTGTGCTGAGTGACTCTCCTTCCCCGTCTTAGTCAGGGACAGCCTCGCACCCCTTTTATCTGTGATCTTCACTTTTCGAGAAGATCATTGCATTGTCCTGCAGAATATACCCTACCCCAGAGGCATCTGTTTCTAGGGCCATCATGAAATTCCCTACTATGCACCTCCATTCCCTGTAAACAGGAAGTTTCAGTCTCGAGGCGCGATCACCTTCTGTCAAATGCTTCTCGGCAGCTTCCGGGTGAGGCTGCTGCTTCACGAGGGGCGCGAGCTCCTACTCCTGGTCACTGACGGCACGGCCGCGACCAGCACCACACCCCGAATCAGAAACGTCTGGAGGGGCCGCGGGCAGCCGAGACACCTGGAGGTGTGAACGGCACAGGCGTGGGGCAAGAACAAGGTCAAATCATAACGGAACGTCTGATTCCAGACACTTCCACCTGGGTAAGATGGTGACATCTCCCTAGCAAGTATCTGAAGCCAGAAAGCATGACAGAAAATTCACGACCTGCCTTCGTTCACCCAGGCTGCTCTAACAACACACCACAGGCTGGGCAGGGGCTGGCAAATGACACAAATTCATTTCTCACAGCTCTCAGTCTCAGTCTCAGGCTGGGAAGTCCATAGTCAAGGCCTGACAGGTTTGCCTGGTGAGGGCTTCCTGGTTCATAGACGGCGCTTCTCACTGGGTCTGCACACCATGGAAGGAGCGAGGGAGCTCTCTGTAGTCCCTTTTTTGAGGGCACAAATCCCATTTATGAGACCCTCAAGACCTCCTCACCGCCCAAAGCTCCCCCTCCTAGCACTATCTCCTCGCGGGTGAGGATTCCAACTTGTGAATCTTGGGGAGACACAAACATTACAAAAGCCCATCATTTAATTTTTTTTAAAGGCATTTTTGCTTCTGCAAAGTCTCAAGATAAAATCAAAAGAAAGAGGTCTGAGTCAATCCACACAGTTCTCCCAAAAAGGGAAGTGATCAATTGCCACCACTTTTTATCCGAGACCTGCTGGGTGCCCCGGTCTGCATGACTGATTCTAAAACGCCATCCTCTCCTCTGCCATTCAGAGGTCAGAGTCAGTCCAGAGCTTAACACCAAGGCAGAGCTGACTGAATGACACCAGCTAATCCAGTAAGACAAGCCAAGACTCCTGCCCAAGGCCTAATCCTTCCCCCAGGGAAACATGGAAGGGCCAGACACCTGGCAGCCCTTCCTTCCTGCCCTAAAGCCCCAGAGACACAGCGCCGGCCAGGTGTGTGCCTGGGGCAATGCACAGTAACGTCAGCTGGGCACCGAGTCTGAGAACATGTTATCAAGTAAAAATGAAAACAAGACTGCTGAGAAAAGTTCATGCTTAATCACCTCTGGGCTAAATTCTAAATACAATGTTATTTCAGAGCTAGGTGGAAGTAATTCCTTAAAAATATATATGAACAGTGACTAGCAACCAGGGTGATAAGTACTCAATATGTGTTTGATGAATAGATGAATTTTTAAAATTTATGAAAAGAGCACGCTCTATTTAGGAGAATTCTATTTAATTGGATGTCCTAACTAGACAGTGGTTCCTTCGTGCTGACAGCAGAGTTTGTTTCAGTTAACTCAAAAAATGGTAAGTCACTCTAACAGAAAACCAAAAGGCTTTACAGAGAGTCAAATTATGGTGCCAATTCAACCGTGCATGGCAATTTCACCTTAATATTTAAATTCTCGAAGCACCATACTCAGAAAACGAGACATAACATACATAAATGCATCGACTAAAGCACCATCATCTAGAATTTGACAAAGTTTGACTGTGAGTTTCAAGAAAAGGGCTGATGAGGCCAAGAAGTTCCTTCCCCTCTCCCCTTACCTCCCATTTTGGTGACCAACTCAATGCAGAGAAATTCCTGTTTCAGGTTTGCACACATTGGAACAATCCTGGTATCTATTCCCCCAAGACACCAACAGGCTGAAGTCTGCAGGGTGCACATATTGAAAAATCACAGGAGCACTAGAGTGGCGGAAAGAGGTGCCCGTGAAGACGTCATCCTTTCTAAGACAGGGTCTGATTCCGCCTCCGGGCCCTTTTGCAAAAAGCCATTGGTACAAATTCATAGCCACCAGGAGGAAACACGCAAAAGACCCCACTGCCCTCCTGGCTTCCCAGAAGGCCTCAGAAGGATGAGACATGGAGCCTGCGTGCAATCCTGGACCCTCCTCCCTGCATTCAGTTTGACATGTGTCACTTGTTTGACTGACAGAGGTCCCACAATGGGCACAAGGAGACCCGTCAGGTCAAGAGGGTGCTGCCCGGCTCATGGTCCACACATGCGGACCTGTCAGGTCAGGATGCCTGGCTCATGGCCCACACGTGGGGATGCGTCAGGTCGGGAGGGTGCTGCCCGGCTCACGGTCCACACATGGGCATGCGTCAGGTCAGGAGGGTGCGGCGCAGCTCTCAGTATCAGCCACATATGCACATTCTCCACTGAAGCCACTGCATGAAACCACTGCATGAAGCCACGCTGGAAGCACTTTCTGGCAGGTTTAGGAGGCTCGTGTCCAAGGTCATTAAACACATGGCAAGCTCGCCTTGGAGGCATTTTACTTTGCTTATGACAATGAAGCATTCTCATTGCACTGAATAGAGCACGCTTTCTTGTTCAGTGCCTCGTTGAAATAGGCATTTTGTACCTGTCTTACAGATTACATCAAGGCCCTAATACATTTAGACCCTTGTCTCAGGTACACACAAAGCAGCGGCATCTCTAGAACATGTTTTGGACCACGGGAGGAAACCAAATCGCAGCATTATCGATTGATGTTGCTTAAAGTGTATTTCCAAATGTGTCTTCCGAGCCCGGCCTGTGTTCACGGCTTCCGCTGACCACACGCCATCTGCTGGGCACTCTGTGCACTTTCTCCCACACCCGCCATGCCTGTGGTCCTGTGCCTATCCCGCCACACGTCCCCACGTGGCTAAATCTCCCACACTCACCACGCCTGTGGGCCTGTGCCTGTCCCTCCAGGCGTCCGCACCTACTACGCGGCTAACGCACACTTCCTACAGGCGGCAAGTGCCTGAACATCCCCACGGCTGGAGGGGCTTTGGGTAGGTTCTACAGAACCCACAGACAGGCATGGCCACCCCGCCCACGGCCACCAGAGGCTTTGCTTTGTCTCTAGAGGTGCCATTCGATGAGGCGACACGGCAGATGACCCAGTGTTAGGTAATTAAGACTCAGGAAATCACGGCCGTCTTACCTTTAGAACTCACCTCTCTCCCCAGCACTATATCGCGAAGGGTGGGTCGCCAGAGTTGGGGAAGAGATGCCCAAGGCTCCCTCCTGCCCTGACAAGCTGGGACACTGCTCCCCTCTGTTGGTTTCTCACCGCACCTCAATAAACTGAGCTCACAGCAAGAGGCAGGCATGGGCTGAGTAGAAACACACAGCAGACCCCGGGTGGGCAGGACGGAGGACGAGGGTGCTCGCGGAGACGAGGGTGTACCCCAGGAAGAAGGTGCACGCGGGGTAGAGGGTGCGCGCGGGGAAGAGGGTGCACAGGCCCCGAGAACCTGGTGGCAGCAAGGCTGGTCAAGGCTGAACTCCAACAGAGGCAGCATCAAAGGTGTTGGGAAGTGAAGAGAAAGCACCACCCAGAGGGGCTGCATGAACCAGCAGCGACCCCAACCCAACGTGCTCATCGGACTGGGCACACGCACACGCTGTGGACACGTGTGAATATGTTCCACTTAACGTGATGTTACATAATAATCAACAATGTTAACCCCACGACTTCATTACATGGCATCTGGCACATTGAGACTTTTTATTCTGTCTCTCTTCCTATACAAAGAAGTGGAAAATAGGTCCAAGATCATTCACAACAAATTATTGCTAATTGAAAAAAAAAAAAATTCCTACCCTCACCTTGGAGGATCTCAAGGCAACACCTCATTCTTTGAGGTCATGGTTTGGACCCTCTCCGGACCCCTAGATGGGTCTGAAACTGCAAGGAATCCCCAAATGGGCAGTTTTGGGGCCAGCACAGATGCCAGCCACACATCCAGGCAGGTCTTGGCAGGTTGCTCCGTGACTTCGGCTGGGTCACTAACCTTTTCTTGCACTCAGAACCTGCCAGGAACGAGGGCACTGGCCCGCACGTCTCTGCTCCCAAGGCTACATCCCCTATGTTCCGCTGCACTCTGGGTTCCATGCCTTAGATCCCAGGCACCTTAAAGTTGACGTTTCCCCACCAGCCCTCATGAAGTTGATACTCAGATAACGTCCTTCCTCTCCCACCTGGTCAGTACCCAGGGAGAAAGGAACACGGGTCTCAGTTTGATTTTCTGCCAGTCCATCGAAAAAACAGCTGGCCAGCAGCACTGGTGCACAGCACTGCCAGGTTACCCGTGACGAAAACAAAGCAAAACGAGATATACTCAAGTCAGCTGCGGCAAGTGCTTCTACATCCCTGCTCCAACAAGGAAAGACAGGAGGCCAGGAGTGTGCCTCACGCCTCTTGTCCTTCCTTGTTGGGTCAGGGGTACAGAAGCATTTTGGGAGACTGAGGCAGGACAAATGCTTGAATTTGAGACCACCCTGGGCAACATAGCAAGACTCGTCTCTACAAAAAAAAAAAAAAAAAAAAAATTAGCCAGGTATGGTATCGTGCCTGTAGTCCCAGATACTCAGGGGGCTGAGGTGAGACGATCACCTTAGTCCAGGAGGCAGAGGTTGCAGGGAGCCAAGATTGCACCACTGCACTCCAGCCTGGGCATCAGGGTGAGACCCTGTATCAAAATAAAGAAAAAACAAAAAACAAAAAAAAGATAAGAAATACAGGAGACCACTAATAATTCCAAATAGTGCCTGCTAATTTGAAATCTTTTCCAGATATGGTGAAGGAAATCATTTTTCTTCCTACGCCCATTCTAAGGAAACGTTTCTATTTTTCTGCTATACAATTTGGTAACCTGCAATTTCAGATCCTGGCCTCTTTAAGCAGGACTTGCTGGAGTGCCAACAAAGCAGCGCTCTGAAACCTCAGCATCCTCAGCATCACCCTGGAGGGCAGGTGAAGGATGCTGGGCCTCTACCTCCAAAAGTCACACTGGGGTGGGGAAGATCTGGGGTGAGGCAGGGTTTGCATTTCTAGTCTAGGGCCACACCACCCTAAACACGCCCATCTCATCTAACGCATACCAGAGGGAGAAGCCACGTAGGGCAAGTCACAGAGCAAGCGTCCAGGCACCAGGTCACCAGTTGTCTATTTAAATGCAAACCCGTCAAACAACTTAAGTCAAACACGTTCACCCTCCTAACACATTGGCCAACACAGCTAGTGATAAATATCACTGCTGTTAGACCTTCTGCTCACTGATGACCAGAGCAATGGCCTGAAACATCAAAGCTGAAGGGTGTGTGCCACGGTCAGGGCTCTGAACACCCCCATCCCAGGCCATCTCACACGGGTGCCTTCACTGGCACCGGGGTCTCACAGACCAGCTCCACGCTCACACTTACTGGGACGCAACCACCCTTTCAGCCCTTCATGCATCTGTACCCTATAGCAGTGTTCAAGGGAGGCTAATTTAAGTAAGAAATGTAATACGGACATCTGTGAACTCTTCCTCCATATCCACTGAGTGGCCGTCCAGAAACAGAAATATTAAAAAGAAAAAGATTTAAGAGTCAAACACAGGGCCGGGTGCAGTGGCCCATGCCTGTAATCTCAGCACTTTGGGAGGCCAAGGCGGGTGGATCACATGGGGCCAACAGTTTAAGACCAGCCGACCAACATGGCAAAATCCTGTCTCTACTAAAAATACAAAAATCAGCCAGGCATGGTGGCCCATGCCTGTAATCCCAGCTACTAGGGGGGCTGAGGCAAGAGAATTTCTCGAACTGAAAGGCAGAGGTTGCAGTGAGTGGAGGTTGCAGTGAGCCTAGATCATGACACTGCACTTCAATCTGGATGACAGAGCAAGACTCCGTCTCAAAAAAACAAAAACAGGCCACGCACGGTGGCTCATGCCTGCAATCCCAGCACTTCAGGAGGCCAAGGCGGGTGGATCACAATGTCAGGAGATCGAGACCATCCTGGTTAACACTGTGAAACCTCGTCTCTACTAAAAATACAAAAAATTTAGCAGGGCGTGGTGTGGGCACCTGTAGTCCCAGCTACTCGGGAGGCTGAGGCAGGAGAACGGTGTGAACACGGGAGGTGGAGCTTTCAGTGAGCCTGGATCGCGCCACTGCACTCCAGCCTGAGTGACAGAGAGAGACTCCATCTCAAAAAAAATAACAACAACAACAACAACAACAACAACAAAAACACAGAAACTCGTGGAACAAGCCCTTGCCCCACTCCATGTCAGCTGTGCTATGCCACCCAGGAGCATGCAAAGCTCAAAGAGTCATCCACCTGCCTTGCGTAAACGATGTCAAAACTCGAATCACAGAGACTGAGATTCCCTAGCCCTCGCCATGTGCATGTCACACACAAGCAGGCATGAGGACCCCCGCAATTCACAGGGAATCCCTCTGGCCATCTGATGACCATCCATTCATAAATAAAAAGCATTAATTCCAGCGGGGTTGCAGAGGTGTATACATCAATACTTGTTAGTGTTCACAAATGTTCCACTTGCGGATGGAGTGACGTTACAGAACTGGGAAGAACTTCACAGACATACGAGGGGTGCATTTAAGGAAAAAGTGTAAGGAAAAGGTGAGAAAATGGAATATGCTAACCTCTGTCTTTTCATCACCCTCTAAATCTTATGATTCCAGTTCTGTTCATTCTGCAGTGAAAAATAACAAGTGATTCACACTCAGACACAAGGTGGCTTAGGAAACTATGGCTGTTTTACAAAGATGAAACAATTTCGAAGATCAGGATTCCATGAACGTACTTACTTAAAGAGAGAAGAGACTGGGAGTTACACATCAACTTACCAAGGCTGTCCCGAAGTCCAGGAGCCCCTTAGGAGAACAGAGAATGTGCAGTCTCCACAGACCAATGCAGGTGGCTGGGCCCAAGAGTGGGGACGGGTAGGCTGCAGGAGGCTTGAAGAGGGAGCTGTACCACCAGCCTCTCGCAGAAATTCCTAATTAAACCCTGACAGCAACTCTGTTTAGTGAATTGTCTCCTGGTAACTAAGAAGAGTGAAGCTGTTGAAAGCCTACAGCCAACCCTCTGGATAACAGTTGAGATGTATTTTAGAGAAGGAAATGATCCTGTCACAATCCCAGTCCTGCCCACAGCTGCAAGCACGTCCTGGGAGTGCGGCTTCTTGCTCTGTCAGCACCAGAGCCCACTGTAGTGCCACACGGGTTCTGCCCGACATTCCCACTTCAGGGAGTCTGGGCAGGTGCAGCTGAAACACCCAGGGGGCAACCCCCACACTCACTTCTCAAAATTACATGCAGAGGCAGACAGAATGAAACACGGCCCCCAAACCTCAGACGTACGGTTCAGCAGCACGGCCCACCATAGAGCCACATGGGATTTGCCCGACGCCCCCAATTCACAGAGTCTGGGCAGGTCCAGCTGAAACAGCACCTGGGGGGCAACCTCCAACCCTACTTCTCAAAAGTACATGCAGAGGCAGACAGAATAAAACACGGCCCTCGAGCCCCAGACATAAAGTTTGGCACGGGCATCTGTGAAACAAGAACAAAAGTCGCATGGGAAAGTGAGCACAAAAATGAAAAAAATAACAGAATTACAGTGAAGATGGATGAGATGGGGAGGATTGCGAGGAAGTTGAGAAAGGGACTGAGGACCTGAAGGGGCACATAAGGGCTGGACATTCCCGACAAGGTAACAAACACACCTCTGGATGAGGTTGGACATCATCTTCATTATGGAAATAAAGGGGAAAAGCCTGAAAACATCAGTTTCCTACCAAGAAGCAAAAATCAAACTGGCTTCAGATTTCTCCTCTACAACACTGGGTGCCAAAAGATGAGGATGTGGCATCCGTGGGGTCTTGAGGGAGAGCTGGCACAAACGTCCCAGAGCTGCCGTCTCCAGAAGCAGCTGAAACAGCCTCAGATCCAGCAAACTCTTGTCTTGAAAAATCTATCAGAGTACACCCCCTTATCAAAGGGACGCGTGGCTGCAGGGGTTGTGGTGTAAGGCAATTTAGAAATCTTACTCCGTGCAGACCCTAAACTTGAGAGGCTGCTGGTCACACCCTGGGAGGACCTCAGCCAGCGGGAAGCCCTGTGCCTCCTCTCTGCTCCATCTCTAATGCCAAGAAACATTTTATGCATAATATTACGTTATTTCCAATTTGTTAAATTGTATCTATTAAGTCCATAAAGAGACCAAGAAAATGTATAAAAACATTGATGACTTCACGGTGGTATTATAATTAATTTTTAAACAAAACATGTTGTCTAAATTTTCCAGACTGAAAAAATACTCTTTTTAGCAAGAAAGGTGCTTTTAAAGTCACCATAAACAATTATATATCCATCCTACGAACGTGGTCTTAAAACAAAAAGTGAAGACCAAAAACAGCAGAAGGAAGTGCATGAATTTGTTGATAACGTTTATCTCTGAATGGGGGCGCTGTTTTGCCTTCCATTTCCCTATGCTTGAAGTGTCACCTCTGTAATGTAATAATAGAGCAAACACCATAGTTGAGGAAACACTGCTGCCCACTAGGACATAAACCAAGTCTCCTCCAAAATGCTGCGACCCCAACCTCTGATTTTATCTTTTAAATCAGCTAGGTTTTCTCCCCTAAAAAGAAGCATATTGTATCATTACTCTTTAAAGTTAGGTGACTTAACAGGCATACAGACTTAAACACCTTCTGGAAAGGTGATGTGTCAAGTTTAACTAAGATTTGTTTTGTTCTGAAAAGAGCAGGGGCACGTTCCCAGGTGAGGGGACTCCAGGAAACACTGGCTGTGTCCGATGGGCCCTCACCTGGAGAAACAAGCGCTCGACGCCTCCACCCTCCACCCGGACTCAGCAGGAAAGGGATGCAGAGCTGAAGACAGACTCATCTATAAAAACCCCAACGGCTGTTTCCAGGAGCTACTCACTGTCCCGTGCCGCTGCACCCTGCCCCCCTGTGCAGGTACCGGCTCTCCACGCCTCCTTCCACTCCACGCCAACCTGCACCACCCAACTCCCCACCGTCTCTTACTGACCACCGGCCTCAATTCCCGCATAGCCTGGAAACTGCAAAGCTGCCTGGCAGCAAGAGGGAACGGGCAGCGAACGCACCAGCCAGGTGGCACCTGCTTCCACCAGACTGCAGGGTCACAGCCCCTGCCTCATGGAGCCGTTGTTATGCACAACTACACTGGGAAATCAATGCAGCTTTAGCTTTACTTTGGTGCTAAATTAACTTTATAACACTTGGTTATAACATACATTAATTTTTACAGCAATTACTAAAATAACAACTCATAATGCATTCATTTACCATATTCAGAAAAGCAACTGAAAAACCAAACACACAGCAGAATTTTATAGGACTGTAGTAGTTTTTGTTAGGTTGTCAAATTATTTTAAGCTCAAAATTAAAGTAATTAAATCTGTGACTCTCAACTGGGGGAGGTGGGCACACACAGAGAGGGGAAGTTAAAATCCTTTTTTTCTTCCAAACCTCACACAGACCCACTCGGCTGGTCATTCCCATTGCTGGAATTATGTCCTGTTCCTTAGGTTAAAAACAACTGCCTTCATGCCTATTAAAAATAATGTTTCTTCCTTTCCTGAGTGATTGTGAAATGAGCCATGGTGGCAAGGTAGGCACGAACCGAGGGAAACTGAGTCCATGCCCACATTTGATGGTGGGCAAGAACAGAAGGAAATTGGGTCCATACCCATATTTGATGGTGGGTGAGAACAGAAGGTAACTAGGTCCACATCTATATTTGATGGTGGGCAAGAACAGAGGGAAACTGAATCCGTGTCCACATTTGATGGTGGGCAAGAACAGAGGGAAAGTGTGTCCAAGTCCACATTTGATGGTTAGCAAGAGCAGGGGGAAGCTGGGTCCACGTCCACATTTGATGGTGGGAAAGAACGGGGGAAACTGGGTCCACGTCCACGTTTGATGATGGGCGAGAACACGGGGAAACTGGGTCAAAGTCCACATTTGATGATGGGCGAGACCAGGGGGAAACTGAGTCCACGTCCACATTTGATGGTGGGAGAGAACAGGGGAAAACTCGGTCCACGTCCACATTTGATGGTGGCTTTTAATGCACTGCAGCCTGTGTCCCCTTGACCTTCACGAATTTTCAGGTAGTAAGAAAGCAATTTTTCTTACTGGAAAGGAGAAAACTAAGTGGCTGCAAAGTAATATAATTTCCTTAAAGCAAAACAACAGAGAACCAACTTTGACTTTTTCCACATTACCCAGTAATTCTAAGACTAAGGGTTTTGTCATGTTACAGCAAATGCCGTTCATTAGGGGGAAATTGGAAGTCAGAACAGTGTGTGCCATTCAAATTCTCAATGAATAATTAACTCAAATGGGTTCAGAGTGCTACAAAATGAAATTAATTTGTTTTTAGTTTAACCCCAAATCCCCAATCCCTTGCCAAATGATCCGCTATGTATCCTACATAAAGGACAGGGTCTTTCTGGCAGAAAACCATTAAAAGTTTTTATTTGCAGTAAGAGAAGCATGCCTTCTTATCAAACAGGTGCATGGCCCCCTTGCGGGGGGGTCACCCATCGCCTGCATCCCCGTGTGTCACGGTGTTGCCGCACACCATTAACGCATCAAAATGGAAAAGGAAATGTAAGCAGTGTTTGCTGTCCAAAGTTCACGTCAACAACTCCTTATTATGAAGGCACTTCTGAGCCTTTCCTCCTGCATCTGGGAGCTGCCAGCAACCCAGTTCCAGGAGAGAAAATAGCTCGACACCTCCTGCAGCCCATGGAGTCCTCTTGTTGGGACAAGGTCCCCCCAGGAGAGAGGAGCCCCCAGCAGGGTCAACACTGGAGGTCCTGGGGGTGGGTGGTGCTGGGGAGGCCATGCAGGGAGGGCTGTTCCCTGTTCCCTTCCCCTCAGGAGACAGCTGGCCCAAGGTGACACAGGACCGGATGGGATTTCAGGGTCAGGGACCACGGAGCCCGGGGCTGTGGACCACACCAGCCCAAAGCCACTGCATGCCCCAGACCGGGGCTGTGGACCACAGCAGCCCACGGCCACTGTATGCCCCAGACCAACACGAGAAGAGTGCAGACCAACAACATCTTCGTCTACGGTAGGTGTCACGGTTATCGTTCCTAAGAGAGTCCACGGCCACTTCTACCAGGTGCCCTCCACTCTTCCCCTGCCCCAGCTGGTCCCCCTGTGACAGCCGTGTCTCTGAGAACGGGGTGTGGAGCCAGGGGGAAAACACAAAATAAACCACCTGCTACTAGAAACAGCCTCGCTGTCCTCAGGGAGCCGGTCCCGGGGCCAGCCTCGCTGTCCTCAAGGAGTCGATCCCGGGGCCAGCCTCGCTGGACTCAGGGAGTCGGTTCCAGGACCCCATGGACACCAAATCCAGGCACATTCAAGCCCCACAGGTGGACCTGCCGAACCTGCGTGTACAAAGAGTCGGCCCTCCGACACGCGTTTCACATGGCAGGAACACTGTATTTTCTGCGTGTACAAATAATCAGCCCTCCGACATGTGTTTCACGTGGCAGAACACTGTATTTTCTCCCTGAGTTTGGTTGAAAAAATCCACCTATAAATTGACCCGCAAAGCTCAAGCTTGTGTTGGACAAGAGTCAACTGTACGCAATTGACACTGATTCCTACCAACAATATCCAAATCTTACCATGACCAGCACGATAAAGAGAATGAGCAAAATTTAAAAACTAAAGCAGAGTTTTTTCCTGCTAGTTGGGGCACTGCGTATCCCCTGTGGGAAAGACCACACTGGCTGCTGACCAAACTCCATCGGCCTCTTCCTCCGTCCTGAGGGCATCTTCCTCCATCCTGACAGCAGCCTGGGCTTACCTCAGTCCCAGGGCGGGGGAGGAGGACGCACTGTGCACCCTCCCGGCTCTCCTCCGCCCCTTCCCTCAGGCTGGCCCAAGAGCAGCCTGGACAGTCAGGTGCTGGGGACACCGAGCTGCCCCTCCTCGGCCCACAACCTCAGGCCACCTGTCTCATTTGTGACTGAGAAACAGAGCTGCAGCTGCAGGCGGGAGGCGGGACACGCTGGGATCTACCCATGGCCAGGCCGAGCTGCTCTGATCACTCAAGCTTCACTTTCATCACTTGCTCTACCAAATAAACTAGAATAAAATATGCCACGTCCTCCTTTGCACACACTCCCAAGCCTCCCATCCCACTTCCCGGCGCTGACCCCATAAGAACACTTTCTGTGCCTTTCCAGGTATTTTCTATCCTCCTCAAGCACAGAACCACATTCAGAGTGAATTTTTTTTTTTTTTTTACAGAAATGGCACCAGGGCAGATGATGTTTTTTTGTACCATTTCTTTGGTTTCTTGGGCATTTTCCGCACCAGGACAGATGGGCTCTGCTCTCCTTCCTCCCCACCGAAGGCTGCCTCACAGCAGCCACACACAGAGCCGTAAGCCCTCGCAAGACCTCGGTGTCTCGGGGTGCCCCACGTCCCCAAAGACCAAGGGGTCACAGATCCACACTGTCCAACAACACTTCAGACATAGCCTCGAGCCTGGGAACCCTGCTGGCCAGCCCAGGCCAGCAACAGAATAGAGGTGTGAGAGGTAACATTTGCACTTCTTAAAAAAAAAAAAAAAAAAGGCAGATATTCAGTGCCACATTTAAAATGATCATGGCGGCCAGGCACAGTGGCTCATGTGTGTAATGTAAGCACTTTGGGAGGCCAAGGTTGGCAGATCCCTTGAGGTCAGGAGTTCAAGACCAGCCTGGCCAACACGGTGAGACCCCTGTCTCTACTAAAAATACAAAAATTAGCTGGGCATGGTGACAGGCACATGTAATCCCAGCTACTTGGGAGGCTGAGACACAAGATTCTCTTGAACCCTGGAAGCAGAGGTTACAGTGAGCTGAGATTATGCCACTGCAATCCAGCCTGGGTGACAGAGCAAGACTCTGTCTCAAAAATAAAAATAATAAATAATAACAAAAGAAAAAATATATATGCATTCCTAGTCCCTTGGAGCTGCAGCAACAAAGCTGGTGATATATTTTGGGTGTCTCTAATCAATGTTTTCCATGAGCTACACTGCAAGTCTCAACCTTGACCCTGCTACAGTAATCATCTATTACAAATTAAAACAAGAGCCATAACTCTGTCTCCTACTAAAATATTCTAACTGAGACATGTTAACAGAATACATTTCTTTGGGTGAGAAAGTATCCACCAGGGTGGGGAACAGACGGCCCACCGATTGTGCTGTGGCCCTAACCACCAAAGACCATGAATCATCCACAGCAAGGCTGGTGACTCAAAAAGAACACTAAATTGCTCTTTGACATCAATTCTTAAACCTTGAGAAACCAAAGTTCTCTTTGTAACAGACTTGAAAAAGGATGAAGTCAGAAGTAGCTCAGCAGAGATGCACCAACTCTTACCTGGGAGAGACACTCCTTGCTACTCACGTCTGGATTAACGGATGTGCTAAAAGCATCTCTTCCAACAGAGACACAGACTGCAAACAGGAATGCCATGAACACCTTCCCCAGATAACCCAGTCCTCACCCATCCACCCCTCAGGAGGTCCCCAGACAAGTCCAATAAGGAAATCACCCCACAGCAGATTCAAGTGCAGGCAGTGAGGGTAGTGGCGTCAGGGAATTCCGCCGTAAACCTTGGCAGCACGCAGGGAGGTGTACCCAGCTGGACAGGTGAAGTCAGAAGTGCAGGATGATCTGGCCATTCCAAATAAGCAGGGCATAACAATTTTGTTAAAATGAAACCCAGCCTTTGAAAAGGCCTGGACTTCCCACAATGTGTGGTATTTATAGTGTGGACGGCACTGTAGAGAAGTTATCAGAGGGTTCACGACGGCAAGATCCACGGAGGCTCTGCCATGTGCCAGGCATGAGACAACAATTCACACAAAACACCTCATTTCACCCTACACAGAGTCCACAGACTGCTCCACAGTCTCCCAGGTAAGAGTTGGTGCATCTCTGCTGAGCTACTTCTGACTTCATCCTTTCTCAACTGCTTCATGTTTCACCCTACACAGAGTCCACAGACTGCTCCACATTTCACCCTACACAGAGTCCACAGACTGCCCCACATTTCACCCTACACAGAGTACAGAGACTGCTTCACAGAATACTACCAAAGGGGACCATCAAATGATCCCCAAGAAGTAATGAGCGCCTTAAAAGTAAGAAAGCCAACCTCCTCCCCCTCTATTAACTTCCTCTCCTCATTTCCGCAGAACCAAAGAAATACGAAGGGCCAGTGACGCCCCACTGAAGAACGCTCTCCTGGTGGTTGCACTCTGTACATAGGGAGCACAACCCTGCTCCGTGCTGCATGAGGCTACTATTCTATACTACACTAGTACGATCTGTTTGTTCTATTCTATACTATTCCATTCTCTATGATAGAATACTACAGCTTCACTCCATACTATAAAATGCTGTACTATCTGTTCTATTCTATTCTATTTTCTTCTATACAGAAAGGAGTTAGCCAGCTTGCTTTAGGCAGACAGTAAGGGAAGGGTCCCAGAGAGCCTCCAGCCCATGTTTTGTGCAGATAGGGGGACTTGCACGGGGGGCTCGCCTAAACATGCTCACAGCAGACTAAAGGTCCCCATGCACACGAGGGAATAGGGTGGAACCACCAGATATTTGCTCCTTAGACAGCGAGACCAGCCCCATCAGCTTCTATATAAAAGCCCTTGTAGTCAACTGGGAAGGGGGCGACCAGCAATCTGCTCTCAGGACCCCTCTTTTCGCTGAGAGCTTAACTTTTAGCTTAACGAGTTCCACTGCACTCACTCTTCTATGTCCCCGTGCCTGTTCTTCCTGGTCATGAGACAAGAACCTGGACCCAGCTGAGCTAAAGAGCAAAACTCCTGCATCAGTGCTACAGAACACTATCCTCTCTGTTCTGTGCCATGCGACTCTACTATTCCACACCACACTACGTAATATTAATACTATGCTGTGTGTTCTAATCTAGATTGTATTATGCTATGCAATACTGCGTCATTAGTTCAACTGAATACTCTACAATACTATCCCACTTGTTCTATTCTAGACCATGTAATACTATTTGTCCTATTGTATACTATACTACATAATGTTACACTGTTTCTTCTATTCTATGCTACCCTATATAACATTATGCTATTTGTTCTATTCTGCGCTACTCTATATAATTATATTCTGTTTGTTCCATTCTATACAATACCTTGCATCATTTTACCATGTTCTACGATACAAGAGTAGAGTCAGTTATACTTTCATAATCTTTTCCAAGCTCTTACCCAGTAAGAAATGTGATGTTTTACTATGTCTCACATAAATGCACATTTCATGATAATCAATGCCATTTCCTATGGTTGTAGAATTCTGTCTCTATGATTCTACTGATACGGCTTCTTTGGGCTTTTCTTTAAGTCCTTTGCAGTGTCTGGTTTCCTAGTGAAAAGATGACTAAGGTCCCGATAAGATCCTACAAAACCAGCATTCACACAGGCTCACCTGTGTGCACTCTGCTGGACTCCATGTTGAAGGAGTGACAGGAAGACAGACGGCTGTCGGTGGATGGAAGGCAACAAGCACAGAGTAGATTCCAGAACTGAGACATGTACCAAGGCTCTGGCACAGCTGAGGGTCGATCCCAATTCTAGCCTCTCACAGAAAGGCAGAGGGGACTTAGCACAAAGAGCACGGAACTTTGCTTTAATAAAGCAAATGCTTACCATCCACTGTGAGGAGCTCAAGGAGAAATGGCAGTAGGCTCTACTAATGATACTGCTTTAAAAAATGGAAGGGAGAGGGTACATTTTCACATGGGCCATGTGGAAAGTTGGCTGGACCTGCCGCTGGACCTGACACTGGACCTGCTGCTGGACCTGCCCCTGGACCTGTCGCTGGACCTGCCGCTGGACCTGTTCCTGGACCTGATGCTGGACCTGCCGCTGGACCTGACGCTGGACCTGCCCCTGGACCTGCCACTCGGTCTGCTACTGGACTGCTAACAAATGCTGCAGATTTTTATGTAGAAAAAAGTACAATGCGTCTGAGAGCAGCTGTCCCAGCTCTGGATGAAGCCGGCAGAAAAAGGAAGCAGCAGAGACGCTGGTATCATTCAGTGGGCAGAGTCAATGACCCTCCTCTAAGTCCAGCAAAGCTCAACCTGCATGTCTGCAACTAGAAATACCAATCATAAGCCAGACCTCCTGGCAAATACCATTGACCTGCTGTAATTCTGTGTGGTGTATTATGTCCCATGTACAGGAAATCATTCACAAAGCCTTTAACCAGGAAGTACTAACATGACTTTTAATGCAATATAACAGCTTTGCACCCATTTAACATATATTTAACCCCAGTGGTATATTTAAATATATATTTTATAGAACATCAGGCATGTTTACCTAATGGCTCGAACTTTCACAATGTCTCTCTCCCTGAGAGGACAGCGGAGGATCCCATGCACTGTCTCCAGGAACATGCCCCTCCCAGAGAGGATTCACAAATCAAATGTGCACATGCATGCATGCACAGACACATAGCACACACACACACACACACACATGGACACGCACACCTATATGCAATACATACATTCACACATGCACACACGTTCACATAATCACATAATACCACCACATAACAGATGCGTACACATACACACAACACTCAAACACACGCACACAACATACAACACTCAAACACACACGCACAAGCATACACACAACACTCAAATACACATGCATATACATACACATTCTGACACACATACATACGTAAGTGCGTAGACATAACATGCACAAATATACATATATAACTATATACACATGAGCATCCATGCATGCCTACTTGCACATATGTGCAGTCGTGCCTAAACATGTAACACATGCACACACATACATGCAACACAAATACACATGCACACATATACACATGCGTGCACATGTACATTACACACAAAGGCACACATACATGCACAACACATATACATGCAATACACACTTTCATACACATAAATGCAAACACACATACATATATACATCCCTCAAAGACCGCATTATTCAATTCTAAACAAAGTGGTTTATCCCCCAAATGTACCTTCCCGTAATTAATAAGCTCTACTGCACATTTCTTGTTTCAAATAATGAGGTCTCACACACAGCACACACACATTTATACTCCAATACGTGTGAACACATAAATAGAAATAGGCACACGTGCACGAAGACCCTCTTCTGTAAAGGTATTCTCAAACTTGAACTGAACGAATTCTGCTAATTATAGTCAGAGTCAGCAAAGATATATATTTGACCTCGGAATGAATATACTCGTTCTTTTTGTTACCCCTGGCAACAGCAAGAATGTAAAACAGTTGTGCGATATCATGTCACTTATTCAATCCCACTTCCTGGGATCTGACCCACTTGGAATAGCGTTTCTGTCTGAGTGATTTCCTTCTGACTAAAATCATGAGACAATTCCTTCTCTTCCTGCTTTCTCTTTCCCAGGCCTTTTCACTGCCCTTTCATCATCTCAGAAATAAATCATACTTGTCAAAATGGAACGCAAAGAAACAGCCTTAGGAGAGAATCCCACAATGGAATGGACCCAAGAGAGGAAAAAATATTCTTTTTGAAAATGTACAAAAGGAAAAGTCAAGAGGCCTGGGTTCCCTCTCATGACAGAAACAGACGTCAGCATAGCAGGTCGCTCAGCACAGTTCAGCTCTGTGTATGAAACAGAGATTCTAGTCCTTGTCCCTGTTTCAAGCTCTGTGTATGAAATAGATTATAGCCCTTGTCCCTGTTTCATGATGTTGCAGTGAAGGTAACAAAACAGACAAAGGGCACAGGCTGCAGAAAAGGATTTTAAAAGGATGACTTTTAAAATGTGAGCCTGCTTTTCAAGGGCACAATGAGGACATTTTCAAGTATATTAAAGCTGATTTATAAGAGATGGGTATAAAGACTCTACAAGGTCGTTAGACTTTAGACTTACAAAGAAAACAAATCACATTATCCTAGCATCACCAGTCAGGTGTTCCACAAATACTAAGAATAGCCACTGCAACGGGGTCCACTATGAGGGGTCAAAACATAACCCATGAAGCATGGCCGAGAGCTCCTATAACCTGATTTCTAGGAATCTAATTTTAAACATCCTCACAGCTAGCACATCACAAAAATACAGAGCTCCAAATGCTGTAACACAAGTGCTAACAACACCTAGCCAAAAATATACGAGGCATTTCAGGCAAAAATCCCAGAATCAGAAGAACACAAGTTTTCTAAGTTCTTCAAAAGCTGGTGCTGGTTGAGGCTCTTCTGCAGACTTCAACAAAAGACACGCTAGAATTAGCCATTGACGGTAACCCTGAGTCAACACGCACAGTGTTCAGAAAAGCACAAGGCCTGCTCCGGCTTGAGACCCCTGGAAACTTTCTCTGGACCGCACCGAGTGGACGACTTTGAGAACTCAAAATAACTAACAACCAGTCCATGAACAGAGAAAGAAGACTGCAGCCTCCCTGGGGACCTGGCTCCATGCCTGCCACCTTTCTTCCGGATACCTTTGCCCTTCCTGGCTCCCTCCTCCACCTGGAGATGCTCTGGGTTCAGGCCCCTCTCCAGTTGTGTCTCGGTCCACAGCTGGCTACCTGTGTGAAGCACCAGGCCTTGAAGGACCATCTCCACCTGCTTCCTGCACTTCCCACCCACTTCCACCATGACACCCAGGCTCTGGCTGCTCTCAGGGATCAGGGCCGCCAGGCTCCCCTCACAGGCTCCAACTGGAGTCCTGCCCCCTGGTTTTCAGCAACACTTGGGACTTTCTCCTGGAAACTCTCGGCTCTGGGCTTTAGTGAACTGCGCCATCCAGCTCTTCTCTGGACTCTAAGCAGGGCCTTCTCTGGGTCTTCCAACCCTTCCTCCATTTCCAAATGTGGGCTTTCCTTTGGCCTCCTCTCTCCAGACATGCACGCCTCACACTCTGGCTACTTGACCTGCACTTCTACCTAAGAGGCTCCCAAATGCTCCCTGCTCCAGATTTTCCCCAAGCCTCCTCCTGTATTTCCAAACTTGCAGCTTGCAGTGGTGTCTCTAAGTATCTCTGAGTCAGGTCCACACTTGCTTCTCCTGATTTCCGGCAAAGCGCAACGGCGACCTCGGGGTGCAGACTCGCAGCTTCATCCGCCTTCCTGTACTCCCTCTTCCCCTCCTGACCCAGGCACCGAATTGCTCAGCTCACTGGCTGCCTTCTCTCCTCCTCCGGCCACGGCGAGTGCCCTGCATGAGCCTGCCCTGTCACCCCCCGGCTCCACGGCATGCCGCACATCAGAGACACGATTCTCTCCGAAACCCTCAGTGGTTCCCTAGTATCCCACAGGTAAGGACTTCCACATTCTGGCCCCAATCTAACTTTCTGGCCTCAGATATGCACATGCATATTTTATCTATGCAAAGAGAGTACAGGTCTCACACCCGCTCTCATTCCTGGGCTCCTAGTTCCTCTTAAAGGTGCTGTATGAGGTACCTATGCACTTTCCAAACACTAACTGAATATGCGCTTGGAGAACACTTACTTGATAATTTTGTGGCATTGTCGGATAACATGGACAAAGTGAGAACTACGCAGGCGTGTGGATGCTGCCTTGCCCAGACCTCACTTACCCAGACACTCCCAGATGCTCAAGGTGACCAGCCCTATGGGCGCACAGGCAGGCGCAGGCTGCACCCCCACAGCTGGGCCCCGCGAGCTGAACTATAATTACGAAGCAGTTGTTTGCTCCTAAATCTGTTTATGCTGGTGCATTTGTTACACATTACTGAAACCAATAAAGTATGACTCCAAAGAGAGAATAATTGTATGAAAACTAAGTTGGATGCCTTTCAAAGACTTAATATAGGGGAATTTTTTTTTTCATTTTAATCTTTTTAAAATTGCTATCATATTAGGTATGGGCAAAAAATATATACAATGTTTGAGGAAATAATTTTTAACGGTTTCATATCTAACATACCTTGCTTCTCTTGTGTTGCCTATTCTCTTCTAGAAGAATAAAAACTGTGGCAGGCCTGCGATGGCTGTGGTTGAGGAAAGAGGCCACAGCCACAGCCAGCAGAACCATGCTCAGCAGCAGCCTAGCCCCGCGTGGAAGAGGCGTGAACACCCTCGGGAGAGGTGGATGTGCACTAACGGTTCCCAGCTCTGACCTCTTTATCTGAATGCGGTGATTGGTTTTATCTGAATGTCAGACAAAAGGGTGTCTACGTCCAGGAAAGACTCTAAACACTCTGGACGCTGCTGCGGCAGATGGTGACCGTGACCCAGTGATACCACTCTCCAGTGGGCAGCCAACCCAGTCTCCTAATCGTAAAGGACATTCATAGCAACACTACGAAAAAGAAACACTACTGTTCTGACCCAGAAAAGTGAAATGTAAAACATAAAATACACAGGTTCTAACTAAGAGGCAGACAGACCGGGCACGGTGGCTCACGCCTGTAATCCCAACCCCTTGGAAGGCCAAGGCGGGTGGATCACTTGAGGTCACGAGTTTGAGACCAGCCTGGTCAACATGGTGAAACCCCATCTCTACTAAAAATGCAAAAATTACCCGGATGTGGTGGCGGGCACCTGTAATCCCAGCTACTTAGGAGGCTGAAGCAGGAGAATTGCTTGAACCTGGGAGGTGGAGGTTGCAGTGAGCTGAGATCACGCCACTGCACTCTAGCCTGGGCAACTCCTTCTCAAATAAAATAAAATAAAATAAAATAAAATAAAATAAAATAAAAGGCAGAGAAACAAAGGAGATTTCCTCTGATCTTAAAAACAGAAGTATTTGTTTCACAGCGTGGATAATTGAAGATCTGCATAGAAATCACCTAGGGTCCCGCCCTCCCTCACAACAGACTGGGATAGAGGGAAGGAGGGCAGGAGGTGGGCCCCTTGTCCACGAGAGCCTCCTCCCACCCCATCCCCTTCCTCAGGAGGGCGGCCTGCCCAGTGCAGGCTCCCTTCTCCCCAGGTAAGACCCTGGCGTCTCTACAGGAACACCCACCTCCCTTCCCTGCAATCCACTCCAGCTGCTCACGGCCAGTCAAGGGGGGCACTCTTCAGAGAGGAGCAAACGGTTTGGAGGACAGCCTGAACTCCAACGTACCAGGTGTGGCTTGCCAGGAAGCACAGAGGAAGGATGCAGGTCCCGAGAAGGAGGAGGCGCAGGAGGACGATGAGAGAGAAGAGAGAGAGACAAGAGAGGCAGACTGCCCAGCCGGGGGCTGAGCACAGGATCTGGCTGAGGCCCCCTGGGGAGGGGCAGAGGCAAACAGGCTGCTGCTTCTAGGCTGCTCGGGAAGATACAAGCTTGAAGGGGCTGCAAGGCAGGACTCACTGAGGAGCAGTCATGTGGATGCCACGCCTCTCACATGGCACACACTGACATGCAACTCACATGCAACACAACACAACACGCATGTACAATGTGCTTATACAACACTGACAACACACACTGCACACAAACACACACAACCTATACAACACATACCCAATACATGTGACTCACAACACAATGTGCATTTATAACACACTCATACGACACATAACCAATACATGCAACTCACAACACAACATGTGCGTACAACACACTCATACACACATACAGCACACGTAACTTACATACAACACAACACGCACGTACAATGCACTCATACAGCACACACAACACACAACTCACATACAACACGCACATGCAACACACTCATACAACACACAACACTCATACAACACACAACACACGTAACTCACAACACAACATGCACACACAACACTCATACAACATACATACAATACATGCAACTCACAACATACACACACAACACACTCATACAGCTCACGTACAACACATGCAACTCACGTTCAACACAACATGCATGTACAACACACACAACACACGCAACTCAACACAACATTCACGTACAACACACTCATACAACACAACACTCATACAACGTACACACAATACATGCAACTCACAACACAACATACACGTACAATACACTCATACAACACATACAACACATGCAACTCACGCATAACACAGCATGCATGTACAACACACTCATACAACATATAACACATACAACATGCACACAACACACGCAACTCAACACAAATACATGTACAATTCACTCACAACACACAACACTCATACAACACACAACACATGCAACCCATAAACACATGTACAACACACTCATACAACACACAACACTCATACATCACACACAATACATGCAACTCATATACGACATACACATACACACATACAACACACAACACTCATACAACATACAAAGCATGCAACTCACAAATACACGCACAACACACTCATACAACACACAACACTCAAACGTACAATAAGTGCAACTCAACACAATATGCACATACAACACACATACAACCCATGCAACTCACATACAACACAACACACTCATACAACACATTCATACAACACACACTATACAGATTCTAAGTATGAAATAGAAAACAGCACACGCACAGTTTCTAAATTTGATGAAAACTTTTTTCAAGAAAGTCGTCCAACATCCAAACTGGTACCATGTCCTCATTTTCAGCTGCTGTTCAGATTCAAGCATTTTTATCATCTACTCTATGAATTATAATAATACAGCATAAACCCATTTTTCATTTTACACCCACTTTAGTGTGGGGTACTCCAAAACAGGGGCCAGGAGCCTCAGAGTCGTCCCTCGGAACAAAACACAACCGACACTCAGAGGCCAGGAAGGGAACTCGGGTGGTGACACACACTCTCTCATCTGCAGAGCTCTGCTTCAAATACTTTACACGTAACCAGGCTGGAACGGGTTGGTGAGGGTACAGACATGGCAAACTGAGAAGAAACTGGCAGGTGGAGAAAGATCAGTCAAAATCCAAGGAAAAATGCTGAACATTTTCCACAAATAGTTCACACAACAGATGATACTCAGGCTACTGAAAGTTTATTGAGAGGGGTCTTGCTCCAAAGAAAAAGTTCTCTCCCAAAGTTATCAAAGATTCACAGCAGGCACCTGCCCCCAACACACCATCTTCCGAGGGCCTAGGAGTCAAAAAGAAGGTAAGACAGTAGTAAGGGTACAGGGGGAGGAGAGCGGGAGGGGACCGAGAACTCGGAACCAAGAGATGGGCGGACACTGAATGCCTGACTCCAAGGTTATCACCTCAGAAAACAAGTGTGTTTAAGTCCGTAGTAACAGTGTTAGTACTTTCACTGAACCTGCACTCAACACTGGAGAACCTCCCTGTGTTATAAAGACGATCTGAAAAATAACATTAATTCACAATGTAGAGTGATGATTCAGCCACAGAAAATAAAACTGACATAATCCACTACAAGTCACACTATGTCTTTCTTTAAGACTGGTTTATGATGCAGAAAAGAGGCAGTTTGAGATCTAAAATACTTAAACTGGCAAAAACCTTGTTTCCCTGAATTCTCACAACCATGGCCCCAGCTAGAGTAAGACAGAGTGGTTTTCAGAGCTTCCAGAACAGCAGAACAGATCAATCATAAATATGCAAAAGTGATCTGAAAACAGAATTAATTAATATTCCACGTTTTGGCTTAAACTAGTCATGTGATTTCCAATAAGTGGGAAACATTCACACCAATTTTTATAAGAAAGTTCAATGTGAACACATAGTACAGAACATTGCCTTTGTTTTGGAATTTATTTATTTAATATGACAATTTCATTTGTATTTAGTTATTCTTGATGTTGAATGCTCATCTTTATTAATGATGAGCTACCCATTTTCTGACTGAGGAAACAGAAAGTTGTCACTGCCTAACAGCAATACTCAAAACAGCCTGTATGAAAGGAAAAGGTATATCTGTGTGCACACAGATGCATACACATGCATACACGTACCTATACATGTACACACGCGTGTACATATGTGCATACACATACACACATACACATGTGTGCATGAGCACACATGCATGCACACATATGCACATACATGCATACACACGCATATGCACATACACGTACACTCATATACACACGTACACATGCACACACATACATGCATATACACGTGCACATGGACACGTGGACACGCACATACACACGCATACACACATGCACACACATGCATGCGTACATGCATACGTAAGTATCATCTCAGGTACGTGGATTCAAAATTCTGATGCAAACAAGAATAATTACAAAACAAGGTAGGGTGTCAACAAGTGAGAATTGAGATGAAAGTTCTGATATGTTCCAGAGACAATACGGGAGGTCGTCACATCACATAAATATCTTACCCATTTTAAACGTGACAATTCCTGCCAACATCGGCCTGGATTAAGATGATTTCATTGACATAAGGAACAGAAAATATAGTATTTATTCTAATGAGATTCTGTAATCATTACATTATTTTCACAATTATAAGTAATCACTAAATAACTTCCTCCCAAGGGTCTAAAAATAAAAATAAGATAACAAAAGAAAGTCACAGTCCTGACAGCTTTATCATGCAAATCACAACTGTGAAAATCAAGCATGTTTTTGAGACTATGCCCTCCTCAAATATCCTTCATGGAATTTTGTACCAGTAATGGCTGGTAATTAATTGTTATACCAGCTGGAAAGTATATCATTGGGGGTACGTGAAGTAAACATGTAAAGAGAAATGAACACACACACTTGAACCCAGGCCTCATTTCACAACTGTTTCCTACTTTCGATTTGCTTAGTTTACCTCATGAGGTACCTCGAGGAGAGAAAGCAGAGCTGGGATCTGCCCCGAGGCTGCTTCGGGAAGAGCTGGGTGGGCACCAAGACCCTCAGACCGAGGGCTGAGCTGCGTGGCTATGACCCCATCACTGCAGCTCCCCAAGCGTGTGTCCCTGTGTGTCACGCAAACCCCTGCCACACAGGTGACACACGCCACACGCCTGACACAGGCTCAGCACACAGGGAGCGATCAGTAAGTGGTGACTAGAGAGAAGTGACGGCCTTCAGCGTGGATGGAGAAAACAGGCCACAGACTCACAGAGGAAATGCCACAGATCCACAGACGGAGAAAACACCACAGACGCACGGACGGAGGAAACACCACAGACGCATGGAGGGAAGAAAAGTGCCACAGACGCACGGAGGGAGGAAAAGTGCCACAGACGCAGGGACGAAAGAAAGGCCACTGACGCACGGATGGAAGAAACGCCACAGACGCATGGACGGAGAAAACGTGCCACAGAGGCACACACGGAGAAAACAGCCCACAGATGCACGAACAGAGGAAACGCCACAGACGCACGGACGGAGGAAACAGGGCAGAGACGCCCATACACCAGTGTGGAACGTCGGACAGGAATGTCCCGGCCATGCACTGTCCACTCCCCCTAGAGACTTCCCACCCCAGAGCACTCAGGATGGCTGTGGAGCTCCTGCCACGCACCCCAGAGGCGAAGCTGGGGAGCCAGAGATGAGCAGGTTCACGTCCATCAAATGCAGCTGCAATCCCTGTAATAACTGGAGGTCACTATTAAACAGAAGGGCACTTCACTTGGAATAAAAGCACTCTGCATAAAAGAACTAAAGATTGGCTGGAGACAGCTTAGAAACCGTCACCATTATTCTTGTTAGTGACAGCGAAGCTTCAAGAGTGGTCACTTTTCCTGTAGAAATCCCATAGATGTGATTCCTGGAACTCATTTAGAATATTTCTTTCCCAGAAACCACACAACCAAGAACTTAATAGTGCCGTCTCTTGACCAGAAAGATTCAGATTTCTGATGAAACTAAACCCTGTCCAGCCTCCTGATTCTAGAAGATGCTATACAGAAAAGCTAACTCAAAGGGGTCTCATTTCTTTTGTCATCCACGACACATAAAAAAATTTTTTAAATATACAAAAAATGTAGGAATTGTACAGTGAATACCCATGTGTCTACCCCCTGGATCACAGACTAGATTTAAATGTAAAGTTCTAAAGTTTCCTAGCTAAGGAAATGTGCAGTGTAAGCCTCTACCTGGTTAGAACCAAGGGGAATGGAATGAGCTTTCCCCAGCCTTGCTGCTCAGCTGGGAGGGGCTGCCACAGCTCAGCCACCCCACCCCAGAGCACCCGGGATGGCTGTTGAGTTCCTGCCACCCACCCCAGAGGTGAGGCTGGATCCCCATTCGCGGTGTTAAGAATGAGCCAGCCTTTAGAGGCCAGGTGGTCTATACTTGAATAGAAAATGTTCCAGGAAACTAAAGATTCCAATGCGCGCACTGAATTCCTAACCATTTGAAACCCAGGCTCCTCATCTATACACGAAGAACAACGCTCTCTCCTGGGAAAGCATTTCAGAAGGACGAAAAAGGATCCACATGAGAGCAGCTGAAAACTACAAGGCATCATGCAATTATAAGCCTTTTTCTATATCTTTGTTTCAAGTAATGTCAGCATTCTAAATATTGCAGTTCATCCCACATCACCTTTCAGGAGCAAATCATAACGATCAAAACTATCAGCAGAATCACTACCAGCTCAGTCGCCATGTACTTCTTCTTCCTGCATGACAATTCCTGCAGAACGATGGGACCATCCAAGAATGGCTCCCTGCCATCATGTGCCCATTCTCCTTCCCCAGGGGGCTATTCCTGTACTCACGGGGCATGGGAAACCTGTATAACGCCACCAGAAAGTCCTTGTTTGACTTACACACTTCCCAGAAGGGCTGATTTTATCCAGAATCCTAACTGTGTCAAACACTAAACCTAAGAAATCATCAAGAAACCAAGGAAATGTAAGGCCATGTCCTGCCCCGGGTGCATGGCTACTAGGGGAGAAATAGAAAATGAGACATGAAAGGAAACTTTTAAGATATTCAGACCATCACTGGATGATTCCAGGAACCCATTACAGATCATTGCTGTTCCTAATAACAGGAAAGAAATTCTAAAATCCCAACAGGCATGGTGAGTCCCTCACTTGCATGAAGTCAAAATAATAATCCATCACTCTCTTCAAAAGGACAAAAGAAAAACTCTACTTCCTCTTCATATTAATTTGTGTACAAGCGACTTAAGTGAGAAAATCTTAATGTCTGGACTGTGATATCAATAGCAAAATAATCCCAAGATTCCCAATTAAAAGATACAGACGGGCTGAATGAATTTAAAACAAGAAAAACCGACTATATGCTGCCTACAAAAAACTCAGTTCAGCTGCAAAGACACACATAGACTAAATGTGAAGGAATGGAAAAACACATTCCACATTAATGGAAATCAAAAGTAAGCAAGAGTAGCCATATTTATTTCAGATCAATCACAATTTAAGTCAAAAACTGTAAAAAGGAGAAAAAAAGGTAATTATATAATAAAGAGATCAAAATAGCAAAAGGATATAACAATTACGAGTATATGTGCACCCAACAACAAAGCACTCAGATATATAAAGCAAATATTAGTAGATCTAAATAGAGAGAGAGGTCGGGCGCGGTGCCTCACGCCCATAATCCCAGCATTTTGGGAGGGATGTGGAGGCAGGTGGATCACCTGAGGTCAGGAGTTTAAGACCAGCTTGGCCAATATGGTGAAACCCTGTCTCTACTAATACAAAAAATTAGCCCAGCATGGTGGCACATGCCTGTAATCCCAGCTACTTGGGAGGCTGAGGCAGGAGAATCACTTGAACTCAGGAGGTGGAGGTTGCAATGAGTTGAGATTGCACCTCTGCCCTCCAGCCTAGGCAACAAGAGCAAAACTCTGTCTCAAATAAATTTATATATACATATATATGTATAGAGAGAGACAGGGAGACACCAACACAACAATAGTAGGAGCTTCAAAATCCCACTGTCAGTACTGGAGGTCATCTAGACAAAAAATAACAACAAAACATCAAATTTAAAGTCCAGTGTAGACCAAATCGACCTAACAGACATTTACAGAACATTTCATCCAAAAGATACAAAATGCACATTCTTCTCAGCACATGGAACATCCTCTAGAATCCAGCACATGCTAGGCTACAAAAGAATTCTCAATACATTTTTTCTAAAATTGAAATAACATCTAGGATATTCTCAGACTCTAACAGAATAAAGCTATAAATCAACAACAAGGAACAGACACTTCTCAAAAGAAGACATTTATGCAGCCAATAGAGACATGAAAAAATGCTCATAATATAGAATGAGACCACCACTTCTCCTGTTGTCTTTCCCAGCTTTTCCCCATCTCCCCTTTTCCCTAGTTTATAAGACAGGAGAAGGGGGAGAAAACAAAAAGTTAGAAAGAAACAGAAGTAAGATAAATAGCTAGACGACCTTGGCACCACCACCTGGCCCTGGTGGTTAAAATAATAATAATAATATTAACTCCTGACCAAAACTACTAGTGTTATCTGTAAATTCCAGACATTGTTTGAGAAAGCAGTGTAAAACGTTTTGTTCTGTTAGCTGATACATGTAGCCTCCCATCATGTTTTGTCTGAGGCTAGTCCTGCTACAATAATCACTCGCCATCAGAGAAATGCAAATCAAAACCACAATGAGATACCATCTCACACCAGTTAGAATGGTGATCATTAAAAAGTCAGGAAACAATAGGTGCTGGAGAGGATGTGGAGAAATAGGAACACTTTTACACTGTTGGTGGGACTGTAAACTAGTTCAACCATTGTGGAAGACAGTGTGGTCATTCCTCAAGGATCTAGTACTAGAAATACCATTTGACCCAGCCATCCCAATACTGGGTATATACCCAAAGGATTATAAATCATGCTGCTATAAAGACACATGCACACGTATGTTTATTGCGGCACTATTCACAACAGCAAAGACTTGGAACTAACCCAAATGTCCATCAATGACAGACTGGATTAAGAAAATGTGGCACATATACACCATGGTATACTATGCAGCCATAAAAAAGGATGAGTTCATGTCCTTTGTAGGGACATGGATGGAGCTGGAAACCATCATTCTCAGCAAACTATCGCAAGGACAGAAAACTAAACACCGCATGTTCTCACTCATAGGTGGGAAATGAACAGTGAGATCACTTGGACACAGGAAAGGAAACATCACACACTGGGGCCTGTTGTGGGGAGGGGAGAGGAGGGAGGGGGAGGGATAGCATTAGGAGATATACCTAATGTAAATGATGAGTTAATGGGTGCAGCATACCAACTTGGCACGTGAATACATATGTAATAAACCCGCACATTGTGAACATGTACCCTAGAACACAAAGTTTAATTTAAAAAAAAATCAACAACAAGGAGAACTTTCAAAACTGTATAAATACATAGAAATTAAACAATATGCCCTTGAATAGCCAATGGGTCAATGAAGAAATTAAGAAGGAAATTTAAAAATTTCTTGAAATAAATGAAAACAGAAACACAACATATCAAAGTTTATGGTATACAGCAAAAGCAGTATTAAGAGGAAAGTTTATAACAATAAACTCCTACATTTAAAAAACAGATTTAAAATAAACAACCTAACAACGAACTGCAATGAGCTAGAAGAGCAAGAACAAATCAAATCCAAAAGTGGTAGAAGAAAAGAAATAACAAAGATCAAAGAGGAACTAAATAAACTTGAAACTAACAAATATAAAAATGAAGAAAAAAATGTTGGTTTTTTGAAAAGATAAATAAAATAGACAAACCATTAGCTACACTAAGCAAACAAAAAGAAATCCCAAAGAAATAAAATTAGAAACAGAAAAGGAGAATGACAGTTGATACCACAGAAATACAAGGGATCATTACAGACTATTTTGAACAACTATATGTCAACAGATTGGAAAACCTAGAAGAAATGGATAAATTCCCGGACACGTACAACCTACCAAGATGGAACCAAGAAGAAACGGAAATCCTAAAACAGACCAATAATGAGTAACATGTATGACTAAGTAATAATAAAAAGTCTCCCAACAAAGAAAAGCCCAGAACTAGGTGACTTCGCAGCTGAATTCTACACATTTTTGTTTCAATTCTTCTCAAACTATTCCAAAAGTATTGAAGAGGAGGGAATCCTGCCAAGTTCATTCTTCAAGACCAGCATTACCCTGATACCAAAATAAGACAAGGACACAATAAAAAGAGAAAACTATAGGTCAATATCTGATGAACACAGATGCAAAAATCCTCAACAAAGTACTAACAAACTGAATCCAACAGCAAATCAAAAAGATTATACACCATGATCAAGTGGGATTTATCCCACGATGCAAGGATTGCTCATCAAACACAAATCAATAATCATGCTACATCACATCAACAGACTTAAGGACAAAAACCATAATATCATTTCGATAGATACAGAAAAAGCATTTGATAAAATTCAACGCTGCTTCATGATAGAAAGTCTCAACAAAAGAGGCACAGAAGGAAAAATACCTCAACACAATAAAGGCCATATGTGACAAACCCACAGCTAACATAATGGGGAATGGGGAAACACTAAGAGCTTTTTCTCTGAGATCTGTAACAAGACAAGGACGCCCACTTGTGCCACTCCTATTCAACACAGCACTGAACGTCCTAGTCAAGAGCAGTCAGGCAAGAGAAAGAAATCAAGGGCACCCAAAGTGGAAAGGAGGCACTCTAATTATCTGTTTTCAGACAATGTGCTCTTATAAATTTAAAAAAAAAAAAGACTCCAGCAAAAATCTCTTTGAACTGATAAACAAATTGAGTAAAGTTACAGAATACAAAATCAACATATAAAAATCAGTAGCGTTTCTATAGACCAACAATGAGCCAGTGAAAAAAGAAATCAAGAAAGCAATCCCATTTAACTACAAAAATATAAAATAAAAATAAAAATACCTCAGAAGAAATCTAACCAAGAAGGTTAAAGATCTCTATGAGGAAAACGATATTCTACCCTCTGAAGGTAGAACAGTGGCTTCTAGAGACAGGAAAGGGCGGCGGGAAGGCAGAAAGGGAGAGGTTGTCTAATGGATACAAAATTACATCTAGATAGTAAAAATAAGGGTTAGTGTGCTATAGCCTTGTAGGGTGACTATAGTTTACAATTTATTGTATATTTTCAAGCAGCTAGAAGACTGGATTTTAAATATTCCCAGCATTAAGAAATGACAAATGTTTGAGATGATGGACATGCTAATTACCCTGAGTTGCTAATTACACACGAAAAACATGTATTGAAATATCATACTGTATCCCATGAATATGTACTATAATGTGTCCATTAAAAATAATAATTCTTAAAAACCCAAGGGTCATTTCTCATGTGTCCTATGTCAGTGTTGTGGTCCATTGGTGGAGACCTAGGCATTTGCAAGTAAGACTATAGTCACTTGAGCTGAAAGCAAATGAATCGTCACAAAAATTACCACTGGCACCAAGTCTTCTTTCCAGAATTTCCTGCCCACAGCACTGCCACAGTCACTGTGGGCAGGAAAGACACGCTAGCACCCAAGTTTCAACCCCAGTACAGTTGATGCTTTTATTTCTCTGGTTTGGAATAGGTGTGTGTTCATAATTTACGTTTACTCCAACTGTCCCCTTGCTTAAATAGCTTCTTAAGGATAACTTCCTCTTACTAAATCCCAACAGCTTCTGAGCATCCATTATATTCTCCAAAGTAAATAAAAAGAGAAAATGTGTTGAAAGCCTGATAATGTTCACTTAAGAATCCAGCATGATGTACAGCTTGAAATGGCTACTCCAACTTATTCCTTTACATGACTTTTAAAGTAGCCCCAGTTATTATACATAATTGAAGTCATAATTTCTGCAATACCATTAGGTCCACGAACGGTGGGGCCAGGGGACTTCAAAGTCTGTCTCCGATTTTTTTTTTTTTTAAAAAAGGAAAGCTCATGAGAGTAGGTAATGAAAATAAATATTCACACAACTCGGAACAGGGGATGGTGAAACATAAAGCTCCAGCCTGGCACAGGTGTCCAGCCAGTGAGGGTGGGGACACAGACTCATACGGTCCCCACAATCCCTCAAAAATGCCACAGACAGGTGGGTGGCCTGAGACAGAGCCAGGCTCCGAATTCCGGGAGCTGTCTGGCTCATGTGCACCTCATGTGGTCCACAGTGCACGAGGATGCCCAACGTCACCAGTCCCGGTGCAGAACACAAGAATGCCCCATGGCATGAGCCCCCGCTGCACAGCATAGCCCGAAGGTGCCAGCTCAGACTCCTACACACGCTGGTCACCAAGGCACTGCCCTCCAGGAAGGAGGACCCCAGAGGTCGTGGCAGGGTGAGGTTCTGCTCTTCATCATCCCCGAGCAGAGGGGAAAGTCCCAGCAGACATTTGGGGAGCCTCTACACGTGGTTCTGGGACTCTGAGTGGAGGTTCAAAGATGTCCCCAGGTACACCAGACTCAAACCTAAAAAAGACCCATTCTTCCAGATATGCCCAGACTGGAACCTATATAGGCCATCCTTCCTAGCTTTTCTCTGGAAAAGCAGGCTTAAAAGAGTATCGACTAAAAGGGGCCACCAGGAAGACAGAAGTCCTATCTTTAAAAAAAGATTTTTTTTTTTTTTTTTTTAAAAGAGGCACTGAGGCTCTGACCCATCTGAGCACAAAGTACATGCTTGGCAGCCTCTGTCAGAGCAGAGCAAGTACACACATGCTCTCCATGCCCTGTGCTCCCAGCACCCGTGCTCCCCGCACCCATGCTTCACACGCCCGTGCTCCCCACACCCGTTCTCCCCGCACCCGTCCTCTCCACGCCCATGTTCCCTACACCTATCTGTGCTCCCCATGCCTATGCTCCCTGCAGCCGTGCTCCCCGCACTGTGCTCCCTGCGCCCATGTCTGCTCCTCGAGCTCTCTTCCACTGGTTTCCTCTGTACATCCCTCTTGATAGTCACTGTCACCTCGAATCACCTGGCTAAATGGAGGTAAAGAAAAAGTCTAGAGTAGCACATTGGAGGACAGAGTGGAAGTGGCTATTTACCAAGCAGGGCTATGAGATGAGCGCATCTGATCCCCATTAATCCTGACGGTCAGTTGATTAGCCCTGTTCAACAGCTGGGGACACTGAGGTGTGGAAGGACGGGCTTGCTTACCCCAGACGATGCTGACAGTGTGGGCCCAGCCCAGTCCCACAGCCACCAGGAGGAGGCTCCTCACTGGGCAGGCGCGGAGGTGCAGCCCAGAGAACGCTTGGGACCCTGGCACAGACTCCTCAGGAAGGAAACAGAGAAAGGCCCACAGAGACTCAAGCAGCACAGAAGAAGGTCACCCACAAGTTAAAAATAGATGTTTGTGCTTTACCGTCCCAGAGTGCTAAAAATCCAACCCACTCACACGCACAGCCTGACTTGAGCCTGGCCTCCTGCAGCACTGGGCTAAGCGAGAGACGTACCTGCCTCTCTCCCGACAATAGCAGACTTGGCAGCTATTCTTCAATGTACTTGACACGCTTCCGTGAGGGATTAAGCGACACTCTGTCGACACTGGCTAAGTTTAATCCTGACACAGCCAACCATCTAGATCTGCAGTGAACAAACAACTTACTTTGGATGATTCTGCCACTAACAAAGACCCTGAATCTCCCACCAAAGCTTAGTGACACGACTTACCTTTCTGTTTTCATTTCAGGTACACTGGCCCACATGATCTAATTTACCTGCTGATAATGCCTTGGAAAGACCACCAGGGGGCCCCACACCATTTTCAGCTTTAGAGGGATGTGAATTTCCCTTTGATGAGAAAGGTGATGGGGAAATAAAACAAGGATCCAAAACAGATGCCTGTGTGTTTCCTGGGAGTGATAAAGTCAGGAACTGCCTCTGTGTGTCAGGCGAGGGAGTAACAGAGACAATGGCACCAACTCCTGAGACAGAGGACCTGATGCATGGTGCAGCCACCGCCTGTGGCCAAGGAAATTCCAGGGAATGTAGACCCCAGTTGTATGGTACAGCCACCATGTGCGACCACAGAAATTCCAGGAATGCAGACCCTCAGTCACATGGTACAGCCACTATCTGCAGCCACAGAAATTCCAGAGAACGCAGACCCTCAGACACATGGTACAGCCACTATCTATGGCCATGGAAATTCCAAGGAATGCAGACCCTCAGTCACAGGGTACAGCCACCATATATGGCCACGGAAATTCCGAGGAATGCATACCCAAGTCGCATGGTGCAGCCACAGCCTGCAGCCACAGAAATTCTGGAGAACGCAGACCCCAGTCGCATGGTACAGCCACTACCTATGGCCATGGAAATTCCAGAGAACAGAGACCCTCATTCCCATGGTACAGCCACCACCTATGGCCACGGAAATTCAGGGGAACGCAGACCCTCAGTCACATGGTACAGCTACCACCTGTGGTCACAGAAATCCTGGGGAACACAGACTCCAGTCGCATGGTGCAGCTACCACCTGTGGTCACAGAAATCTTGGGGAACACAGACTCCAGTCGCATGGTGCAGCCACCACCTGCAGTCACGGAAATTCCAGGGAATGCAGACCCCAGTCACATGGTACAGCCACCATCTATGGCCACGGAAATTCCAGGGAACATAGACACCAGTCGCATGGTGCGGCCACCACCTGTGGCCATGGAAATTCTGGGGAATGCAGGCCCCAGTCTCTAAAGTATGAACTTCACTGCAGTGAATGTGGAAGAGTTTCTCTCTGTGCAGAGCTCAGTATCCAGAAGGGGAGATGGCCCCAGGAATGCCTTCCTCCTCTTCAGAGCTCAGGGCCTAGGGCTGACACCCTTGGGAGGGGTCCTTGTTCAGCAATTGTGCCTGTGGAGGGTCCCCCAACACTCATCGTGCACCTCCTAGGAGCGGAGGCTACAACAGGGAGCCAGAGACCAAGCTCTGCTCAGACAACAGTGAGCTGATGGCCTTCCACTCTAAGTTCAACAGGGACCCAGGGACCAAGCTCTGCTCAGACAACAGTGAGTTGATGGCCTTCCACTCTAAGTTCAACAGGGACCCAGGGACCAAGCTCTGCTCAGACAATAGTGAGCAGATGGCCTTCCACTCTAAGTTCAACAGGGACCCAGGGACAAAGTTCTGCTGAGACAACAGTGAACTGATGGCCTTCCACTCTAAGTTCCAACTGCATGGAATGTGTATTCCATGAATGCTTGTTAAATGAATGATTCATATAAGGTCGTCTGTGTTGACCTTTGCTGGTCTGCTGACTGTGAGCTTCAGAGCATAGGCCTCATTCCTGGAGCAGCCAGCTCTTCCCAGAGCGACAGCCGCTGCAGGGCAAAGCCCAGAGCTTGTCCTGCAGCAACACACTCAGGACCCTGCGCTGGGCACGCTGGGGGCCTCTCCAGCAGAAGATCCCCAGCCCTGACCTTGCAATACCAGTGAACCCCAGGGGAGTCCCAAGTGCTCAAAATCATGTAAATGTCCATTGTGATTTAACATATCAATTTTAGAAGAAAGGGCATATTGCCACCTCCCTCCTCAAACTAGGGACTATAAATCGATCCATCACCCTAACTGAGACTCTGCCTTAAATTCTGCTAAAACTACCATCCAAACACTCAAATTTACATTAGCGTTAAGGGAAAAAAAAAAACTAAACCAAACACCTGTAAGAAACGGTCAAGTAACCTGTGATACATCAACCCAAAGATTAAACATGAAAACAATGAAGTAGCAAGATATTAAAAGAATATAAACTCTATGTACATCATGGCCCAAGGTTCTAAAATTACACAGAGACAAAGACTGGAATGGAAGGGGGATATGTTTACAGATACATTTTTTATTTTTTAATATTACTTCTCTAATGTATGATTTGACTAACCAGATAATTCAGCAAAAAATAAAAAAATTAATTATGCCTATAGATAAATATGTAAAGAATCCTTTTCTTTGATGCCAATGGAATTAGTTTGGGTCTGACCCACAGTCTTCAATCTTTTAATTAAGACACAAAAATCATCTTTCAAGCTGTTAGGAAAAAAAGAAGAAAAAGATTGAAAACCAGGAGCCCAGAAGAAAAGGACTCGCTATGTATCACAGCGTCTCTCCACGCCTCTCCACCCCGGACAGTGCTCCCTCTTTCCCCATTTTCATACCTACTGCACAAAACACTTAGTAAAGAACTATCTCAATTCATGAGTCACACAGCACAAAGGGCCAGTGTCGCTGCCAAACATACCCTGCAGCCCCAAAACGAAGAGGCAACTGGTTCCTTCCTTCCTCAGTGAAGGAAGAATGAGAGGCTGCTGGTTGTCATTTTAAATCTCACACCTCAATGTCTTAGCACTTTCCTGCTTTGTTGGTTTCCAGGGCTTATTAAAATTAACCACCCACCCCCCCCCCCCGCGGATATTGAAGAAAGAAAGCAGGAAGGTTGTGCAGGCTTCCAAGAGGCAGAGCCCTGCTTCCGCGGCCACCTCTGTCTTTCTACCCACAGCAGCCGGGTTTACCAATTAGTCTCCCTTAAAGAGCAGTTTATGCTCATCGCGAACAAATGGATGCAATTGCTTCTTTTGAGATGCAGCAAGTTTTGGGCCCTCAGCAAAAAAAAAGAAAGAAAGAAAGAAAAAAAGAAAGAAAGAAAGAAAAAAAGAAAGAAAGAAAAAAAGAAAGAAAGAAAGAAAGAAAAAACAGGGCACTGGCACAACAGTCATAACCTCTGCGTGGCACACACACAGAAGGAAAGTTAAAGCCCTGGAGGCGGAGGCGTTCGGAAAGGGAAGGTGGAAGTAGGAAGGACGCCCACGGGATAGAGTGGTCAGAAACAGACCACCTCACCAAAGGGCGCCTTAGACGTTCCAGAGGACAAAATGCCCCTCTTTCCAGGGTAAACACCCATTTGCCAAACTCAGCCAGTGACGGCAAGCAGGAGTTTGCTTTTTTTTTAAGGCGTCTGAGTAACGATGACAAGAGCAAGAAATGAGCTTAATAATGGGACTGACAGGGCCCTGGGCTGGTGACTCAGCTGATGTGCACAGCATCAAAAGCCAGGTTCCTCAATGCGCTCCCTCTGCAGTTCAGGACAGCACTACAACTCACCCCATCAATCACTGCTTAAAAAATCAGTTCTAAAAAAAGACGACCCATTTGAAAGCAGCCGGAGGAGGAAGACAGAGAGTGTCTCACAGAATCCAACCGCTTGTAGCCTCGGAACCATAACAAGAATATGAAACTAGCGGGTCCAGTGTGAGGCAGAACAGAGACGCCGTCACGGCTCTCAGGAGGCTGAGCAGGAAGCGCATGGCTCAGGCCCTGCAACGCCCTAAGGGCGCCTGGAGCAGCCCACAGGCCTGTGTCCTTCGTGTGGGTTCACCTTCCTAGTTTCCTGGGTAAATTCAATGTACAGCATTTATTCGCCAAGAAAAGAACATTCAAATCAAACTACTGTCATAACTCTGAAGGGCTCTTAACACTCCAGTCCACACGTTCAAAAGCCCACAAATATCAGTGCTGCCACTGTGCAGGTAACAATGTTTTGGATGCATCATGCACGTAACCAGTAACGATGTTTTCATGTTTTCCGTAGCCATCTCATTTAGGATACTAAAATGATCTGTGACGACTTGATACTTAGTTATCTGTGATTTTCAGATAGATTTAACAAGGCTACTTGGCCAAGAAGGCCTCACCCTCCTGAACCCGGGCACCGATGCCCCTACGTGCACCCGGGGCCTGGGGAGCGCAGTCTCCACCACCTCTCGCTCTTCAATGTTAAATGTCCTCCCGGAGCGCCTGCGTCGTGGGCCCAGGCTCGGCCCCTCCTGGAGAGCCCTTTCCACATTACAGGACAGGGGAAGCCCAGAGCCCACGCTGCGGCGCCGCTGACGTCCCGGAGTCCCCGCTTCCTGGTCCTTCCCGTCCGCGGAGGCTGGCGGGGAGGGCCTGGGACCCATTTTAGTTTTCGGTTTTGTCACGAGCCGGAAGGCGACAGCACATGCGAGCGCAGGAAACCCTTTTTTAAAATCTTCCAGCGGAAACGCGAGGGGCTGCCGGACTGCCTCGGAGACGCCAAGCGGGAACCCAGAGCACCCCTGCCGTTTCCCGCATTGCAGCAGCCAGGACCCCGCCCACGCCGCGGGGGGCCCGAGGCGACAGGAGGCCCGCCGGGATCCGGCCGTTTCTTCCTCGACATGCTGGGGGGTGGCGTGGGGCGGAGTTGGGGGGCGGGGGCAACTTAAGAAGTGATCGCGCTGTACCCAGGATTCGGAGGGGAAGCCCGGCGCCATCCTACAGCTCAGAGGCAGAACGACCCCGGAAGGTGCTCCAGGCGACCCCCTCTACCAGGCTCAATTTAAAACATAAACCGGAGAGGGTGGAAAGCTCACTATTTTCCGAATGGAGGTTCCTACCGCCATGTTCCTTCCTCCTCCGCCCCACCCGGCAAGGACCCCGGGGCTGCCTTGCCGGCTCCCGCCGCCCCGCAGGTACCCCTGCCGCTCCCGGGCACGGGCTTCTCCCCAGTTCTTCCCATCGCTTCCCCGCTCTTCTCCCCAGTTCTTCCCATCGCTTCCCCACCTTTCCCCGGGTCCTCCCATCGCTTCCCCCTCTTCTGCCCGGTTCCCCCATCCCCTTCGCCCTGTTCTCCCCTTCTCCCTCTTCTCCCGTTCTCCGTCCGTCCCTCCCTCGCCGCCCGGAGGGGGGCGCGCACCTTGATCATGTCCCCCGCTGGTCAGCACGCCGATGGCCTTGCCGGCCCCGGAGAGGTGCTCCAGGAACTTCCGCAAGGAGCCCTTGGGGGCCCGGGAGTCGTCCGCGTCCAAGGCGAGGAGGCCGAGAGCAGCCGCTAGTCCGGGTGCGCAGCAGGCAATGGAGACCCTGCCGGCGCGCGCCCGACTCGGAAACGCTGCCCTGCCCGCGCCCCCGCCCGGCCCTAGCGTCAAAGGGCCTTGACGGGCGGGGCCCAAGCGCACAGGAGGGGCTGCGGGGGTGGGGGCGCGGCTAGGGGCAGGGGCAGCGGCAGGGAAAGGGGCAGAGAAAGGGGCAGGGGCTGGCCGGGGGCGGGTGTGGGCAGGAGGACCTACGCGGGGGTCATCGTAGGTGGCTGCCGCGCTAGAGGTGGGTGAGGTCGCGGAGGCGGGGGTAGCACCACAAGTGGGCGGAGTCCCTGGGGGTGGGGCCGCGTTGCCGGTGCGCTAGCCTCGCGGGTGGGTTAGAGGACTCTGGTTGGGGCCTTTAGAGATGCCCGGAGCGCCACAGGTGGGGGCAGGGGCAGCGACCGGGGGAGGGGAGACCGCAAGGGGGCGGGGTCACATCGTTCGCTGGGCGGGCCAAGGCAGGGGGGAATAGAACGCCGGGAGCATCTCCCGGGGGCGGGGGGGCAAGGGAGACCGTGAGTGGGCGCGAACGCCGGGGCCGGTGGAAACCCCGCACTTGCGGGGAGCGCCGATGGCGGGGCGGGGTGGAATTGGGGCGCGGAGACCCCACCTGGACGCGGAGGCTCGCGGCAGGCCCGGTAGATCCGGCTGTTGTCAGCGCCGAGCCCGGCCGCGCGCACAGCTTCTTGTTGGCGGCAGGATTCCTCCTGGGGCTGCGCTAGGAGCCTCTGCGCGCGGCTTCCTCGATCCCCGCCCCCACGTTTTCTCTGCAGCCTGAGGTCGGGAAGGACGCACGGAGAGTGGATCCTCCAGGTGGTGGGAAAAGCTGAGCGCGGCGAGCTTAGCTATGACGAAGCTGCGATTTCCCGGGTCCACGGGGTCTGTGGCGCTCCCGGGCCCCCAGCCCGTCCCGTGGGGAGAAGAATCCTTGGGGTGGGGGAGAGTATCGGGGCGCTACCCTCAGAGACGCCTGGGCGCGCGAAAGTCAGAGTGGGACAGGAGGAGGTGCAACGGGACTGACCTGGCGGGGAGGCGGGACGACCCTTCCTCCCTACGGACAGGCGCGCTGCTGTACGCTGTGCCGACCTCGGCTGACTTCACCGGCCAACTCCACGTGCTGAAATACGCACATCCAAAGCGCTGTGCCAGTTGCCCATCCACAGCTTAGCAGCCTGGTGCCAGTTACCTGCGATGGGAGAGGGAGCAGCCCCTACAAAAGCACGGGCTTATGGGATCCCGGTTCCTTCAGTGCTCACCCCACGAAGAAGGGCTCCCAAACGGCCCCACTCGAGGGCTTTCCGGAGGATGGTCCTGCGCAGTGGGTGTTGGTTGAACAGATAGGAAACAACAAAAGAGACTAAGAAGAGGTTTGTTCTATGAACCCGGGAAAGTGAAGCAATCGCAAAGGAGAGTCTCACCAAAGGGCAATCCTGGGGAAAAGATGGAGAGGCATGGATTTTTCTTGGATGTGTGCCTCATCCTGGGGCTCATCCCGCTGAGCATCAAATATTCATTGCAAAAGAGGAAAAAATATATATGCTGCAGACAATGCTGGATGGTCTAATCTCTCCCTTGGCCAGAATTAACGGCGAAATTCCTAACCCCTCGTGGTCCTCAGAATCACCTGTCCTATGCACACCCCCATTAAACCACTGAAGTCCAGTTTCTGGGAGCTCAGCCAGGAAATGTGTATTTTTAAACAAACCACCTAGGTTATCCTGATGAATGCAAAGTCAGAGAGCGCTGCTCTCATGCAGTGAACCTGAGCATTATTCTATTAATTAAAAGGGAGAGGCGAATCCTGGCTGTCTTAAGGTGGCAGTTGAGTGGCCTTTGCCTTCTGGCGGGCAGAAGAGCAGACCGAGGCTCTAAGCACCTGCACCCACAGCTGGGCTCAGGATCTGTGCTGGAGAATAGAAGGGCTAATTTAATTATTCATGCCTTTTTAGAGCATGTTACATGTGGAGAAGGTGGGCCACACTGAATTTTATTTTAGCCAAATACCCGTTATCTCCTTATACAATTGATATTTTTATATTGAACATTAGGGGATTGGTCATTTGTCATCAAATTGTCTGTAATACAGAAAATGATAGATACAACCTAACAGTTCAAACATGATGAGTTAAATAAATGATGGTAAAAATATGCGCTGCAATAATATTTATTTGCTGTTACCGCTACAAAGATATGTGTCTACTGACATGGAAATATGTTCAGGACATACAAATAAGTGAAAAGGCAGGCCTAGACGCAGTGCGAGCCTGTGTGTGAGTGCGTGCGTGTGTGTGTGTGTGTGTGTGAGTCTGCATACATATGTAAATGTTTCTGAGCATTTTATTTCCTTTCTTTTGCTTAGTATAGGCAATGCCATTTTTCTCTGCGATGAACAGGTATTGTTTAGGGAATAGAAATAGCTAATGAAAAACAATAAAATTTAGAGTGTCAAGACCCCCAAGGTTACGGATTATGTTCAAAAGTTTGTCTGCGTATAAGGGCTGGGGTCAGGGTGGTCACTGACGGTCCTCACACATCTGTTCTTATGAGTTTGGCCCCTTGCTCAGTCAGTCAGGGAATTAACATATATTAATATATACCTGTAGCAAAGATGGAAAAGAATAGCTATGGCTTTTTTTTTCTTTTTTTTGAAAGTCATGTATTTCAATGTTGCTACAACTAGAGTTTTTTGTTTTTTATTTTTTTTTAACTTTGGCCTTAGCAATGAATCTTCTAATTTAAGAGGAAGATATTACATGCGGTGCTGACCGTACAGCTTCCACCCAGTAGGACCTGAGGTGTGTGCTTGTTCTTTATTGTCCCTTGACAGATTACTCCAAAGGCCCACACCAGCACACACTTATACCCCAGGAATGATTAATTACTCCTTGGGCCAGGAGTTCAGGCAGGCTTCACTGGGCCCTCTGCCCCAGGGGCTCTCCAGGGCTGCAGCAGGTGTCTGCCTAGGGCTGCTGTGTCTTCTGAAGGCTCAGGCTCATCAGGGGAGGAGCTGCTTCCATGCTCACTTCTGTGTTGCTGGCAGGATTCTGTTGCTTGCAGGCTGTTGGACTGAAGGCCCCAGTCTCTCTGTGGCATCAGCTTCAGGTTGCCCTCTGCCCTGGGCGGGTGACTGGCTTTGCCAGAACTAGCACCTACCAAGAGCCAGGGGGAGAGTTCCAGTGGACAGAACCTCAGCTCCTCCCAATCCAATCTCAGGAGAGACCGCCATCTCTTTTGCCTGGTTCTATTCATCAGAAGTGAGCCGCTGAGTCCAGCCCTCTTCTAGGGTCTGGCTGTGAACACTAGAGACAGCGGCCAAGGGGAGCCACTTGGGAGGGTGGTGCTGCCTGGGACCTGCCTAGGACAAGGTGAAGGAGAACATGCATAGGGACAGCTGCCCTTCCCACTTCCCCTCAGTGGTGAGCGCAGGAGTTGCCGATGTGCCCTAAAGGAGTTCTGGCATCCCAGGAGGGAAGCAGCTACCAGCCATGAGGACACCATGACCCAGTGCCCCAGCATGTGGGGCTGCACATCCCAGGGCTACCTGAGCTGCAGCCTCTTCCCCTTCTCTGCTGTCTCGGCCTGTGCATGGAGTGGGCATCTCAAATCTGCAGGGGCCAAACTGAGCTCAGGCCTCTGCACCCCCCACACAACCCCCCATCGCTCAATCTTCCTTACCTCAGCTCCTGGTGACTCCATCCTCCCAGGGGCTCAGGCTGAAGCCTTGCAGTGCTCTTCCACCCTGGCATCTAAGTCCCTCAGGAAAGTCCCCATTGGCTCTTCATTGCATCTGGAGCCACTAGGGCCAGGCCACGACCTTTGACCTGGACCGGAACAGGCTCCCTCCTCATCCCCTGCTCTGCCCCAACCTCCACCCCACCTCCATGTCTCGGGTGTCCTCAGCTTCAAAGTCAGGGTGCACCTATCAGGATGTAATTCAGGCATCTTCTCTGCTGACTCGGAGTCACAGACCCCACACAAGCCACACTGGCCTGTCCTCTGGTCCCTTCAGATCCTGGTGCTGCCCAGAGGCCCATGCAGGCACCCGACAACCTCAGGCCTAGCCTGCTCTTTCCTCAACCCAGGCCCTCCTCTCCCTACCGACTCTGCCCACTTTCCACAGGTCTGTCCTGCAAGGTCTCCTGCACGGTGAGGCCTCCCCAGATCACCCTCTTAGAAATTTTGGGCTCCATGCACACTCCTGTTCCCTCCCTGCTGCTCTTAAAACATCCTCGTCAGTGTCACACATGGGGCATTTCACCTATCTGCTGGGCTTCTCGAAAGGTCCCCTGGCTGAACTCTGAATGCCGTGGATTCAGAGATCTTTGACTATTCCCTGCTGCAGTCCCAGGGCAACAGCAGAGCCCAGGACAGAGTGAACCTGTCATGGGTGCTGCTGAATGAATGAATGAAGGAGGGAGGGAGGGAGTGAGTGAGTGAGTGAAGGAGTAAATGAGTGAGTAAATGAGTGAATGGGTGAGTGAGTGAGTCAGTCAGTGAATGAGTGAGTGAGTGGATGAGGGAAGGAGAAATGAGTGAGTGAGTGGGTAAATGACTGAATGAGTGACCGTGAGTGAGTGAATGAATTGCCAAGGGAGTCAATGAGTGAATGAGTGAGTGAGTGAATGGGTGAGTGAATAAGTGAGTAAGTGAATGAATGAGCGTCTTAGTGAATGAGTGAGTGAATAAGCAAGTGAATAAGTGAGTGAATGAGTGAGTGACCGAGGGAATAAATGAGTGATGAGTGAGTGAGTGAGTGAGTGAATGAGTGAGTGAGTGAATGAATGAGTGACTTAGTGAATGGGTGAGTGGGTGAATGAGTGAGTGAACAGATGAGTGGGTGAGTGAGTGAATGGGTGAGGGAAAGAGTGAGTGAATGAGTCAGTGAGCGAACAAGTGAATGAGGGAGTGAAGAATTGAGTGAGTGAATGAACAAGTGAGTGAGTGAATGAGTCAATAAATGAGTGAGTGTGTGAGTAAAGGATGAGTGAATGAGTGAGTGAAGAGGTGAATGAGTGAGTGAATGAGTGAATGATTTGAGTGAGTGAATGATTGAGTGAATGAATGAGGAAATGAGTGAGTGAGTGAATAAGTGAGTGAATGAGTGAGTGAATGAGTGAATGGGTGAGTGAGTGAAAGGGTGAGTTAGGGAATGACTGAGTGAGTGAATGAGGGAATGAATGAGTGAATGAATGGGTGAGTGAATGAGTGAGTGCGTGAGTGAATGGGTCAGTGAATGAGTGAGTGAATGAGTAAATGAATGAGCAAGTGAGTAAAAGGGTGAGTGAATGAGTGAGTGAGCGAGTGAAGGAGTGAATGAGTGAATGAGTGAGTGAGTGAATGAGTTAACGAGTGAATGAATGAGTGAGTGAATGAGTGAGTGGGTCGCTCAGAGGAGATGAGGACAGGAGTTGCCCTCTGACTGCTACAGTAGACAGGAGCTGAAGGAGTCTGAAGGGTGGGATGTGCTCACTCGGTACATACACCCTGCTCCACACATCCCCAGAGAAACCTAGTCTCACCAGAGTGGTCGCTTGAGAATTATTAGTAACAACCTTTTTCCCAATATTTCATATATGCAGGATGATTTCTTACTTTCCTTGAAAATGCCAATCGTTTTTTGGACTTGGAATTCTCCACTGCTGGTCCACGCCACTGTATTCTCCCATAGGGGTATCCCCCGAGTTGGAGAAAGAGTCATTCCCAGGAATGGATAAAAGCCAGAAGGGCATCATCAGGTGGGGCACCTTCTCCTATCATCCTCCCCTTCCTGTCTGGGTTACCCTGAGTGACTTGGTTTGGAGGTCTACAAAATGCGGACATATCAAATTTAGATAAAAGCCTAAGCAGTTTAAGAGGTTGCAGTGCTAGCAGGAAGGTCTTTGGCTCCCGGCACCCTCCTCCTGTCCAGTCTCTGCTGGACCCAGGACTCTGACTCCACCTTCGGCCTTGGGGGTTTCCTCCCTTCCTTCCCAGCCACTGAGCCGGCTTGGGCTAATCTGCAACCGCAGAGGTGCAGCCCTCCTCCTTTCCTCCTGCCTCTTCCTCTCTTCTCACTTTCCTTCTGCTTCTTTCAGGACTTTGGAAAGTCCAAGAATAAGCAAAACTGTAGACCAGAAAACGCTGCCTTGAGCCCATTCCCCTCCCAGCAGCTTCCCTTCAGACTCCTTGATCTTGAAAACTTATTTTGCTTGGTATCTAGATGCTAAACTTTATATAGAAAACAGGTGGGGTTGGTTTCTTGGCCGGGTCCAGTGACTCACACCTATAACCCCAGCGCTTTAGAGGCCAAGGGGGAACGATTGCTTGAGGTCACATGTTTGAGACTAGCCTGGGCAACACAGGGAGACCTCGTCTCTACAAAAATTCAAAAAAAAAAAAATTACCTGGAGCGATGGCACATCTGTAGTCCCAGGTACTTGGGAGGTCGAGGCAGGAGGATCACTTGAACTCAGGAGTTTGAGATAACAGTGAGTTATGATTATATCACTGCACTCCAGCTTGAGTAAGAGAGTGAGACACTATCTCCTAAAAAAATAAAAATAAAAAGTGCTGGAGTCCAAGCCCACAGCCAATTGCGACATGTAGATCTTTCATTTTTATAATCCGCCTCTCTTGTCTAAGTGCCAAATGACACTTTCATTGTGTGCAACTACTTCCACTTTTGACTGGCTTCTCTTTCCTTATGTATTAAGAATCAGGTTGCATAGAGTTCTGAGAAAATAAAATAATAAATCAGCTGCGTGCCATGGCTCATGTCTATAATCTCAGCCCTTTAGGAGGCTGACACAAGGATTGCTTGAGACCAGGAGTTTGAGACCCGCTTTGGCCACATAACGAGATCCTGTCTCTACAAAAAATAAAAAAATAAAAATAAAACGTTAGCAGGACATGGTGGCACACCTGCAGTCCCAGCTACTCAGGTGGTGGAGGCCTGAGGATTGGCTCGAGCCTGGGAGGTTGAGACTGCAGTGAGCCGTGATCATACCACTACACTTTGGCCTGAGTGACACAGTGAGACTCTATTTCTAAATAATATAATATAATATAATATAATATAATATAATATAATATAATATAATATAAAAACAGATGGAAGCTTCCCAAGACTTTGATGCAGAAACAGGTCGCCCTGAACCAATTACAATTAATGTCCAAAAACCGGAAAGAAATGAAAGAAAGAAGTTGGATTATTTCTGTAAAGTATGAGGCCACTACAAGTTTTACTTTCTCTAGGACATTTTCTCAGTGGTGTCAACTGAAGTCCACTTCACAGAATGACTTCATCTCCTGAGCACGTTGGAGAACGATGATTAAAGAGACTTCCTGGCACTCCCGATATTTTTAGTGTCACATGGAAGCAGCAAGAGTCATATGTGTGAAATAGGTGGTATTAAAGCGGAAGACATTGGTTTGTTCTTTCATGAACATCATCGGAACATTTCTCTAACGACTAGCGTTATGTCAGAAAATGGGGAGAGAGAGATGGTTGTTTATTGGCAAATAAGTTACATAAATTTCCCAGTTAGAAAAACAATCATGATTTTAGCCTTGTCAGATGAAGTCAGATATTCCCTATGCTTCACTTATGGAATGCTACCTCTGTATATTGATTGACCAGTATCTTCCACAGACCTGTGATCTGTCGCTGTGTATAAGCTTGAATTCATAACTACCAGTCCTTGAAGCTCCCTTGCTTCCTGCGCTGAACTGAAGTGGCTCCCAACTGAGGCATTCAAGGGAAAACTCACTGAAATATTTGAAACCACCGCCATGAACAAGAATGCTCTTCCTGTATGCTAGGATGTACACCCAGAGCGTTATCTCATTAGTTGTATATGCCAGCATCCCGCAGGATCTTTTACCTTTTTTGGGTGTCAACTTCGAGATTCTGATGTAAGCTGCAGACCTCTTCCTCTTCCAGGCGGGCTGGAGGAGAAGGCTGGGCTGGAGAGGAAGGCTGGGCTGGAGGAAAAGAGTGGGCAGGAGGGAAGGGTGGGCTGGAGGGGAAGGGTGGGCTGGAGGAAAATGGTGGGCAGGAGGGGAGAGAAGGAACCTGTGGTCTTCCTCAGGTTGCAAGAGAAAGAGAGCAGATGGGGAAGGATCAGTTACGTCTTCATCTCACATGCGGTAAATCAGTCCTCTACATAAGCCTTTATATAAGATAAGGTGAACATAGACCAGCTTCCTGTGGAGATGTAGCTATCTGTAACTATCTGCTTAGGAACAAAAGGAAAGGCAGTTTCTTGCATGATTCAGCTTCCAACTTAATGATTTTTTTCCGTTTTGGCTGTGAGTTGGGGTCCCAAGGCTTTATTTTTCCCTGTACACTATATTGTATGTGAAAATTGTTGTTTGGGACCTAAAGTTGTTTACTTACTCCACCTGCATCCGTTAGCTCCATTTCCATTTGGAGTGGCTTCTGGAAGGCTGGAATTGAAATCCACCAGTGCCCATTTCAAGGTATTCCCAACATTGCCTGGGAAAAAGGAGCCCGGATACGCTTCCCTGTGGATGCAGGTCAGTCATCATAACGCACAGAAACAGCGTTGACCTCAGCCTGGAGCCATCGTCCTGAAAGGGGATTCTTCTCAGCTCGGGCCCGAGACTGATCCCTGAGAAGCGGCCGCTCCATCCCTGAACCCTTCCTGCTTATGTCTCCTTACTTCCTAGTGATCACGACATTCAGGCTCAGAATGCCGCAGGCCTATCCCACTGGAAGCTGCCGAGGTGCCTCCTGCCACTCAGGACGCCCGGCACAGCAGCAGGATCAAGGGACCAGCAGGGAAGAGGCTGCAGTGATTTGGGGGAACAGCCCGAAAATCACCTGGAGCCTGGTGGCAGGTGGTCCCACCTCCTCCCCAATATTAGGTCCCAGAGAAAATGACAATATGAGCAGCTCACGTCACCATTATTAGCAGAGTCTTTTTATTCTTTCCTTAATTTTTTGCCATTAAATGGAGCTCTATAGGCCCATTTTCTTTTTTCTTTCTTTTTTTTTTTTTTAGACAGAGTCTTGTTCTGTTGCCCAGGCTGGAGTGCAGTGAAGCGATATCGGCTCACTACAAGCTCGGCCTCCCGGGTTCACGCCATTCTCCTGCCTCAGCCTCCCGAGTAGCTGGGACTACAGGGCCCCATCACCATGTATGGCTAATTTTTTGTATTTTTAGTAGAGACAGTGTTTCACTGTGTTAGCCAGGATGGTCTCGATCTCCTGACCTCGTGATCCACCTGCCTCAGACTCCCAAAGTGCTGGGATTACAGGCATGAGCCACCCCGCCAGGCCTATAGGCCCATTTTCTGCTTTTAATGCCACCAATACATGAAATTCCAGAGCTGCTTCTGTGAAACATACTTTCATTTTCATTATTTTATTATTCATTACATTAATTCTAGTATTCTATTCTCTTTGTTTTTTTAAGAAGAACTTCAGCGAGAGAGGGGCTATCCCTGCTGCCTTGTGGCTGCAGAAGGAGAGAGAAGGAGCCTCTCCTAAAAAGGGTTTCATGAAAGCCCTGAGGCGAGATACTCACTTCAGAGGGTTCAGGACAAGGACACTCACTTTGTTCTGTGCGGTGTGGAGACACGGGTGAGCGTTCCTCAGTGACACCAACTGGTTCCCTCTTGTCCTCAGCTGCCAGTGCCCTGGGACATGTCATTTGGACAAAACCATTTTCCATGTCCTGCCATCCATTCCACGGAGGCAGGAGAAAAGGGTCTGGAGGCAGGAACGTAAGGCCGATTCACCTTGACTTCCGAGAACGAAATCAAATGGAAACTCTTGCGGTATGACAAGAAATATCCTCTCCATTTACACAGGGCTTACACCGAGTACATGACTTTGTAATTTTACTTCATCCTCTTCATTTACGTAGGGTACACACCAAGTAACCAATGGAAACCTCGAGAGGGGATTTAAGCCCTAGAAACTTCAGTAACGGGCCCCCTGTGCTCAGGCGCTCTCACCCTGTGGAGCGTGCTTTCATTTTCCGTAAATGTCTGCTTTGCTGCTTCATTCTTTCCTTGCTCCATTTTTGCATTGCGTCCAATTCTTGGTTCAAGGCACCAACAACCTGGACACTTTCAACCAGTAACATTATCTTAATATCTTGTTTTAAAACTGAATTCTGTTTTTCATCTGTTCACCTAGTTTTTAGAAAATAACAATGAAATACCAATTGGAGCTTACCACAGCTTAATAGGAGGGTCACTATGAGCTATACAACAGGTTTGATGTTTAAAAGTTTGCAACAATTTTTATTGCTCTTTCATTTACAAACTACAGTAAACATTTAGTTTTTTATGTTTAATTATGAAATATATGACACCTAAGAGTCTATAAAATTTGGCTGGGCACGGTGGCTCATGTCTGTAAGCCCAGCACTTTCGGAGGCTGAGGCGGGTGGATCATTTGAGGTCAGGTGTTTAAGACCAGCCTGGCCAATGTGGTGAAACCCGTCTCTACTAAAAAAATACAAAAAGTTAGCTGAGCATCATGGCAGGCACCTGTGATCCCAGCTACTCGGGAGGCTGAGGTGGGAGAGTTGTTTGAACCCAGGAGATAGAAGTTGCAGCGAGCCGAGATCGTGCCATTACACTCTAGCCTGGGCTACATGAGCAAAACTCCGCCTCAAAAGCAAACAAACAAACAAAACTGAATGCATAATCTGATAGATTAATAATTGCGCTGTTGTCATCATGCATTAGCATCGAGTGTCTTGAAAGGCTACAATGCGCCCTTCTTTCATCACCTGGGTCTCCCTTCTTCACCCAGACATAGGACTAACGTGTTAATGTTTGTCTTGCTTTTCATAAGTTATATCATTTCTCTGTATATTATTCAGCCATATCATATGTTATAGTTTGTGAACTGTATGTGGAATAGCAGTGTATTTTTCAGTAATTTCCTTTGTTCACTGTAATTTTTCATTGCTGATGCTTCTAACGGCAGTTCATTTTCACAGCTGTATCATATTCCACAATGTGACTATGCCAGCTTTTTTCCTTGATAGAGATGTATTTGGGTGGCTTTCAAGTGTTTTCTATGTCTACAATCACTGCCTAAATATTCTTGCCCCGTATGTGTCTCTTGGAGAAGGCAGTGCAAAGGCATTTCTGGGGCAGACATGCCTGAGAAGGCAAGTGTGAGGCCACAGAGGGGCGTGTCTAGCTTTTTATGAAATACAGTCTCTTAACGGGAGCAACAGCAGTGGATACTTTGCCAGCAGTTGATCTTTTCCACATTTTGGATTTTTGTGGCTCTGCTCAATTTGTTTCTTGAATTATTGGATGTATCCACAGTACTTTGTTTACTTATGTTTTGTAACTTTTTGCACGGGGACTTATCTTTCTTGGAATTTTAAGTGGGGAGATATTTTGAGGACAGGGTTGCATTGTTTCAGCAAAGATGTTCACTCACATGGGGTAGAGGTGAAGTTAGCAGCCGCCTGGTGCCACGTCGATTTGACCCATGCTCTCGAGGTCTTCCAGCATGAACTCCTGGAGGACTGTTTCTCATCGGTTCTCAGGGTCAGTGGTTTTCCCTCCACCCAGCACCAATGCAGGGACAGCTGCTCTCCTTGCTGCTCCTGCTCTGAGGTGGGCTTTTATTTTAAGTCTAAGATGTCAGATTTCTGACCTCATTTTGGAGAGACATCCGGTTTTGTTTCTGATGCCCCATCCTCTGTGCAACTGTCTAAACAGAAAAATAAATTCCACTTTGGTTCCCGCCAATTCCTTATCGACTGCTGTGGATTCCATCCTTCAATGCCAGCCCAGTAATGCACTTACAAAGATGCATTTTTGTAGGTTTTACCCAACATCTCAGTTGTTTTCGTTGGGAAAGCTATTTAGTGTCCCTTATGTTGAAAGTTGGAAGCGCCTGGCAGCACTATAGGTGAGAGAGCTGCTCTTCCCCCTTTTCATCATCTTCACGCTGGGTCCAGGCCTTCTTCACTCTGTGATTAAGATGCCACAATGGGCCGGGCATGGTGGCTCATGCCTGTAATCTTAGCACTTTAGGAGGCCAAGGTGGGTGAATCACCCGAGGCCAGGGGTTCAAGACCAACCTTGCCAACATGGTGAAACTCCGTCTCTACTAAGAGTACCAAAAATTAGCCCGGCATGGTGGTGGGTGCCTGTAATCCCAGCTACTCTGGAAGCTGAGGCAGGAGAATCACTTGAACCCAGGAAGTGGTGGTTGCAGTGAGCTGAGATCGCGCCATTGCACTCCAGCCTGGGCAACAGAGTGAGACTCCATCTCAAAATAAATAAATAAGTAAACAAAAAAATAAATAGCTGCTATGGCCTCTGAGCTGCTTGCTCTGCCTCTGGCATCCATTCTCATGCCCCACATTAGCAGAGATGCACTCACACCCAGTGGGAAGGCAGGGCGACTGAAGGACTGTTATTATTAACAAGAAAGATAAAATAATTCTGAGGATAATGTATAATTCTGTTTCCTAGAAATATAAAAATGCTCTGATAAATTATTAGAATTAACAAAATTCAGTTTAGCACTCATATTCCAAATGATCACCAACTTTAATATGTCAACAGTAGCAAGACTAAATAATAAGAGGGAGTGAGGGGGTTCACTCACAAGGGCCAGGCCTCTGCAGAGAGGGCAAGAAGGTCGACTCACTCTGCAGCTTCCTGGCCCATCATCATTTTCCGTGGGGAGAGGCTTATGGGGCCTGGCCCTCCCTCTCCTGCCTGGGGCCTCCAGCCTAGTCTCAGGGCTGAGCAAGGAATAAGCCCCATTTAGCTCATTTCCTCACTTGACCTTCTTCTGGACTGAAACGCATTTGCTTTCCGAGTGCTCATCAGGGAGCCGCACATAGAAGCCCTTGTTTTCTCCCCACTGCTGACTGATTCTGGGTTCGAAGATGCCCCCATTCCCCTGACTCCTTGGACACTGCATCTTTGGCTTTCACTCCAAGATTTTGACCTCAGTTAAGGGTTCAGAAACTCTCTTTTTAAACTTTATTCTCAGATTGGTTTTCTAAAAGTCAGGCCAAAAAAAAAAAAAAAAAAAAAAGACACATAAAGTGGGCGAGTCAAGTGTGAGTGTAAAGTTCCGAGGATGAAGCCGAGCATACACGAACCTCTGTGAGGGCGGCGTCTGTGCTCAGGAGTCATGTTCATCCCAGAGCTTCCCAGGACACAGACCTAAACAAAAGGAAAAAAAGGAGGATAACAGAAGTAAATGCTAAGATTCAACATAAAATCCCATTTTTTTGGTGAATGCGTTTTCCCCTTAATTTCTAGGCATTTGGCATCATGGAAATAGAACAGCAGCATCTTCTACCTGCATGGCCGAGCTTTTTCAGGTGGGCAGAATAAACCAGGACAGTATACAGATCAGAGGGCAGGTTGGCAGGTGTGGATGGCCACAGAGGATGTGGGATGATCCTAAGGGGCCTTTCTACCATGATGTGTATGGGATGCAGGGAGGAGACAGAGAAGCAGGCAGGGAGAAAGGGGGCGGGGGAGAGTGGGAGAGAGAGAGAGAGAGAAAGGGGGAGATAGAGAGGGAGAAAGGGAGGGAGGGAGAGACAGAGAGAGGGAGAGAGAGAGAAAGGGATGGATAGAGGGATGGAGGGAAGGACATAGAGAGGGAGAAAGAGAGAGAGGGAGAGAGGACCAATTCACCACTTTTGTCCAAAAAACCAGGCCAAATGTCTGGAGCCCAAGCGTACCTTCTCTAAAGGGTTTTGGAGCATATTGTTTTTAATTCCCTTATTCCTGCAGCTCTTCTAGAATATGACCATCTTCTGACTGTTCTATTCTTTTCTTTCTTTTTTTCTTTTATTAAATACACTCCTATAATTTGAGCTTGTTTTCCTATCTTGTAAGCTATATCCTGGCAACATTCCAAGAATGAGTCTAATTTTATTGTTTTATTTATTTATTTAAACATTTTTCTTCTTCTTTAAGAATGATTCTAGAAGTGGAATTTCTTGCCCATGGATGCAATTGTGAGGACATTTGTAAAGCTCTTGTCCAATGCCAGTCCGGAAGACTGGTCCTGAGAAGGCTCCTTGAGCAAGAGGGGGTCTGCTGCACAGCTCCCGGTAGGCACCTGTGCCACTGATCTGGGTTGGCAGAATGCCAAGCTCCACAGGTAGCCTCACAGCCTGGGACGTGGGTGTCCTAGAACAGCCCTGAGGTCCTATTTTGCCCCTCCTGCCATTGTTCCTTCTTCCCTGATGTCATTCTGCTTCTAGGAGGACTTCCTTTAGGTTCCTGTGACCTGGCCTTCTGTTTGATTCATACTGAGCTGTCTTAGTTCATTCAGGCTGCTATGACAAAGTGCCATAGACTGGGACGTTTATTTTAATTATTTATTATTTATTTATTTATTTATTTATTTATTTTGAAATGGAGCCTTGCTCTGTTGCTCAGGCTGGAGAGCAGTGGTGCGATCTCGGTTCACTGCAAGCTCCACCTCCCGAGTTCAAGTGATTTTCCTGCCTCAGCCTCCTGAGTAGCTGGGACTACAGGTGCCCACCACCATACCTGGCATTTTCTTTTTTTTTTTTTTGTATTTTTAGTAGAGATTTGGTTTCATCATGTTGGCCAGGATGGTCTCGATTTTTTGACCTCTTGATCCACTTGGCTTAGCCTTCCAAAGTGCTGTGATTACAGGCGTGAGCCACTGTGCCTGACCTAGACTGAGTGATTTATGAACAACGGATACTAATTTCTCACAGTCTGGAGGCTGAGAGTCCAAGGTCAATGGAGTGGCAGACTTAGTGTCTGGCAAGGGCTGCTTTCTGCTTCATCAAAGGAACCATCTCACACCACCCTCCCACGGTTCAGGAGCAAGTCAGCTTTCCATGGTCCCTTTTACTAATCTCATTCTGGCTCCCAGAAGCCAGGGGGGCGGGCCAGGGGTGGCTGCCAAGGGCTAGAACGCGGGGGGTGCCTCACCCGCCAGTGATGGCGCTCCCAGAAGTAAGGGGGGCGGGCCGGAAGTGGCGGCGGGGAGCCCGATTGGGGGGCATGAATGCAACCCCAGCGATGGGGCTCCCAGAAGCCACGGCGGCGAGCCGGGGGTGGCAGCTGGGAGCCCGATCGCGGGGGGTGCCTGAACCCCCGGCGATGGGACTCCCAGAAGCCAGGGGGGCGGGCCGCGGGTGGCGGCTGGGAGCCCGATCGCGGGGGGTGCCTGCACCCCCGGCGATGGGGCTCCCAGAAGCCAGGGGGGCGGGCCGCGGGTGGCGGCTGGGAGCCCGATCGCGGGGGGTGCCTGCACCCCCGGCGATGGGGCTCCCAGAAGCCAGGGGGGCGGGCCGCGGGTGGCGGCTGGGAGCCCGATCGCGGGGGGTGCCTGCACCCCCGGCGATGGGGCTCCCAGAAGCCAGGGGGGCGGGCCGCGGGTGGCGGCTGGGAGCCCGATCGCGGGGGGTGCCTGCACCCCCGGCGATGGGGCTCCCAGAAGCCAGGGGGGCGGGCCGCGGGTGGCGGCTGGGAGCCCGATCGCGGGGGGTGCCTGCACCCCCGGCGATGGGGCTCCCAGAAGCCAGGGGGGCGGGCCGCGGGTGGCGGCTGGGAGCCCGATCGCGGGGGGTGCCTGCACCCCCGGCGATGGGGCTCCCAGAAGCCAGGGGGGCGGGCCGCGGGTGGCGGCTGGGAGCCCGATCGCGGGGGGTGCCTGCACCCCCGGCGATGGGGCACCCAGAAGCCAGGGGGGCGGGCCGCGGGTGGCGGCTGGGAGCCCGATCGCGGGGGGTGCCTGCACCCCCGGCGATGGGGCTCCCAGAAGCCAGGGGGGCGGGCCGCGGGTGGCGGCTGGGAGCCCGATCGCGGGGGGTGCCTGCACCCCCGGCGATGGGGCTCCCAGCAGCCAGGGGGGCGGGCCGTGGGTGGCGGCTGGGAGCCCGATCGCGGGGGGTGCCTGCACCCCCGGCGATGGGGCTCCCAGAAGCCAGGGGGGCGGGCCGCGGGTGGCGGCTGGGAGCCCGATCGCGGGGGGTGCCTGCACCCCCGGCGATGGGGCTCCCAGAAGCCAGGGGGGCGGGCCGCGGGTGGCGGCTGGGAGCCCGATCGCGGGGGGTGCCTGCACCCCCGGCGATGGGGCTCCCAGAAGCCAGGGGGGCGGGCCGCGGGTGGCGGCTGGGAGCCCGATCGCGGGGGGTGCCTGCACCCCCGGCGATGGGGCTCCCAGAAGCCAGGGGGGCGGGCCGCGGGTGGCGGCTGGGAGCCCGATCGCGGGGGGTGCCTGCACCCCCGGCGATGGGGCTCCCAGAAGCCAGGGGGGCGGGCCGCGGGTGGCGGCTGGGAGCCCGATCGGGGGGCGTGCCTGACCCCCCGGCGATGGGGCTCCCAGAAGCCAGGGGGGCGGGCCGGGGGTGGCGGCTGGGAGCCCGATCGCGGGGGGTGCCTGACCGCCCGGCGATGGGGCTCCCAGAAGCCAGGGGGGCGGGCCGGGGGTGGCGGCTGGGAGCCCGATCGCGGGGGGTGCCTGACCCCCCCGCGATGGGGCTCCCAGAAGCCAGGGGGGCCGTCCGGGGGTGGCTGCTGGCAACCTGATCTGGATATTTGGAAGAGTATCACAAGGGGTTGTCCAGTGTCTGTGATACTGAGATTAATATCTGTCTCTCGGCCTTGGAATATTGAGAAGGATGAAACAGAGTGAATGTCCACCGTGTGCCACATTGCGAGTAATATCAGCCTGTCCCCTCCATGGATATTAACAACAATATCCCAGACTGGGTGTACGCCTCCTGCTGTACAGAGTGCAATATCATCCTCTCCCTCCCAGGATAGTAATTACAATATCACTGGGCGGGAGCACACAGCCTGTGAATTATTATCATACTCTCCAACTCCTTATACTAGGAACTATATCTCAGAGAAACTGTCCCCTCAGTGCCATATTCGGACTAATAGCAAAGGCTTCTTCCGGGAATATTAGGAGCAATATTACCGCGTAGCTATCCATCCATTGCTATAATTGGAGTCATGTGATACTCTACCCCCGTTCATATTAGGATCAGTGTCACGTGGTGAGTGTACACCTACTGCGATATTAAAACTAAAGTCCTGCTTTCCGACCCTGGTTATTAAGAACAGCATCACAAGTAGGTTTACACTTCCTGTGGAATGAGGAATAATAATATGATTATTAATCATCAATGATCGATTTTAATCATTATCAATGATACTAAAAATTCATAAGATAGCATTATTAATTATGGATAATGATTTTCAATACATGATAATGCCTGCTTTCAATTAATTATTAATATTAATGTCATCAAATAATATTATTAGTTCCTAATACTAATCATTATTGTATTCCCAGCATCACTGGGTATTGAGTTAAGTCACATTAATTGCTAATATCCTAATATTATTATTAATAGTGATATTACTAATAATTATGATTACAAATGGTTAACCTTTTAAACCAGTATTCATTTTTACTCTCTTTATTGTGATCATTAATATCAATAATTATTATTAATATTAATATAATTATTAATATTAATGATTAACAGACTTGCTCCTGATGTAAACCCGGGAGAGGACGATGTTCATTTCTATATCACAACGGTGTACACCCCCCGTGAGAGAGTTTCCAACTTCTGCTTGGGAGAGGAGGATATGACAATCAGTTTCACTGGAAGTAGAAACAACGGTGGGATACTGTTCTGAATATTCAGGGGGAAGAGGCTGATGTGACTCCTAATAGAGAGGGGGTTACTCCCTCTGAGGTTGTGCACACTGGGGGTGTACAATCGTCTGAGAAGGAGTTGAAAATGTTCCGAAGGTGAGATGATATTACTCAGAATATGAGACAGAGGCTGGGGGTCCACAAGGCTCCCAGCAGCCAGGGGGGCGGGCCGGGGGTGGCGGCTGGGAGCCGGATCGCGGGGGGTGCCTGCACCCCCGGCGATGGGGCTCCCAGCAGCCAGGGGGGCGGGCCGGGGGTGGCGGCTGGGAGCCCGATCGCCGGGGGTGCCTGCACCCCCGGCGATGGGGCTCCCAGCAGCCAGGGGGGCGGGCCGGGGGTGGCGGCTGGGAGCCCGATCGCGGGGGGTGCCTGCACCCCCGGCGATGGGGCTCCCAGAAGCCAGGGGGGCGGGCCGGGGGTGGCGGCTGGGAGCCCGATCGCGGGGGGTGCCTGACCCCCCCGCGATGGGGCTCCCAGAAGCCAGGGGGGCCGTCCGGGGGTGGCTGCTGGCAACCTGATCTGGATATTTGGAAGAGTATCACAAGGGGTTGTCCAGTGTCTGTGATACTGAGATTAATATCTGTCTCTCGGCCTTGGAATATTGAGAAGGATGAAACAGAGTGAATGTCCACCGTGTGCCACATTGCGAGTAATATCAGCCTGTCCCCTCCATGGATATTAACAACAATATCCCAGACTGGGTGTACGCCTCCTGCTGTACAGAGTGCAATATCATCCTCTCCCTCCCAGGATAGTAATTACAATATCACTGGGCGGGAGCACACAGCCTGTGAATTATTATCATACTCTCCAACTCCTTATACTAGGAACTATATCTCAGAGAAACTGTCCCCTCAGTGCCATATTCGGACTAATAGCAAAGGCTTCTTCCGGGAATATTAGGAGCAATATTACCGCGTAGCTATCCATCCATTGCTATAATTGGAGTCATGTGATACTCTACCCCCGTTCATATTAGGATCAGTGTCACGTGGTGAGTGTACACCTACTGCGATATTAAAACTAAAGTCCTGCTTTCCGACCCTGGTTATTAAGAACAGCATCACAAGTAGGTTTACACTTCCTGTGGAATGAGGAATAATAATATGATTATTAATCATCAATGATCGATTTTAATCATTATCAATGATACTAAAAATTCATAAGATACCATTATTAATTATGGATAATGATTTTCAATACATGATAATGCCTGCTTTCAATTAATTATTAATATTCATGTCATCAAATAATATTATTAGTTCCTAATACTAATCATTATTGTATTCCCAGCATCACTGGGTATTGAGTTAAGTCACATTAATTGCTAATATCCTAATATTATTATTAATAGTGATATTACTAATAATTATGATTACAAATGGTTAACCTTTTAAACCAGTATTCATTTTTACTCTCTTTATTGTGATCATTAATATCAATAATTATTATTAATATTAATATAATTATTAATATTAATGATTAACAGACTTGCTCCTGATGTAAACCCGGGAGAGGACGATGTTCATTTCTATATCACAACGGTGTACACCCCCCGTGAGAGAGTTTCCAACTTCTGCTTGGGAGAGGAGGATATGACAATCAGTTTCACTGGAAGTAGAAACAACGGTGATATACTGTTCTGAATATTCAGGGAGGAAGAGGCTGATGTGACTCCTAATAGAGAGGGGGTTACTCCCTCTGAGGTTGTGCACACTGGGGGTGTACAATCGTCTGAGAAGGAGTTGAAAATTTTCCGAAGGTGAGATGATATTACTCAGAATATGAGAAAGAGGCTGGGGGTCCACAAGGCTCCCAGAAGCCAGGGGGGCGGGCCGGGGGTGGCGGCTGGGAGCCCGATCGCGGGGGGTGCCTGCACCCCCGGCGATGGGGCTCCCAGAAGCCAGGGGGGCGGGCCGGGGGTGGCGGCTGGGAGCCCGATCGCGGGGGGTGCCTGCACCCCCGGCGATGGGGCTCCCAGAAGCCAGGGGGGCGGGCCGGGGGTGGCGGCTGGGAGCCCGATCGCGGGGGGTGCCTGCACCCCCGGCGATGGGGCTCCCAGAAGCCAGGGGGGCGGGCCGGGGGTGGCGGCTGGGAGCCCGATCGCGGGGGGTGCCTGCACCCCCGGCGATGGGGCTCCCAGAAGCCAGGGGGGCGGGCCGGGGGTGGCGGCTGGGAGCCCGATCGCGGGGGGTGCCTGCACCCCCGGCGATGGGGCTCCCAGAAGCCAGGGGGGCGGGCCGGGGGTGGCGGCTGGGAGCCCGATCGCGGGGGGTGCCTGCACCCCCGGCGATGGGGCTCCCAGAAGCCAGGGGGGCGGGCCGGGGGTGGCGGCTGGGAGCCCGATCGCGGGGGGTGCCTGCACCCCCGGCGATGGGGCTCCCAGCAGCCAGGGGGGCGGGCCGGGGGTGGCGGCTGGGAGCCCGATCGCGGGGGGTGCCTGCACCCCCGGCGATGGGGCTCCCAGCAGCCAGGGGGGCGGGCCGGGGGTGGCGGCTGGGAGCCCGATCGCGGGGGGTGCCTGCACCCCCGGCGATGGGGCTCCCAGCAGCCAGGGGGGCGGGCCGGGGGTGGCGGCTGGGAGCCCGATCGCGGGGGGTGCCTGCACCCCCGGCGATGGGGCTCCCAGCAGCCAGGGGGGCGGGCCGGGGGTGGCGGCTGGGAGCCCGATCGCGGGGGGTGCCTGCACCCCCGGCGATGGGGCTCCCAGAAGCCAGGGGGGCGGGCCGGGGGTGGCGGCTGGGAGCCCGATCGGGGGGCGTGCCTGACCCCCCGGCGATGGGGCTCCCAGAAGCCAGGGGGTCGGGCCGGGGGTGGCGGCTGGGAGCCAGGGGGGCCGTCCGGGGGTGGCTGCTGGCAACCTGATCTGGATATTTGGAAGAGTATCACAAGGGGTTGTCCAGTGTCTGTGATACTGAGATTAATATCTGTCTCTCGGCCTTGGAATATTGAGAAGGATGAAACAGAGTGAATGTCCACCGTGTGCCACATTGCGAGTAATATCAGCCTGTCCCCTCCATGGATATTAACAACAATATCCCAGACTGGGTGTACGCCTCCTGCTGTACAGAGTGCAATATCATCCTCTCCCTCCCAGGATAGTAATTACAATATCACTGGGCGGGAGCACACAGCCTGTGAATTATTATCATACTCTCCAACTCCTTATACTAGGAACTATATCTCAGAGAAACTGTCCCCTCAGTGCCATATTCGGACTAATAGCAAAGGCTTCTTCCGGGAATATTAGGAGCAATATTACCGCGTAGCTATCCATCCATTGCTATAATTGGAGTCATGTGATACTCTACCCCCGTTCATATTAGGATCAGTGTCACGTGGTGAGTGTACACCTACTGCGATATTAAAACTAAAGTCCTGCTTTCCGACCCTGGTTATTAAGAACAGCATCACAAGTAGGTTTACACTTCCTGTGGAATGAGGAATAATAATATGATTATTAATCATCAATGATCGATTTTAATCATTATCAATGATACTAAAAATTCATAAGATACCATTATTAATTATGGATAATGATTTTCAATACATGATAATGCCTGCTTTCAATTAATTATTAATATTCATGTCATCAAATAATATTATTAGTTCCTAATACTAATCATTATTGTATTCCCAGCATCACTGGGTATTGAGTTAAGTCACATTAATTGCTAATATCCTAATATTATTATTAATAGTGATATTACTAATAATTATGATTACAAATGGTTAACCTTTTAAACCAGTATTCATTTTTACTCTCTTTATTGTGATCATTAATATCAATAATTATTATTAATATTAATATAATTATTAATATTAATGATTAACAGACTTGCTCCTGATGTAAACCCGGGAGAGGACGATGTTCATTTCTATATCACAACGGTGTACACCCCCCGTGAGAGAGTTTCCAACTTCTGCTTGGGAGAGGAGGATATGACAATCAGTTTCACTGGAAGTAGAAACAACGGTGATATACTGTTCTGAATATTCAGGGAGGAAGAGGCTGATGTGACTCCTAATAGAGAGGGGGTTACTCCCTCTGAGGTTGTGCACACTGGGGGTGTACAATCGTCTGAGAAGGAGTTGAAAATTTTCCGAAGGTGAGATGATATTACTCAGAATATGAGAAAGAGGCTGGGGGTCCACAAGGCTCCCAGAAGCCAGGGGGGCGGGCCGGGGGTGGCGGCTGGGAGCCCGATCGCGGGGGGTGCCTGCACCCCCGGCGATGGGGCTCCCAGAAGCCAGGGGGGCGGGCCGGGGGTGGCGGCTGGGAGCCCGTTCGCGGGGGGTGCCTGCACCCCCGGCGATGGGGCTCCCAGAAGCCAGGGGGGCGGGCCGGGGGTGGCGGCTGGGAGCCCGATCGCGGGGGGTGCCTGCACCCCCGGCGATGGGGCTCCCAGAAGCCAGGGGGGCGGGCCGGGGGTGGCGGCTGGGAGCCCGATCGCGGGGGGTGCCTGCACCCCCGGCGATGGGGCTCCCAGAAGCCAGGGGGGCGGGCCGGGGGTGGCGGCTGGGAGCCCGATCGCGGGGGGTGCCTGCACCCCCGGCGATGGGGCTCCCAGAAGCCAGGGGGGCGGGCCGGGGGTGGCGGCTGGGAGCCCGATCGCGGGGGGTGCCTGCACCCCCGGCGATGGGGCTCCCAGAAGCCAGGGGGGCGGGCCGGGGGTGGCGGCTGGGAGCCCGATCGCGGGGGGTGCCTGCACCCCCGGCGATGGGGCTCCCAGAAGCCAGGGGGGCGGGCCGGGGGTGGCGGCTGGGAGCCCGATCGCGGGGGGTGCCTGCACCCCCGGCGATGGGGCTCCCAGAAGCCAGGGGGGCGGGCCGGGGGTGGCGGCTGGGAGCCCGATCGCGGGGGGTGCCTGCACCCCCGGCGATGGGGCTCCCAGAAGCCAGGGGGGCGGGCCGGGGGTGGCGGCTGGGAGCCCGATCGCGGGGGGTGCCTGCACCCCCGGCGATGGGGCTCCCAGAAGCCAGGGGGGCGGGCCGGGGGTGGCGGCTGGGAGCCCGATCGCGGGGGGTGCCTGCACCCCCGGCGATGGGGCTCCCAGAAGCCAGGGGGGCGGGCCGGGGGTGGCGGCTGGGAGCCCGATCGCGGGGGGTGCCTGCACCCCCGGCGATGGGGCTCCCAGAAGCCAGGGGGGCGGGCCGGGGGTGGCGGCTGGGAGCCCGATCGCGGGGGGTGCCTGCACCCCCGGCGATGGGGCTCCCAGAAGCCAGGGGGGCGGGCCGGGGGTGGCGGCTGGGAGCCCGATCGCGGGGGGTGCCTGCACCCCCGGCGATGGGGCTCCCAGAAGCCAGGGGGGCGGGCCGGGGGTGGCGGCTGGGAGCCCGATCGCGGGGGGTGCCTGCACCCCCGGCGATGGGGCTCCCAGAAGCCAGGGGGGCGGGCCGGGGGTGGCGGCTGGGAGCCCGATCGCGGGGGGTGCCTGCACCCCCGGCGATGGGGCTCCCAGAAGCCAGGGGGGCGGGCCGGGGGTGGCGGCTGGGAGCCCGATCGCGGGGGGTGCCTGCACCCCCGGCGATGGGGCTCCCAGAAGCCAGGGGGGCGGGCCGGGGGTGGCGGCTGGGAGCCCGATCGCGGGGGGTGCCTGCACCCCCGGCGATGGGGCTCCCAGAAGCCAGGGGGGCGGGCCGGGGGTGGCGGCTGGGAGCCCGATCGCGGGGGGTGCCTGCACCCCCGGCGATGGGGCTCCCAGAAGCCAGGGGGGCGGGCCGGGGGTGGCGGCTGGGAGCCCGATCGCGGGGGGTGCCTGCACCCCCGGCGATGGGGCTCCCAGAAGCCAGGGGGGCGGGCCGGGGCTGGCGGCTGGGAGCCCGATCGCGGGGGGTGCCTGCACCCCCGGCGATGGGGCTCCCAGAAGCCAGGGGGGCGGGCCGGGGCTGGCGGCTGGGAGCCCGATCGCGGGGGGTGCCTGCACCCCCGGCGATGGGGCTCCCAGAAGCCAGGGGGGCGGGCCGGGGCTGGCGGCTGGGAGCCCGATCGCGGGGGGTGCCTGCACCCCCGGCGATGGGGCTCCCAGAAGCCAGGGGGGCGGGCCGGGGCTGGCGGCTGGGAGCCCGATCGCGGGGGGTGCCTGCACCCCCGGCGATGGGGCTCCCAGAAGCCAGGGGGGCGGGCCGGGGGTGGCGGCTGGGAGCCCGATCGCGGGGGGTGCCTGCACCCCCGGCGATGGGGCTCCCAGAAGCCAGGGGGGCGGGCCGGGGGTGGCGGCTGGGAGCCCGATCGCGGGGGGTGCCTGCACCCCCGGCGATGGGGCTCCCAGAAGCCAGGGGGGCGGGCCGGGGGTGGCGGCTGGGAGCCCGATCGCGGGGGGTGCCTGCACCCCCGGCGATGGGGCTCCCAGAAGCCAGGGGGGCGGGCCGGGGGTGGCGGCTGGGAGCCCGAACGCGGGGGGTGCCTGCACCCCCGGCGATGGGGCTCCCAGAAGCCAGGGGGGCGGGCCGGGGGTGGCGGCTGGGAGCCCGAACGCGGGGGGTGCCTGCACCCCCGGCGATGGGGCTCCCAGAAGCCAGGGGGGCGGGCCGGGGGTGGCGGCTGGGAGCCCGATCGCGGGGGGTGCCTGCACCCCCGGCGATGGGGCTCCCAGAAGCCAGGGGGGCGGGCCGGGGGTGGCGGCTGGGAGCCCGAACGCGGGGGGTGCCTGCACCCCCGGCGATGGGGCTCCCAGAAGCCAGGGGGGCGGGCCGGGGGTGGCGGCTGGGAGCCCGATCGCGGGGGGTGCCTGCACCCCCGGCGATGGGGCTCCCAGAAGCCAGGGGGGCGGGCCGGGGGTGGCGGCTGGGAGCCCGATCGCGGGGGGTGCCTGCACCCCCGGCGATGGGGCTCCCAGAAGCCAGGGGGGCGGGCCGGGGGTGGCGGCTGGGAGCCCGATCGCGGGGGGTGCCTGCACCCCCGGCGATGGGGCTCCCAGAAGCCAGGGGGGCGGGCCGGGGGTGGCGGCTGGGAGCCCGATCGCGGGGGGTGCCTGCACCCCCGGCGATGGGGCTCCCAGAAGCCAGGGGGGCGGGCCGGGGGTGGCGGCTGGGAGCCCGATCGCGGGGGGTGCCTGACCCCCCCGCGATGGGGCTCCCAGAAGCCAGGGGGGCCGTCCGGGGGTGGCTGCTGGCAACCTGATCTGGATATTTGGAAGAGTATCACAAGGGGTTGTCCAGTGTCTGTGATACTGAGATTAATATCTGTCTCTCGGCCTTGGAATATTGAGAAGGATGAAACAGAGTGAATGTCCACCGTGTGCCACATTGCGAGTAATATCAGCCTGTCCCCTCCATGGATATTAACAACAATATCCCAGACTGGGTGTACGCCTCCTGCTGTACAGAGTGCAATATCATCCTCTCCCTCCCAGGATAGTAATTACAATATCACTGGGCGGGAGCACACAGCCTGTGAATTATTATCATACTCTCCAACTCCTTATACTAGGAACTACATCTCAGAGAAACTGTCCCCTCAGTGCCATATTCGGACTAATAGCAAAGGCTTCTTCCGGGAATATTAGGAGCAATATTACCGCGTAGCTATCCATCCATTGCTATAATTGGAGTCATGTGGTACTCTACCCCCGTTCATATTAGGATCAGTGTCACGTGGTGAGTGTACACCTACTGCGATATTAAAACTAAAGTCCTGCTTTCCGACCCTGGTTATTAAGAACAGCATCACAAGTAGGTTTACACTTCCTGTGGAATGAGGAATAATAATATGATTATTAATCATCAATGATCGATTTTAATCATTATCAATGATACTAAAAATTCATAAGATAGCATTATTAATTATGGATAATGATTTTCAATACATGATAATGCCTGCTTTCAATTAATTATTAATATTCATGTCATCAAATAATATTATTAGTTCCTAATACTAATCATTATTGTATTCCCAGCATCACTGGGTATTGAGTTAAGTCACATTAATTGCTAATATCCTAATATTATTATTAATAGTGATATTACTAATAATTATGATTACAAATGGTTAACCTTTTAAACCAGTATTCATTTTTACTCTCTTTATTGTGATCATTAATATCAATAATTATTATTAATATTAATATAATTATTAATATTAATGATTAACAGACTTGCTCCTGATGTAAACCCGGGAGAGGACGATGTTCATTTCTATATCACAACGGTGTACACCCCCCGTGAGAGAGTTTCCAACTTCTGCTTGGGAGAGGAGGATATGACAATCAGTTTCACTGGAAGTAGAAACAACGGTGATATACTGTTCTGAATATTCAGGGAGGAAGAGGCTGATGTGACTCCTAATAGAGAGGGGGTTACTCCCTCTGAGGTTGTGCACACTGGGGGTGTACAATCGTCTGAGAAGGAGTTGAAAATTTTCCGAAGGTGAGATGATATTACTCAGAATATGAGAAAGAGGCTGGGGGTCCACAAGGCTCCCAGAAGCCAGGGGGGCGGGCCGGGGGTGGCGGCTGGGAGCCCGATCGCGGGGGGTGCCTGCACCCCCGGCGATGGGGCTCCCAGAAGCCAGGGGGGCGGGCCGGGGGTGGCGGCTGGGAGCCCGATCGCGGGGGGTGCCTGCACCCCCGGCGATGGGGCTCCCAGAAGCCAGGGGGGCGGGCCGGGGGTGGCGGCTGGGAGCCCGATCGCGGGGGGTGCCTGCACCCCCGGCGATGGGGCTCCCAGAAGCCAGGGGGGCGGGCCGGGGGTGGCGGCTGGGAGCCCGATCGCGGGGGGTGCCTGCACCCCCGGCGATGGGGCTCCCAGAAGCCAGGGGGGCGGGCCGGGGGTGGCGGCTGGGAGCCCGATCGCGGGGGGTGCCTGCACCCCCGGCGATGGGGCTCCCAGAAGCCAGGGGGGCGGGCCGGGGGTGGCGGCTGGGAGCCCGATCGCGGGGGGTGCCTGCACCCCCGGCGATGGGGCTCCCAGAAGCCAGGGGGGCGGGCCGGGGGTGGCGGCTGGGAGCCCGATCGCGGGGGGTGCCTGCACCCCCGGCGATGGGGCTCCCAGAAGCCAGGGGGGCGGGCCGGGGGTGGCGGCTGGGAGCCCGATCGCGGGGGGTGCCTGCACCCCCGGCGATGGGGCTCCCAGAAGCCAGGGGGGCGGGCCGGGGGTGGCGGCTGGGAGCCCGATCGCGGGGGTTGCCTGCACCCCCGGCGATGGGGCTCCCAGAAGCCAGGGGGGCGGGCCGGGGGTGGCGGCTGGGAGCCCGATCGCGGGGGGTGCCTGCACCCCCGGCGATGGGGCTCCCAGAAGCCAGGGGGGCGGGCCGGGGGTGGCGGCTGGGAGCCCGATCGCGGGGGGTGCCTGCACCCCCTGCGATGGGGCTCCCAGAAGCCAGGGGGGCGGGCCGGGGGTGGCGGCTGGGAGCCCGATCGCGGGGGGTGCCTGCACCCCCGGCGATGGGGCTCCCAGAAGCCAGGGGGGCGGGCCGGGGGTGGCGGCTGGGAGCCCGATCGCGGGGGGTGCCTGACCCCCCCGCGATGGGGCTCCCAGAAGCCAGGGGGGCCGTCCGGGGGTGGCTGCTGGCAACCTGATCTGGATATTTGGAAGAGTATCACAAGGGGTTGTCCAGTGTCTGTGATACTGAGATTAATATCTGTCTCTCGGCCTTGGAATATTGAGAAGGATGAAACAGAGTGAATGTCCACCGTGTGCCACATTGCGAGTAATATCAGCCTGTCCCCTCCATGGATATTAACAACAATATCCCAGACTGGGTGTACGCCTCCTGCTGTACAGAGTGCAATATCATCCTCTCCCTCCCAGGATAGTAATTACAATATCACTGGGCGGGAGCACACAGCCTGTGAATTATTATCATACTCTCCAACTCCTTATACTAGGAACTATATCTCAGAGAAACTGTCCCCTCAGTGCCATATTCGGACTAATAGCAAAGGCTTCTTCCGGGAATATTAGGAGCAATATTACCGCGTAGATATCCATCCATTGCTATAATTGGAGTCATGTGGTACTCTACCCCCGTTCATATTAGGATCAGTGTCACGTGGTGAGTGTACACCTACTGCGATATTAAAACTAAAGTCCTGCTTTCCGACCCTGGTTATTAAGAACAGCATCACAAGTAGGTTTACACTTCCTGTGGAATGAGGAATAATAATATGATTATTAATCATCAATGATCGATTTTAATCATTATCAATGATACTAAAAATTCATAAGATAGCATTATTAATTATGGATAATGATTTTCAATACATGATAATGCCTGCTTTCAATTAATTATTAATATTCATGTCATCAAATAATATTATTAGTTCCTAATACTAATCATTATTGTATTCCCAGCATCACTGGGTATTGAGTTAAGTCACATTAATTGCTAATATCCTAATATTATTATTAATAGTGATATTACTAATAATTATGATTACAAATGGTTAACCTTTTAAACCAGTATTCATTTTTACTCTCTTTATTGTGATCATTAATATCAATAATTATTATTAATATTAATATAATTATTAATATTAATGATTAACAGACTTGCTCCTGATGTAAACCCGGGAGAGGACGATGTTCATTTCTATATCACAACGGTGTACACCCCCCGTGAGAGAGTTTCCAACTTCTGCTTGGGAGAGGAGGATATGACAATCAGTTTCACTGGAAGTAGAAACAACGGTGATATACTGTTCTGAATATTCAGGGAGGAAGAGGCTGATGTGACTCCTAATAGAGAGGGGGTTACTCCCTCTGAGGTTGTGCACACTGGGGGTGTACAATCGTCTGAGAAGGAGTTGAAAATTTTCCGAAGGTGAGATGATATTACTCAGAATATGAGAAAGAGGCTGGGGGTCCACAAGGCTCCCAGAAGCCAGGGGGGCGGGCCGGGGGTGGCGGCTGGGAGCCCGATCGCGGGGGGTGCCTGCACCCCCGGCGATGGGGCTCCCAGAAGCCAGGGGGGCGGGCCGGGGGTGGCGGCTGGGAGCCCGATCGCGGGGGGTGCCTGCACCCCCGGCGATGGGGCTCCCAGAAGCCAGGGGGGCGGGCCGGGGGTGGCGGCTGGGAGCCCGATCGCGGGGGGTGCCTGCACCCCCGGCGATGGGGCTCCCAGAAGCCAGGGGGGCGGGCCGGGGGTGGCGGCTGGGAGCCCGATCGCGGGGGGTGCCTGCACCCCCGGCGATGGGGCTCCCAGAAGCCAGGGGGGCGGGCCGGGGGTGGCGGCTGGGAGCCCGATCGCGGGGGGTGCCTGCACCCCCGGCGATGGGGCTCCCAGAAGCCAGGGGGGCGGGCCGGGGGTGGCGGCTGGGAGCCCGATCGCGGGGGGTGCCTGCACCCCCGGCGATGGGGCTCCCAGAAGCCAGGGGGGCGGGCCGGGGGTGGCGGCTGGGAGCCCGATCGCGGGGGGTGCCTGCACCCCCGGCGATGGGGCTCCCAGAAGCCAGGGGGGCGGGCCGGGGGTGGCGGCTGGGAGCCCGATCGCGGGGGTTGCCTGCACCCCCGGCGATGGGGCTCCCAGAAGCCAGGGGGGCGGGCCGGGGGTGGCGGCTGGGAGCCCGATCGCGGGGGGTGCCTGCACCCCCGGCGATGGGGCTCCCAGAAGCCAGGGGGGCGGGCCGGGGGTGGCGGCTGGGAGCCCGATCGCGGGGGGTGCCTGCACCCCCGGCGATGGGGCTCCCAGAAGCCAGGGGGGCGGGCCGGGGGTGGCGGCTGGGAGCCCGATCGCGGGGGGTGCCTGACCCCCCCGCGATGGGGCTCCCAGAAGCCAGGGGGGCCGTCCGGGGGTGGCTGCTGGCAACCTGATCTGGATATTTGGAAGAGTATCACAAGGGGTTGTCCAGTGTCTGTGATACTGAGATTAATATCTGTCTCTCGGCCTTGGAATATTGAGAAGGATGAAACAGAGTGAATGTCCACCGTGTGCCACATTGCGAGTAATATCAGCCTGTCCCCTCCATGGATATTAACAACAATATCCCAGACTGGGTGTACGCCTCCTGCTGTACAGAGTGCAATATCATCCTCTCCCTCCCAGGATAGTAATTACAATATCACTGGGCGGGAGCACACAGCCTGTGAATTATTATCATACTCTCCAACTCCTTATACTAGGAACTACATCTCAGAGAAACTGTCCCCTCAGTGCCATATTCGGACTAATAGCAAAGGCTTCTTCCGGGAATATTAGGAGCAATATTACCGCGTAGCTATCCATCCATTGCTATAATTGGAGTCATGTGGTACTCTACCCCCGTTCATATTAGGATCAGTGTCACGTGGTGAGTGTACACCTACTGCGATATTAAAACTAAAGTCCTGCTTTCCGACCCTGGTTATTAAGAACAGCATCACAAGTAGGTTTACACTTCCTGTGGAATGAGGAATAATAATATGATTATTAATCATCAATGATCGATTTTAATCATTATCAATGATACTAAAAATTCATAAGATAGCATTATTAATTATGGATAATGATTTTCAATACATGATAATGCCTGCTTTCAATTAATTATTAATATTCATGTCATCAAATAATATTATTAGTTCCTAATACTAATCATTATTGTATTCCCAGCATCACTGGGTATTGAGTTAAGTCACATTAATTGCTAATATCCTAATATTATTATTAATAGTGATATTACTAATAATTATGATTACAAATGGTTAACCTTTTAAACCAGTATTCATTTTTACTCTCTTTATTGTGATCATTAATATCAATAATTATTATTAATATTAATATAATTATTAATATTAATGATTAACAGACTTGCTCCTGATGTAAACCCGGGAGAGGACGATGTTCATTTCTATATCACAACGGTGTACACCCCCCGTGAGAGAGTTTCCAACTTCTGCTTGGGAGAGGAGGATATGACAATCAGTTTCACTGGAAGTAGAAACAACGGTGATATACTGTTCTGAATATTCAGGGAGGAAGAGGCTGATGTGACTCCTAATAGAGAGGGGGTTACTCCCTCTGAGGTTGTGCACACTGGGGGTGTACAATCGTCTGAGAAGGAGTTGAAAATTTTCCGAAGGTGAGATGATATTACTCAGAATATGAGAAAGAGGCTGGGGGTCCACAAGGCTCCCAGAAGCCAGGGGGGCGGGCCGGGGGTGGCGGCTGGGAGCCCGATCGCGGGGGGTGCCTGCACCCCCGGCGATGGGGCTCCCAGAAGCCAGGGGGGCGGGCCGGGGGTGGCGGCTGGGAGCCCGATCGCGGGGGGTGCCTGCACCCCCGGCGATGGGGCTCCCAGAAGCCAGGGGGGCGGGCCGGGGGTGGCGGCTGGGAGCCCGATCGCGGGGGGTGCCTGCACCCCCGGCGATGGGGCTCCCAGAAGCCAGGGGGGCGGGCCGGGGGTGGCGGCTGGGAGCCCGATCGCGGGGGGTGCCTGCACCCCCGGCGATGGGGCTACCAGAAGCCAGGGGGGCGGGCCGGGGGTGGCGGCTGGGAGCCCGATCGCGGGGGGTGCCTGCACCCCCGGCGATGGGGCTCCCAGAAGCCAGGGGGGCGGGCCGGGGGTGGCGGCTGGGAGCCCGATCGCGGGGGGTGCCTGCACCCCCGGCGATGGGGCTCCCAGAAGCCAGGGGGGCGGGCCGGGGGTGGCGGCTGGGAGCCCGATCGCGGGGGGTGCCTGCACCCCCGGCGATGGGGCTCCCAGAAGCCAGGGGGGCGGGCCGGGGGTGGCGGCTGGGAGCCCGATCGCGGGGGGTGCCTGCACCCCCGGCGATGGGGCTCCCAGAAGCCAGGGGGGCGGGCCGGGGGTGGCGGCTGGGAGCCCGATCGCGGGGGTTGCCTGCACCCCCGGCGATGGGGCTCCCAGAAGCCAGGGGGGCGGGCCGGGGGTGGCGGCTGGGAGCCCGATCGCGGGGGGTGCCTGCACCCCCGGCGATGGGGCTCCCAGAAGCCAGGGGGGCGGGCCGGGGGTGGCGGCTGGGAGCCCGATCGCGGGGGGTGCCTGCACCCCCGGCGATGGGGCTCCCAGAAGCCAGGGGGGCGGGCCGGGGGTGGCGGCTGGGAGCCCGATCGCGGGGGGTGCCTGCACCCCCGGCGATGGGGCTCCCAGAAGCCAGGGGGGCGGGCCGGGGGTGGCGGCTGGGAGCCCGATCGCGGGGGGTGCCTGACCCCCCCGCGATGGGGCTCCCAGAAGCCAGGGGGGCCGTCCGGGGGTGGCTGCTGGCAACCTGATCTGGATATTTGGAAGAGTATCACAAGGGGTTGTCCAGTGTCTGTGATACTGAGATTAATATCTGTCTCTCGGCCTTGGAATATTGAGAAGGATGAAACAGAGTGAATGTCCACCGTGTGCCACATTGCGAGTAATATCAGCCTGTCCCCTCCATGGATATTAACAACAATATCCCAGACTGGGTGTACGCCTCCTGCTGTACAGAGTGCAATATCATCCTCTCCCTCCCAGGATAGTAATTACAATATCACTGGGCGGGAGCACACAGCCTGTGAATTATTATCATACTCTCCAACTCCTTATACTAGGAACTATATCTCAGAGAAACTGTCCCCTCAGTGCCATATTCGGACTAATAGCAAAGGCTTCTTCCGGGAATATTAGGAGCAATATTACCGCGTAGATATCCATCCATTGCTATAATTGGAGTCATGTGGTACTCTACCCCCGTTCATATTAGGATCAGTGTCACGTGGTGAGTGTACACCTACTGCGATATTAAAACTAAAGTCCTGCTTTCCGACCCTGGTTATTAAGAACAGCATCACAAGTAGGTTTACACTTCCTGTGGAATGAGGAATAATAATATGATTATTAATCATCAATGATCGATTTTAATCATTATCAATGATACTAAAAATTCATAAGATAGCATTATTAATTATGGATAATGATTTTCAATACATGATAATGCCTGCTTTCAATTAATTATTAATATTCATGTCATCAAATAATATTATTAGTTCCTAATACTAATCATTATTGTATTCCCAGCATCACTGGGTATTGAGTTAAGTCACATTAATTGCTAATATCCTAATATTATTATTAATAGTGATATTACTAATAATTATGATTACAAATGGTTAACCTTTTAAACCAGTATTCATTTTTACTCTCTTTATTGTGATCATTAATATCAATAATTATTATTAATATTAATATAATTATTAATATTAATGATTAACAGACTTGCTCCTGATGTAAACCCGGGAGAGGACGATGTTCATTTCTATATCACAACGGTGTACACCCCCCGTGAGAGAGTTTCCAACTTCTGCTTGGGAGAGGAGGATATGACAATCAGTTTCACTGGAAGTAGAAACAACGGTGATATACTGTTCTGAATATTCAGGGAGGAAGAGGCTGATGTGACTCCTAATAGAGAGGGGGTTACTCCCTCTGAGGTTGTGCACACTGGGGGTGTACAATCGTCTGAGAAGGAGTTGAAAATTTTCCGAAGGTGAGATGATATTACTCAGAATATGAGAAAGAGGCTGGGGGTCCACAAGGCTCCCAGAAGCCAGGGGGGCGGGCCGGGGGTGGCGGCTGGGAGCCCGATCGCGGGGGGTGCCTGCACCCCCGGCGATGGGGCTCCCAGAAGCCAGGGGGGCGGGCCGGGGGTGGCGGCTGGGAGCCCGATCGCGGGGGGTGCCTGCACCCCCGGCGATGGGGCTCCCAGAAGCCAGGGGGGCGGGCCGGGGGTGGCGGCTGGGAGCCCGATCGCGGGGGGTGCCTGCACCCCCGGCGATGGGGCTCCCAGAAGCCAGGGGGGCGGGCCGGGGGTGGCGGCTGGGAGCCCGATCGCGGGGGGTGCCTGCACCCCCGGCGATGGGGCTCCCAGAAGCCAGGGGGGCGGGCCGGGGGTGGCGGCTGGGAGCCCGATCGCCGGGGGTGCCTGCACCCCCGGCGATGGGGCTCCCAGCAGCCAGGGGGGCGGGCCGGGGGTGGCGGCTGGGAGCCCGATCGCGGGGGGTGCCTGCACCCCCGGCGATGGGGCTCCCAGAAGCCAGGGGGGCGGGCCGGGGGTGGCGGCTGGGAGCCCGATCGCGGGGGGTGCCTGCACCCCCGGCGATGGGGCTCCCAGAAGCCAGGGGGGCGGGCCGGGGGTGGCGGCTGGGAGCCCGATCGCGGGGGGTGCCTGCACCCCCGGCGATGGGGCTCCCAGAAGCCAGGGGGGCGGGCCGGGGGTGGCGGCTGGGAGCCCGATCGCGGGGGGTGCCTGCACCCCCGGCGATGGGGCTCCCAGAAGCCAGGGGGGCGGGCCGGGGGTGGCGGCTGGGAGCCCGATCGCGGGGGGTGCCTGCACCCCCGGCGATGGGGCTCCCAGAAGCCAGGGGGGCGGGCCGGGGGTGGCGGCTGGGAGCCCGATCGCGGGGGGTGCCTGACCCCCCCGCGATGGGGCTCCCAGAAGCCAGGGGGGCCGTCCGGGGGTGGCTGCTGGCAACCTGATCTGGATATTTGGAAGAGTATCACAAGGGGTTGTCCAGTGTCTGTGATACTGAGATTAATATCTGTCTCTCGGCCTTGGAATATTGAGAAGGATGAAACAGAGTGAATGTCCACCGTGTGCCACATTGCGAGTAATATCAGCCTGTCCCCTCCATGGATATTAACAACAATATCCCAGACTGGGTGTACGCCTCCTGCTGTACAGAGTGCAATATCATCCTCTCCCTCCCAGGATAGTAATTACAATATCACTGGGCGGGAGCACACAGCCTGTGAATTATTATCATACTCTCCAACTCCTTATACTAGGAACTATATCTCAGAGAAACTGTCCCCTCAGTGCCATATTCGGACTAATAGCAAAGGCTTCTTCCGGGAATATTAGGAGCAATATTACCGCGTAGCTATCCATCCATTGCTATAATTGGAGTCATGTGATACTCTACCCCCGTTCATATTAGGATCAGTGTCACGTGGTGAGTGTACACCTACTGCGATATTAAAACTAAAGTCCTGCTTTCCGACCCTGGTTATTAAGAACAGCATCACAAGTAGGTTTACACTTCCTGTGGAATGAGGAATAATAATATGATTATTAATCATCAATGATCGATTTTAATCATTATCAATGATACTAAAAATTCATAAGATACCATTATTAATTATGGATAATGATTTTCAATACATGATAATGCCTGCTTTCAATTAATTATTAATATTAATGTCATCAAATAATATTTTTAGTTCCTAATACTAATCATTATTGTATTCCCAGCATCACTGGGTATTGAGTTAAGTCACATTAATTGCTAATATCCAAATATTATTATTAATAGTGATATTACTAATAATTATGATTACAAATGGTTAACCTTTTAAACCAGTATTCATTTTTACTCTCTTTATTGTGATCATTAATATCAATAATTATTATTAATATTAATATAATTATTAATATTAATGATTAACAGACTTGCTCCTGATGTAAACCCAGGAGAGGACGATGTTCATTTCTATATCACAACGGTGTACACCCCCCGTGAGAGAGTTTCCAACTTCTGCTTGGGAGAGGAGGATATGACAATCAGTTTCACTGGAAGTAGAAACAACGGTGGGATACTGTTCTGAATATTCAGGGGGAAGAGGCTGATGTGACTCCTAATAGAGAGGGGGTTACTCCCTCTGAGGTTGTGCACACTGGGGGTGTACAATCGTCTGAGAAGGAGTTGAAAATGTTCCGAAGGTGAGATGATATTACTCAGAATATGAGAAAGAGGCTGGGGGTCCACAAGGCTCCCAGAAGCCAGGGGGGCGGGCCGGGGGTGGCGGCTGGGAGCCCGATCGCGGGGGGCGCCTGCACCCCCGGCGATGGGGCTCCCAGAAGCCAGGGGGGCGGGCCGGGGGTGGCGGCTGGGAGCCCGATCGCGGGGGGCGCCTGCACCCCCGGCGATGGGGCTCCCAGAAGCCAGGGGGGCGGGCCGGGGGTGGCGGCTGGGAGCCCGATCGCGGGGGGCGCCTGCACCCCCGGCGATGGGGCTCCCAGAAGCCAGGGGGGCGGGCCGGGGGTGGCGGCTGGGAGCCCGATCGCGGGGGGCGCCTGCACCCCCGGCGATGGGGCTCCCAGAAGCCAGGGGGGCGGGCCGGGGCTGGCGGCTGGGAGCCCGATCGCGGGGGGCGCCTGCACCCCCGGCGATGGGGCTCCCAGAAGCCAGGGGGGCGGGCCGGGGCTGGCGGCTGGGAGCCCGATCGCGGGGGGCGCCTGCACCCCCGGCGATGGGGCTCCCAGAAGCCAGGGGGGCGGGCCGGGGCTGGCGGCTGGGAGCCCGATCGCGGGGGGCGCCTGCACCCCCGGCGATGGGGCTCCCAGAAGCCAGGGGGGCGGGCCGGGGCTGGCGGCTGGGAGCCCGATCGCGGGGGGCGCCTGCACCCCCGGCGATGGGGCTCCCAGAAGCCAGGGGGGCGGGCCGGGGCTGGCGGCTGGGAGCCCGATCGCGGGGGGCGCCTGCACCCCCGGCGATGGGGCTCCCAGAAGCCAGGGGGGCGGGCCGGGGCTGGCGGCTGGGAGCCCGATCGCGGGGGGCGCCTGCACCCCCGGCGATGGGGCTCCCAGAAGCCAGGGGGGCGGGCCGGGGCTGGCGGCTGGGAGCCCGATCGCGGGGGGCGCCTGCACCCCCGGCGATGGGGCTCCCAGAAGCCAGGGGGGCGGGCCGGGGCTGGCGGCTGGGAGCCCGATCGCGGGGGGCGCCTGCACCCCCGGCGATGGGGCTCCCAGAAGCCAGGGGGGCGGGCCGGGGCTGGCGGCTGGGAGCCCGATCGCGGGGGGCGCCTGCACCCCCGGCGATGGGGCTCCCAGAAGCCAGGGGGGCGGGCCGGGGGTGGCGGCTGGGAGCCCGATCGCGGGGGGCGCCTGCACCCCCGGCGATGGGGCTCCCAGAAGCCAGGGGGGCGGGCCGGGGCTGGCGGCTGGGAGCCCGATCGCGGGGGGCGCCTGCACCCCCGGCGATGGGGCTCCCAGAAGCCAGGGGGGCGGGCCGGGGCTGGCGGCTGGGAGCCCGATCGCGGGGGGCGCCTGCACCCCCGGCGATGGGGCTCCCAGAAGCCAGGGGGGCGGGCCGGGGCTGGCGGCTGGGAGCCCGATCGCGGGGGGCGCCTGCACCCCCGGCGATGGGGCTCCCAGAAGCCAGGGGGGCGGGCCGGGGCTGGCGGCTGGGAGCCCGATCGCGGGGGGCGCCTGCACCCCCGGCGATGGGGCTCCCAGAAGCCAGGGGGGCGGGCCGGGGCTGGCGGCTGGGAGCCCGATCGCGGGGGGCGCCTGCACCCCCGGCGATGGGGCTCCCAGAAGCCAGGGGGGCGGGCCGGGGCTGGCGGCTGGGAGCCCGATCGCGGGGGGCGCCTGCACCCCCGGCGATGGGGCTCCCAGAAGCCAGGGGGGCGGGCCGGGGCTGGCGGCTGGGAGCCCGATCGCGGGGGGCGCCTGCACCCCCGGCGATGGGGCTCCCAGAAGCCAGGGGGGCGGGCCGGGGCTGGCGGCTGGGAGCCCGATCGCGGGGGGCGCCTGCACCCCCGGCGATGGGGCTCCCAGAAGCCAGGGGGGCGGGCCGGGGCTGGCGGCTGGGAGCCCGATCGCGGGGGGCGCCTGCACCCCCGGCGATGGGGCTCCCAGAAGCCAGGGGGGCGGGCCGGGGCTGGCGGCTGGGAGCCCGATCGCGGGGGGCGCCTGCACCCCCGGCGATGGGGCTCCCAGAAGCCAGGGGGGCGGGCCGGGGCTGGCGGCTGGGAGCCCGATCGCGGGGGGCGCCTGCACCCCCGGCGATGGGGCTCCCAGAAGCCAGGGGGGCGGGCCGGGGCTGGCGGCTGGGAGCCCGATCGCGGGGGGCGCCTGCACCCCCGGCGATGGGGCTCCCAGAAGCCAGGGGGGCGGGCCGGGGCTGGCGGCTGGGAGCCCGATCGCGGGGGGCGCCTGCACCCCCGGCGATGGGGCTCCCAGAAGCCAGGGGGGCGGGCCGGGGCTGGCGGCTGGGAGCCCGATCGCGGGGGGCGCCTGCACCCCCGGCGATGGGGCTCCCAGAAGCCAGGGGGGCGGGCCGGGGCTGGCGGCTGGGAGCCCGATCGCGGGGGGCGCCTGCACCCCCGGCGATGGGGCTCCCAGAAGCCAGGGGGGCGGGCCGGGGCTGGCGGCTGGGAGCCCGATCGCGGGGGGTGCCTGCACCCCCGGCGATGGGGCTCCCAGAAGCCAGGTGGGCGGGCCGGGGCTGGCGGCTGGGAGCCCGATCGCGGGGGGTGCCTGCACCCCCGGCGATGGGGCTCCCAGAAGCCAGGGGGGCGGGCCGGGGCTGCCGGCTGGGAGCCCGATCGCGGGGGGTGCCTGCACCCCCGGCGATGGGGCTCCCAGAAGCCAGGGGGGCGGGCCGGGGCTGGCGGCTGGGAGCCCGATCGCGGGGGGTGCCTGCACCCCCGGCGATGGGGCTCCCAGAAGCCAGGGGGGCGGGCCGGGGCTGGCGGCTGGGAGCCCGATCGCGGGGGGTGCCTGCACCCCCGGCGATGGGGCTCCCAGAAGCCAGTGGGGCGGGCCGGGGCTGGCGGCTGGGAGCCCGATCGCGGGGGGTGCCTGCACCCCCGGCGATGGGGCTCCCAGAAGCCAGGGGGGCGGGCCGGGGCTGGCGGCTGGGAGCCCGATCGCGGGGGGTGCCTGCACCCCCGGCGATGGGGCTCCCAGAAGCCAGGGGGGCGGGCCGGGGCTGGCGGCTGGGAGCCCGATCGCGGGGGGTGCCTGCACCCCCGGCGATGGGGCTCCCAGAAGCCAGGGGGGCGGGCCGGGGCTGGCGGCTGGGAGCCCGATCGCGGGGGGTGCCTGCACCCCCGGCGATGGGGCTCCCAGAAGCCAGGGGGGCGGGCCGGGGCTGGCGGCTGGGAGCCCGATCGCGGGGGGTGCCTGCACCCCCGGCGATGGGGCTCCCAGAAGCCAGGGGGGCGGGCCGGGGCTGGCGGCTGGGAGCCCGATCGCGGGGGGTGCCTGCACCCCCGGCGATGGGGCTCCCAGGAGCCAGGGGGGCGGGCCGGGGGTGGCGGCTGGGAGCCCGATCGCGGGGGGTGCCTGCACCCCCGGCGATGGGGCTCCCAGGAGCCAGGGGGGCGGGCCGGGGGTGGCGGCTGGTAGCCCGATCGCGGGGGGTGCCTGCACCCCCGGCGATGGGGCTCCCAGGAGCCAGGGGGGCGGGCCGGGGGTGGCGGCTGGGAGCCCGATCGCGGGGGGTGCCTGACCCCCCCGCGATGGGGCTCCCAGAAGCCAGGGGGGCCGTCCGGGGGTGGCTGCTGGCAACCTGATCTGGATATTTGGAAGAGTATCACAAGGGGTTGTCCAGTGTCTGTGATACTGAGATTAATATCTGTCTCTCGGCCTTGGAATATTGAGAAGGATGAAACAGAGTGAATGTCCACCGTGTGCCACATTGCGAGTAATATCAGCCTGTCCCCTCCATGGATATTAACAACAATATCCCAGACTGGGTGTACGCCTCCTGCTGTACAGAGTGCAATATCATCCTCTCCCTCCCAGGATAGTAATTACAATATCACTGGGCGGGAGCACACAGCCTGTGAATTATTATCATACTCTCCAACTCCTTATACTAGGAACTATATCTCAGAGAAACTGTCCCCTCAGTGCCATATTCGGACTAATAGCAAAGGCTTCTTCCGGGAATATTAGGAGCAATATTACCGCGTAGCTATCCATCCATTGCTATAATTGGAGTCATGTGATACTCTACCCCCGTTCATATTAGGATCAGTGTCACGTGGTGAGTGTACACCTACTGCGATATTAAAACTAAAGTCCTGCTTTCCGACCCTGGTTATTAAGAACAGCATCACAAGTAGGTTTACACTTCCTGTGGAATGAGGAATAATAATATGATTATTAATCATCAATGATCGATTTTAATCATTATCAATGATACTAAAAATTCATAAGATACCATTATTAATTATGGATAATGATTTTCAATACATGATAATGCCTGCTTTCAATTAATTATTAATATTCATGTCATCAAATAATATTATTAGTTCCTAATACTAATCATTATTGTATTCCCAGCATCACTGGGTATTGAGTTAAGTCACATTAATTGCTAATATCCTAATATTATTATTAATAGTGATATTACTAATAATTATGATTACAAATGGTTAACCTTTTAAACCAGTATTCATTTTTACTCTCTTTATTGTGATCATTAATATCAATAATTATTATTAATATTAATATAATTATTAATATTAATGATTAACAGACTTGCTCCTGATGTAAACCCGGGAGAGGACGATGTTCATTTCTATATCACAACGGTGTACACCCCCCGTGAGAGAGTTTCCAACTTCTGCTTGGGAGAGGAGGATATGACAATCAGTTTCACTGGAAGTAGAAACAACGGTGATATACTGTTCTGAATATTCAGGGAGGAAGAGGCTGATGTGACTCCTAATAGAGAGGGGGTTACTCCCTCTGAGGTTGTGCACACTGGGGGTGTACAATCGTCTGAGAAGGAGTTGAAAATTTTCCGAAGGTGAGATGATATTACTCAGAATATGAGAAAGAGGCTGGGGGTCCACAAGGCTCCCAGAAGCCAGGGGGGCGGGCCGGGGGTGGCGGCTGGGAGCCCGATCGCGGGGGGTGCCTGCACCCCCGGCGATGGGGCTCCCAGAAGCCAGGGGGGCGGGCCGGGGGTGGCGGCTGGGACCCCGATCGCGGGGGGTGCCTGCACCCCCGGCGATGGGGCTCCCAGAAGCCAGGGGGGCGGGCCGGGGGTGGCGGCTGGGAGCCCGATCGCGGGGGGTGCCTGCACCCCCGGCGATGGGGCTCCCAGGAGCCAGGGGGGCGGGCCGGGGGTGGCGGCTGGGAGCCCGATCGCGGGGGGTGCCTGCACCCCCGGCGATGGGGCTCCCAGGAGCCAGGGGGGCGGGCCGGGGGTGGCGGCTGGGAGCCCGATCGCGGGGGGTGCCTGCACCCCCGGCGATGGGGCTCCCAGGAGCCAGGGGGGCGGGCCGGGGGTGGCGGCTGGGAGCCCGATCGCGGGGGGTGCCTGCACCCCCGGCGATGGGGCTCCCAGGAGCCAGGGGGGCGGGCCGGGGGTGGCGGCTGGGAGCCCGATCGCGGGGGGTGCCTGCACCCCCGGCGATGGGGCTCCCAGGAGCCAGGGGGGCGGGCCGGGGGTGGCGGCTGGGAGCCCGATCGCGGGGGGTGCCTGCACCCCCGGCGATGGGGCTCCCAGCAGCCAGGGGGGCGGGCCGGGGGTGGCGGCTGGGAGCCCGATCGCGGGGGGTGCCTGCACCCCCGGCGATGGGGCTCCCAGCAGCCAGGGGGGCGGGCCGGGGGTGGCGGCTGGGAGCCCGATCGCGGGGGGTGCCTGCACCCCCGGCGATGGGGCTCCCAGCAGCCAGGGGGGCGGGCCGGGGGTGGCGGCTGGGAGCCCGATCGCGGGGGGTGCCTGCACCCCCGGCGATGGGGCTCCCAGCAGCCAGGGGGGCGGGCCGGGGGTGGCGGCTGGGAGCCCGATCGCGGGGGGTGCCTGCACCCCCGGCGATGGGGCTCCCAGCAGCCAGGGGGGCGGGCCGGGGGTGGCGGCTGGGAGCCCGATCGCGGGGGGTGCCTGCACCCCCGGCGATGGGGCTCCCAGCAGCCAGGGGGGCGGGCCGGGGGTGGCGGCTGGGAGCCCGATCGCGGGGGGTGCCTGCACCCCCGGCGATGGGGCTCCCAGAAGCCAGGGGGGCGGGCCGGGGGTGTCGGCTGGGAGCCCGATCGGGGGGCGTGCCTGACCCCCCGGCGATGGGGCTCCCAGAAGCCAGGGAGGCGGGCCGGGGGTGGCGGCTGGGAGCCAGGGGGGCCGTCCGGGGGTGGCTGCTGGCAACCTGATCTGGATATTTGGAAGAGTATCACAAGGGGTTGTCCAGTGTCTGTGATACTGAGATTAATATCTGTCTCTCGGCCTTGGAATATTGAGAAGGATGAAACAGAGTGAATGTCCACCGTGTGCCACATTGCGAGTAATATCAGCCTGTCCCCTCCATGGATATTAACAACAATATCCCAGACTGGGTGTACGCCTCCTGCTGTACAGAGTGCAATATCATCCTCTCCCTCCCAGGATAGTAATTACAATATCACTGGGCGGGAGCACACAGCCTGTGAATTATTATCATACTCTCCAACTCCTTATACTAGGAACTATATCTCAGAGAAACTGTCCCCTCAGTGCCATATTCGGACTAATAGCAAAGGCTTCTTCCGGGAATATTAGGAGCAATATTACCGCGTAGCTATCCATCCATTGCTATAATTGGAGTCATGTGATACTCTACCCCCGTTCATATTAGGATCAGTGTCACGTGGTGAGTGTACACCTACTGCGATATTAAAACTAAAGTCCTGCTTTCCGACCCTGGTTATTAAGAACAGCATCACAAGTAGGTTTACACTTCCTGTGGAATGAGGAATAATAATATGATTATTAATCATCAATGATCGATTTTAATCATTATCAATGATACTAAAAATTCATAAGATACCATTATTAATTATGGATAATGATTTTCAATACATGATAATGCCTGCTTTCAATTAATTATTAATATTCATGTCATCAAATAATATTATTAGTTCCTAATACTAATCATTATTGTATTCCCAGCATCACTGGGTATTGAGTTAAGTCACATTAATTGCTAATATCCTAATATTATTATTAATAGTGATATTACTAATAATTATGATTACAAATGGTTAACCTTTTAAACCAGTATTCATTTTTACTCTCTTTATTGTGATCATTAATATCAATAATTATTATTAATATTAATATAATTATTAATATTAATGATTAACAGACTTGCTCCTGATGTAAACCCGGGAGAGGACGATGTTCATTTCTATATCACAACGGTGTACACCCCCCGTGAGAGAGTTTCCAACTTCTGCTTGGGAGAGGAGGATATGACAATCAGTTTCACTGGAAGTAGAAACAACGGTGATATACTGTTCTGAATATTCAGGGAGGAAGAGGCTGATGTGACTCCTAATAGAGAGGGGGTTACTCCCTCTGAGGTTGTGCACACTGGGGGTGTACAATCGTCTGAGAAGGAGTTGAAAATTTTCCGAAGGTGAGATGATATTACTCAGAATATGAGAAAGAGGCTGGGGGTCCACAAGGCTCCCAGAAGCCAGGGGGGCGGGCCGGGGGTGGCGGCTGGGAGCCCGATCGCGGGGGGTGCCTGCACCCCCGGCGATGGGGCTCCCAGAAGCCAGGGGGGCGGGCCGGGGGTGGCGGCTGGGAGCCCGATCGCGGGGGGTGCCTGCACCCCCGGCGATGGGGCTCCCAGAAGCCAGGGGGGCGGGCCGGGGGTGGCGGCTGGGAGCCCGATCGCGGGGGGTGCCTGCACCCCCGGCGATGGGGCTCCCAGAAGCCAGGGGGGCGGGCCGGGGGTGGCGGCTGGGAGCCCGATCGCGGGGGGTGCCTGCACCCCCGGCGATGGGGCTCCCAGAAGCCAGGGGGGCGGGCCGGGGGTGGCGGCTGGGAGCCCGATCGCGGGGGGTGCCTGCACCCCCGGCGATGGGGCTCCCAGAAGCCAGGGGGGCGGGCCGGGGGTGGCGGCTGGGAGCCCGATCGCGGGGGGTGCCTGCACCCCCGGCGATGGGGCTCCCAGAAGCCAGGGGGGCGGGCCGGGGGTGGCGGCTGGGAGCCCGATCGCGGGGGGTGCCTGCACCCCCGGCGATGGGGCTCCCAGAAGCCAGGGGGGCGGGCCGGGGGTGGCGGCTGGGAGCCCGATCGCGGGGGGTGCCTGCACCCCCGGCGATGGGGCTCCCAGAAGCCAGGGGGGCGGGCCGGGGGTGGCGGCTGGGAGCCCGATCGCGGGGGGTGCCTGCACCCCCGGCGATGGGGCTCCCAGAAGCCAGGGGGGCGGGCCGGGGGTGGCGGCTGGGAGCCCGATCGCGGGGGGTGCCTGCACCCCCGGCGATGGGGCTCCCAGAAGCCAGGGTGGCGGGCCGGGGGTGGCGGCTGGGAGCCCGATCGCGGGGGGTGCCTGACCCCCCCGCGATGGGGCTCCCAGAAGCCAGGGGGGCCGTCCGGGGGTGGCTGCTGGCAACCTGATCTGGATATTTGGAAGAGTATCACAAGGGGTTGTCCAGTGTCTGTGATACTGAGATTAATATCTGTCTCTCGGCCTTGGAATATTGAGAAGGATGAAACAGAGTGAATGTCCACCGTGTGCCACATTGCGAGTAATATCAGCCTGTCCCCTCCATGGATATTAACAACAATATCCCAGACTGGGTGTACGCCTCCTGCTGTACAGAGTGCAATATCATCCTCTCCCTCCCAGGATAGTAATTACAATATCACTGGGCGGGAGCACACAGCCTGTGAATTATTATCATACTCTCCAACTCCTTATACTAGGAACTATATCTCAGAGAAACTGTCCCCTCAGTGCCATATTCGGACTAATAGCAAAGGCTTCTTCCGGGAATATTAGGAGCAATATTACCGCGTAGCTATCCATCCATTGCTATAATTGGAGTCATGTGGTACTCTACCCCCGTTCATATTAGGATCAGTGTCACGTGGTGAGTGTACACCTACTGCGATATTAAAACTAAAGTCCTGCTTTCCGACCCTGGTTATTAAGAACAGCATCACAAGTAGGTTTACACTTCCTGTGGAATGAGGAATAATAATATGATTATTAATCATCAATGATCGATTTTAATCATTATCAATGATACTAAAAATTCATAAGATAGCATTATTAATTATGGATAATGATTTTCAATACATGATAATGCCTGCTTTCAATTAATTATTAATATTCATGTCATCAAATAATATTATTAGTTCCTAATACTAATCATTATTGTATTCCCAGCATCACTGGGTATTGAGTTAAGTCACATTAATTGCTAATATCCTAATATTATTATTAATAGTGATATTACTAATAATTATGATTACAAATGGTTAACCTTTTAAACCAGTATTCATTTTTACTCTCTTTATTGTGATCATTAATATCAATAATTATTATTAATATTAATATAATTATTAATATTAATGATTAACAGACTTGCTCCTGATGTAAACCCGGGAGAGGACGATGTTCATTTCTATATCACAACGGTGTACACCCCCCGTGAGAGAGTTTCCAACTTCTGCTTGGGAGAGGAGGATATGACAATCAGTTTCACTGGAAGTAGAAACAACGGTGATATACTGTTCTGAATATTCAGGGAGGAAGAGGCTGATGTGACTCCTAATAGAGAGGGGGTTACTCCCTCTGAGGTTGTGCACACTGGGGGTGTACAATCGTCTGAGAAGGAGTTGAAAATTTTCCGAAGGTGAGATGATATTACTCAGAATATGAGAAAGAGGCTGGGGGTCCACAAGGCTCCCAGAAGCCAGGGGGGCGGGCCGGGGGTGGCGGCTGGGAGCCCGATCGCGGGGGGTGCCTGCACCCCCGGCGATGGGGCTCCCAGAAGCCAGGGGGGCGGGCCGGGGGTGGCGGCTGGGAGCCCGATCGCGGGGGGTGCCTGCACCCCCGGCGATGGGGCTCCCAGAAGCCAGGGGGGCGGGCCGGGGGTGGCGGCTGGGAGCCCGATCGCGGGGGGTGCCTGCACCCCCGGCGATGGGGCTCCCAGAAGCCAGGGGGGCGGGCCGGGGGTGGCGGCTGGGAGCCCGATCGCGGGGGGTGCCTGCACCCCCGGCGATGGGGCTCCCAGAAGCCAGGGGGGCGGGCCGGGGGTGGCGGCTGGGAGCCCGATCGCGGGGGGTGCCTGCACCCCCGGCGATGGGGCTCCCAGAAGCCAGGGGGGCGGGCCGGGGGTGGCGGCTGGGAGCCCGATCGCGGGGGGTGCCTGCACCCCCGGCGATGGGGCTCCCAGAAGCCAGGGGGGCGGGCCGGGGGTGGCGGCTGGGAGCCCGATCGCGGGGGGTGCCTGCACCCCCGGCGATGGGGCTCCCAGAAGCCAGGGGGGCGGGCCGGGGGTGGCGGCTGGGAGCCCGATCGCGGGGGGTGCCTGCACCCCCGGCGATGGGGCTCCCAGAAGCCAGGGGGCGGGCCGGGGGTGGCGGCTGGGAGCCCGATCGCGGGGGGTGCCTGCACCCCCGGCGATGGGGCTCCCAGAAGCCAGGGGGGCGGGCCGGGGGTGGCGGCTGGGAGCCCGATCGCGGGGGGTGCCTGCACCCCCGGCGATGGGGCTCCCAGAAGCCAGGGGGGCGGGCCGGGGGTGGCGGCTGGGACCCCGATCGGGGGGCGTGCCTGCACCCCCGGCGATGGGGCTCCCAGAAGCCAGGGGGGCGCGCCGGGGGTGGCGGCTGGGAGCCCGATCGCGGGGGGTGCCTGACCCCACGGCGATGGGGCTCCCAGAAGCCAGGGGGGCGGGCCGGGGGTGGCGGCTGGGAGCCCGATCGCGGGGGGTGCCTGACCGCCCGGCGATGGGGCTCCCAGAAGCCAGGGGGGCGGGCCGGGGGTGGCGGCTGGGAGCCCGATCGCGGGGGGTGCCTGACCCCCCCGCGATGGGGCTCCCAGAAGCCAGGGGGGCCGTCCGGGGGTGGCTGCTGGCAACCTGATCTGGATATTTGGAAGAGTATCACAAGGGGTTGTCCAGTGTCTGTGATACTGAGATTAATATCTGTCTCTCGGCCTTGGAATATTGAGAAGGATGAAACAGAGTGAATGTCCACCGTGTGCCACATTGCGAGTAATATCAGCCTGTCCCCTCCATGGATATTAACAACAATATCCCAGACTGGGTGTACGCCTCCTGCTGTACAGAGTGCAATATCATCCTCTCCCTCCCAGGATAGTAATTACAATATCACTGGGCGGGAGCACACAGCCTGTGAATTATTATCATACTCTCCAACTCCTTATACTAGGAACTATATCTCAGAGAAACTGTCCCCTCAGTGCCATATTCGGACTAATAGCAAAGGCTTCTTCCGGGAATATTAGGAGCAATATTACCGCGTAGCTATCCATCCATTGCTATAATTGGAGTCATGTGATACTCTACCCCCGTTCATATTAGGATCAGTGTCACGTGGTGAGTGTACACCTACTGCGATATTAAAACTAAAGTCCTGCTTTCCGACCCTGGTTATTAAGAACAGCATCACAAGTAGGTTTACACTTCCTGTGGAATGAGGAATAATAATATGATTATTAATCATCAATGATCGATTTTAATCATTATCAATGATACTAAAAATTCATAAGATACCATTATTAATTATGGATAATGATTTTCAATACATGATAATGCCTGCTTTCAATTAATTATTAATATTCATGTCATCAAATAATATTTTTAGTTCCTAATACTAATCATTATTGTATTCCCAGCATCACTGGGTATTGAGTTAAGTCACATTAATTGCTAATATCCTAATATTATTATTAATAGTGATATTACTAATAATTATGATTACAAATGGTTAACCTTTTAAACCAGTATTCATTTTTACTCTCTTTATTGTGATCATTAATATCAATAATTATTATTAATATTAAAATAATTATTAATATTAATGATTAACAGACTTGCTCCTGATGTAAACCCGGGAGAGGACGATGTTCATTTCTATATCACAACGGTGTACACCCCCCGTGAGAGAGTTTCCAACTTCTGCTTGGGAGAGGAGGATATGACAATCAGTTTCACTGGAAGTAGAAACAACGGTGGGATACTGTTCTGAATATTCAGGGGGAAGAGGCTGATGTGACTCCTAATAGAGAGGGGGTTACTCCCTCTGAGGTTGTGCACACTGGGGGTGTACAATCGTCTGAGAAGGAGTTGAAAATGTTCCGAAGGTGAGATGATATTACTCAGAATATGAGAAAGAGGCTGGGGGTCCACAAGGCTCCCAGAAGCCAGGGGGGCGGGCCGGGGGTGGCGGCTGGGAGCCCGATCGCGGGGGGTGCCTGCAGCCCCGGCGATGGGGCTCCCAGGAGCCAGGGGGGCGGGCCGGGGGTGGCGGCTGGGAGCCCGATCGCGGGGGGGTCTGCACCCCCGGCGATGGGGCTCCCAGGAGCCAGGGGGGCGGGCCGGGGGTGGCGGCTGGGAGCCCGATCGCGGGGGGGGCCTGCACCCCCGGCGATGGGGCTCCCAGGAGCCAGGGGGGCGGGCCGGGGGTGGCGGCTGGGAGCCCGATCGCGGGGGGGGCCTGCACCCCCGGCGATGGGGCTCCCAGGAGCCAGGGGGGCGGGCCGGGGGTGGCGGCTGGGAGCCCGATCGCGGGGGGGGCCTGCACCCCCGGCGATGGGGCTCCCAGGAGCCAGGGGGGCGGGCCGGGGGTGGCGGCTGGGAGCCCGATCGCGGGGGGGGCCTGCACCCCCGGCGATGGGGCTCCCAGGAGCCAGGGGGGCGGGCCGGGGGTGGCGGCTGGGAGCCCGATCGCGGGGGGGGCCTGCACCCCCGGCGATGGGGCTCCCAGGAGCCAGGGGGGCGGGCCGGGGGTGGCGGCTGGGAGCCCGATCGCGGGGGGGGCCTGCACCCCCGGCGATGGGGCTCCCAGGAGCCAGGGGGGCGGGCCGGGGGTGGCGGCTGGGAGCCCGATCGCGGGGGGGGCCTGCACCCCCGGCGATGGGGCTCCCAGGAGCCAGGGGGGCGGGCCGGGGGTGGCGGCTGGGAGCCCGATCGCGGGGGGGGCCTGCACCCCCGGCGATGGGGCTCCCAGGAGCCAGGGGGGCGGGCCGGGGGTGGCGGCTGGGAGCCCGATCGCGGGGGGGGCCTGCACCCCCGGCGATGGGGCTCCCAGGAGCCAGGGGGGCGGGCCGGGGGTGGCGGCTGGGAGCCCGATCGCGGGGGGGGCCTGCACCCCCGGCGATGGGGCTCCCAGGAGCCAGGGGGGCGGGCCGGGGGTGGCGGCTGGGAGCCCGATCGCGGGGGGGGCCTGCACCCCCGGCGATGGGGCTCCCAGGAGCCAGGGGGGCGGGCCGGGGGTGGCGGCTGGGAGCCCGATCGCGGGGGGGGCCTGCACCCCCGGCGATGGGGCTCCCAGGAGCCAGGGGGGCGGGCCGGGGGTGGCGGCTGGGAGCCCGATCGCGGGGGGGGCCTGCACCCCCGGCGATGGGGCTCCCAGGAGCCAGGGGGGCGGGCCGGGGGTGGCGGCTGGGAGCCCGATCGCGGGGGGTGCCTGCACCCCCGGCGATGGGGCTCCCAGGAGCCAGTGGGGCGGGCCGGGGGTGGCGGCTGGGAGCCCGATCGCGGGGGGTGCCTGCACCCCCGGCGATGGGGCTCCCAGGAGCCAGGGGGGCGGGCCGGGGGTGGCGGCTGGGAGCCCGATCGCGGGGGGTGCCTGACCCCCCCGCGATGGGGCTCCCAGAAGCCAGGGGGGCCGTCCGGGGGTGGCTGCTGGCAACCTGATCTGGATATTTGGAAGAGTATCACAAGGGGTTGTCCAGTGTCTGTGATACTGAGATTAATATCTGTCTCTCGGCCTTGGAATATTGAGAAGGATGAAACAGAGTTAATGTCCACCGTGTGCCACATTGCGAGTAATATCAGCCTGTCCCCTCCATGGATATTAACAACAATATCCCAGACTGGGTGTACGCCTCCTGCTGTACAGAGTGCAATATCATCCTCTCCCTCCCAGGATAGTAATTACAATATCACTGGGCGGGAGCACACAGCCTGTGAATTATTATCATACTCTCCAACTCCTTATACTAGGAACTATATCTCAGAGAAACTGTCCCCTCAGTGCCATATTCGGACTAATAGCAAAGGCTTCTTCCGGGAATATTAGGAGCAATATTACCGCGTAGCTATCCATCCATTGCTATAATTGGAGTCATGTGGTACTCTACCCCCGTTCATATTAGGATCAGTGTCACGTGGTGAGTGTACACCTACTGCGATATTAAAACTAAAGTCCTGCTTTCCGACCCTGGTTATTAAGAACAGCATCACAAGTAGGTTTACACTTCCTGTGGAATGAGGAATAATAATATGATTATTAATCATCAATGATCGATTTTAATCATTATCAATGATACTAAAAATTCATAAGATAGCATTATTAATTATGGATAATGATTTTCAATACATGATAATGCCTGCTTTCAATTAATTATTAATATTCATGTCACCAAATAATATTATTAGTTCCTAATACTAATCATTATTGTATTCCCAGCATCACTGGGTATTGAGTTAAGTCACATTAATTGCTAATATCCTAATATTATTATTAATAGTGATATTACTAATAATTATGATTACAAATGGTTAACCTTTTAAACCAGTATTCATTTTTACTCTCTTTATTGTGATCATTAATATCAATAATTATTATTAATATTAATATAATTATTAATATTAATGATTAACAGACTTGCTCCTGATGTAAACCCGGGAGAGGACGATGTTCATTTCTATATCACAACGGTGTACACCCCCCGTGAGAGAGTTTCCAACTTCTGCTTGGGAGAGGAGGATATGACAATCAGTTTCACTGGAAGTAGAAACAACGGTGATATACTGTTCTGAATATTCAGGGAGGAAGAGGCTGATGTGACTCCTAATAGAGAGGGGGTTACTCCCTCTGAGGTTGTGCACACTGGGGGTGTACAATCGTCTGAGAAGGAGTTGAAAATTTTCCGAAGGTGAGATGATATTACTCAGAATATGAGAAAGAGGCTGGGGGTCCACAAGGCTCCCAGAAGCCAGGGGGGCGGGCCGGGGGTGGCGGCTGGGAGCCCGATCGCGGGGGGTGCCTGCACCCCCGGCGATGGGGCTCCCAGAAGCCAGGGGGGCGGGCCGGGGGTGGCGGCTGGGAGCCCGATCGCGGGGGGTGCCTGCACCCCCGGCGATGGGGCTCCCAGAAGCCAGGGGGGCGGGCCGGGGGTGGCGGCTGGGAGCCCGATCGCGGGGGGTGCCTGCACCCCCGGCGATGGGGCTCCCAGAAGCCAGGGGGGCGGGCCGGGGGTGGCGGCTGGGAGCCCGATCGCGGGGGGTGCCTGCACCCCCGGCGATGGGGCTCCCAGAAGCCAGGGGGGCGGGCCGGGGGTGGCGGCTGGGAGCCCGATCGCGGGGGGTGCCTGCACCCCCGGCGATGGGGCTCCCAGAAGCCAGGGGGGCGGGCCGGGGGTGGCGGCTGGGAGCCCGATCGCGGGGGGTGCCTGCACCCCCGGCGATGGGGCTCCCAGAAGCCAGGGGGGCGGGCCGGGGGTGGCGGCTGGGAGCCCGATCGCGGGGGGTGCCTGCACCCCCGGCGATGGGGCTCCCAGAAGCCAGGGGGGCGGGCCGGGGGTGGCGGCTGGGAGCCCGATCGCGGGGGGTGCCTGCACCCCCGGCGATGGGGCTCCCAGAAGCCAGGGGGCGGGCCGGGGGTGGCGGCTGGGAGCCCGATCGCGGGGGGTGCCTGCACCCCCGGCGATGGGGCTCCCAGAAGCCAGGGGGGCGGGCCGGGGGTGGCGGCTGGGAGCCCGATCGCGGGGGGTGCCTGCACCCCCGGCGATGGGGCTCCCAGAAGCCAGGGGGGCGGGCCGGGGGTGGCGGCTGGGACCCCGATCGGGGGGCGTGCCTGCACCCCCGGCGATGGGGCTCCCAGAAGCCAGGGGGGCGCGCCGGGGGTGGCGGCTGGGAGCCCGATCGCGGGGGGTGCCTGACCCCACGGCGATGGGGCTCCCAGAAGCCAGGGGGGCGGGCCGGGGGTGGCGGCTGGGAGCCCGATCGCGGGGGGTGCCTGACCGCCCGGCGATGGGGCTCCCAGAAGCCAGGGGGGCGGGCCGGGGGTGGCGGCTGGGAGCCCGATCGCGGGGGGTGCCTGACCCCCCCGCGATGGGGCTCCCAGAAGCCAGGGGGGCCGTCCGGGGGTGGCTGCTGGCAACCTGATCTGGATATTTGGAAGAGTATCACAAGGGGTTGTCCAGTGTCTGTGATACTGAGATTAATATCTGTCTCTCGGCCTTGGAATATTGAGAAGGATGAAACAGAGTGAATGTCCACCGTGTGCCACATTGCGAGTAATATCAGCCTGTCCCCTCCATGGATATTAACAACAATATCCCAGACTGGGTGTACGCCTCCTGCTGTACAGAGTGCAATATCATCCTCTCCCTCCCAGGATAGTAATTACAATATCACTGGGCGGGAGCACACAGCCTGTGAATTATTATCATACTCTCCAACTCCTTATACTAGGAACTATATCTCAGAGAAACTGTCCCCTCAGTGCCATATTCGGACTAATAGCAAAGGCTTCTTCCGGGAATATTAGGAGCAATATTACCGCGTAGCTATCCATCCATTGCTATAATTGGAGTCATGTGATACTCTACCCCCGTTCATATTAGGATCAGTGTCACGTGGTGAGTGTACACCTACTGCGATATTAAAACTAAAGTCCTGCTTTCCGACCCTGGTTATTAAGAACAGCATCACAAGTAGGTTTACACTTCCTGTGGAATGAGGAATAATAATATGATTATTAATCATCAATGATCGATTTTAATCATTATCAATGATACTAAAAATTCATAAGATACCATTATTAATTATGGATAATGATTTTCAATACATGATAATGCCTGCTTTCAATTAATTATTAATATTAATGTCATCAAATAATATTTTTAGTTCCTAATACTAATCATTATTGTATTCCCAGCATCACTGGGTATTGAGTTAAGTCACATTAATTGCTAATATCCTAATATTATTATTAATAGTGATATTACTAATAATTATGATTACAAATGGTTAACCTTTTAAACCAGTATTCATTTTTACTCTCTTTATTGTGATCATTAATATCAATAATTATTATTAATATTAAAATAATTATTAATATTAATGATTAACAGACTTGCTCCTGATGTAAACCCAGGAGAGGACGATGTTCATTTCTATATCACAACGGTGTACACCCCCCGTGAGAGAGTTTCCAACTTCTGCTTGGGAGAGGAGGATATGACAATCAGTTTCACTGGAAGTAGAAACAACGGTGGGATACTGTTCTGAATATTCAGGGGGAAGAGGCTGATGTGACTCCTAATAGAGAGGTGGTTACTCCCTCTGAGGTTGTGCACACTGGGGGTGTACAATCGTCTGAGAAGGAGTTGAAAATGTTCCGAAGGTGAGATGATATTACTCAGAATATGAGAAAGAGGCTGGGGGTCCACAAGGCTCCCAGAAGCCAGGGGGGCGGGCCGGGGGTGGCGGCTGGGAGCCCGATCGCGGGGGGTGCCTGCAGCCCCGGCGATGGGGCTCCCAGGAGCCAGGGGGGCGGGCCGGGGGTGGCGGCTGGGAGCCCGATCGCGGGGGGGGCCTGCACCCCCGGCGATGGGGCTCCCAGGAGCCAGGGGGGCGGGCCGGGGGTGGCGGCTGGGAGCCCGATCGCGGGGGGGGCCTGCACCCCCGGCGATGGGGCTCCCAGGAGCCAGGGGGGCGGGCCGGGGGTGGCGGCTGGGAGCCCGATCGCGGGGGGGGCCTGCACCCCCGGCGATGGGGCTCCCAGGAGCCAGGGGGGCGGGCCGGGGGTGGCGGCTGGGAGCCCGATCGCGGGGGGGGCCTGCACCCCCGGCGATGGGGCTCCCAGGAGCCAGGGGGGCGGGCCGGGGGTGGCGGCTGGGAGCCCGATCGCGGGGGGGGCCTGCACCCCCGGCGATGGGGCTCCCAGGAGCCAGGGGGGCGGGCCGGGGGTGGCGGCTGGGAGCCCGATCGCGGGGGGGGCCTGCACCCCCGGCGATGGGGCTCCCAGGAGCCAGGGGGGCGGGCCGGGGGTGGCGGCTGGGAGCCCGATCGCGGGGGGGGCCTGCACCCCCGGCGATGGGGCTCCCAGGAGCCAGGGGGGCGGGCCGGGGGTGGCGGCTGGGAGCCCGATCGCGGGGGGGGCCTGCACCCCCGGCGATGGGGCTCCCAGGAGCCAGGGGGGCGGGCCGGGGGTGGCGGCTGGGAGCCCGATCGCGGGGGGGGCCTGCACCCCCGGCGATGGGGCTCCCAGGAGCCAGGGGGGCGGGCCGGGGGTGGCGGCTGGGAGCCCGATCGCGGGGGGGGCCTGCACCCCCGGCGATGGGGCTCCCAGGAGCCAGGGGGGCGGGCCGGGGGTGGCGGCTGGGAGCCCGATCGCGGGGGGGGCCTGCACCCCCGGCGATGGGGCTCCCAGGAGCCAGGGGGGCGGGCCGGGGGTGGCGGCTGGGAGCCCGATCGCGGGGGGGGCCTGCACCCCCGGCGATGGGGCTCCCAGGAGCCAGGGGGGCGGGCCGGGGGTGGCGGCTGGGAGCCCGATCGCGGGGGGGGCCTGCACCCCCGGCGATGGGGCTCCCAGGAGCCAGGGGGGCGGGCCGGGGGTGGCGGCTGGGAGCCCGATCGCGGGGGGGGCCTGCACCCCCGGCGATGGGGCTCCCAGGAGCCAGGGGGGCGGGCCGGGGGTGGCGGCTGGGAGCCCGATCGCGGGGGGGGCCTGCACCCCCGGCGATGGGGCTCCCAGGAGCCAGGGGGGCGGGCCGGGGGTGGCGGCTGGGAGCCCGATCGCGGGGGGGGCCTGCACCCCCGGCGATGGGGCTCCCAGGAGCCAGGGGGGCGGGCCGGGGGTGGCGGCTGGGAGCCCGATCGCGGGGGGGGCCTGCACCCCCGGCGATGGGGCTCCCAGGAGCCAGGGGGGCGGGCCGGGGGTGGCGGCTGGGAGCCCGATCGCGGGGGGGGCCTGCACCCCCGGCGATGGGGCTCCCAGGAGCCAGGGGGGCGGGCCGGGGGTGGCGGCTGGGAGCCCGATCGCGGGGGGGGCCTGCACCCCCGGCGATGGGGCTCCCAGGAGCCAGGGGGGCGGGCCGGGGGTGGCGGCTGGGAGCCCGATCGCGGGGGGGGCCTGCACCCCCGGCGATGGGGCTCCCAGGAGCCAGGGGGGCGGGCCGGGGGTGGCGGCTGGGAGCCCGATCGCGGGGGGGGCCTGCACCCCCGGCGATGGGGCTCCCAGGAGCCAGGGGGGCGGGCCGGGGGTGGCGGCTGGGAGCCCGATCGCGGGGGGGGCCTGCACCCCCGGCGATGGGGCTCCCAGGAGCCAGGGGGGCGGGCCGGGGGTGGCGGCTGGGAGCCCGATCGCGGGGGGGGCCTGCACCCCCGGCGATGGGGCTCCCAGGAGCCAGGGGGGCGGGCCGGGGGTGGCGGCTGGGAGCCCGATCGCGGGGGGGGCCTGCACCCCCGGCGATGGGGCTCCCAGGAGCCAGGGGGGCGGGCCGGGGGTGGCGGCTGGGAGCCCGATCGCGGGGGGGGCCTGCACCCCCGGCGATGGGGCTCCCAGGAGCCAGGGGGGCGGGCCGGGGGTGGCGGCTGGGAGCCCGATCGCGGGGGGGGCCTGCACCCCCGGCGATGGGGCTCCCAGGAGCCAGGGGGGCGGGCCGGGGGTGGCGGCTGGGAGCCCGATCGCGGGGGGGGCCTGCACCCCCGGCGATGGGGCTCCCAGGAGCCAGGGGGGCGGGCCGGGGGTGGCGGCTGGGAGCCCGATCGCGGGGGGGGCCTGCACCCCCGGCGATGGGGCTCCCAGGAGCCAGGGGGGCGGGCCGGGGGTGGCGGCTGGGAGCCCGATCGCGGGGGGGGCCTGCACCCCCGGCGATGGGGCTCCCAGGAGCCAGGGGGGCGGGCCGGGGGTGGCGGCTGGGAGCCCGATCGCGGGGGGGGCCTGCACCCCCGGCGATGGGGCTCCCAGGAGCCAGGGGGGCGGGCCGGGGGTGGCGGCTGGGAGCCCGATCGCGGGGGGGGCCTGCACCCCCGGCGATGGGGCTCCCAGGAGCCAGGGGGGCGGGCCGGGGGTGGCGGCTGGGAGCCCGATCGCGGGGGGGGCCTGCACCCCCGGCGATGGGGCTCCCAGGAGCCAGGGGGGCGGGCCGGGGGTGGCGGCTGGGAGCCCGATCGCGGGGGGGGCCTGCACCCCCGGCGATGGGGCTCCCAGGAGCCAGGGGGGCGGGCCGGGGGTGGCGGCTGGGAGCCCGATCGCGGGGGGGGCCTGCACCCCCGGCGATGGGGCTCCCAGGAGCCAGGGGGGCGGGCCGGGGGTGGCGGCTGGGAGCCCGATCGCGGGGGGTGCCTGCACCCCCGGCGATGGGGCTCCCAGGAGCCAGGGGGGCGGGCCGGGGGTGGCGGCTGGGAGCCCGATCGCGGGGGGTGCCTGCACCCCCGGCGATGGGGCTCCCAGGAGCCAGGGGGGCGGGCCGGGGGTGGCGGCTGGGAGCCCGATCGCGGGGGGTGCCTGCACCCCCGGCGATGGGGCTCCCAGGAGCCAGGGGGGCGGGCCGGGGGTGGCGGCTGGGAGCCCGATCGCGGGGGGTGCCTGCACCCCCGGCGATGGGGCTCCCAGGAGCCAGGGGGGCGGGCCGGGGGTGGCGGCTGGGAGCCCGATCGCGGGGGGTGCCTGCACCCCCGGCGATGGGGCTCCCAGGAGCCAGGGGGGCGGGCCGGGGGTGGCGGCTGGGAGCCCGATCGCGGGGGGTGCCTGCACCCCCGGCGATGGGGCTCCCAGGAGCCAGGGGGGCGGGCCGGGGGTGGCGGCTGGGAGCCCGATCGCGGGGGGTGCCTGCACCCCCGGCGATGGGGCTCCCAGGAGCCAGGGGGGCGGGCCGGGGGTGGCGGCTGGGAGCCCGATCGCGGGGGGTGCCTGCACCCCCGGCGATGGGGCTCCCAGGAGCCAGGGGGGCGGGCCGGGGGTGGCGGCTGGGAGCCCGATCGCGGGGGGTGCCTGCACCCCCGGCGATGGGGCTCCCAGGAGCCAGGGGGGCGGGCCGGGGGTGGCGGCTGGGAGCCCGATCGCGGGGGGTGCCTGCACCCCCGGCGATGGGGCTCCCAGGAGCCAGGGGGGCGGGCCGGGGGTGGCGGCTGGGAGCCCGATCGCGGGGGGTGCCTGCACCCCCGGCGATGGGGCTCCCAGGAGCCAGGGGGGCGGGCCGGGGGTGGCGGCTGGGAGCCCGATCGGGGGGCGTGCCTGCACCCCCGGCGATGGGGCTCCCAGGAGCCAGGGGGGCGGGCCGGGGGTGGCGGCTGGGAGCCCGATCGGGGGGCGTGCCTGACCCCCCGGCGATGGGGCTCCCAGGAGCCAGGGGGGCGGGCCGGGGGTGGCGGCTGGGAGCCCGATCGCGGGGGGTGCCTGCACCCCCGGCGATGGGGCTCCCAGGAGCCAGGGGGCGGGCCGGGGGTGGCGGCTGGGAGCCCGATCGCGGGGGGTGCCTGCACCCCCGGCGATGGGGCTCCCAGGAGCCAGGGGGGCGGGCCGGGGTTGGCGGCTGGGAGCCCGATCGGGGGGCGTGCCTGACCCCCCGGCGATGGGGCTCCCAGGAGCCAGGGGGGCGGGCCGGGGTTGGCGGCTGGGAGCCCGATCGGGGGGCGTGCCTGACCCCCCGGCGATGGGGCTCCCAGGAGCCAGGGGGGCGGGCCGGGGGTGGCGGCTGGGAGCCCGATCGCGGGGGGTGCCTGACCGCCCGGCGATGGGGCTCCCAGAAGCCAGGGGGGCGGGCCGGGGGTGGCGGCTGGGAGCCCGATCGCGGGGGGTGCCTGACCCCCCCGCGATGGGGCTCCCAGAAGCCAGGGGGGCCGTCCGGGGGTGGCTGCTGGCAACCTGATCTGGATATTTGGAAGAGTATCACAAGGGGTTGTCCAGTGTCTGTGATACTGAGATTAATATCTGTCTCTCGGCCTTGGAATATTGAGAAGGATGAAACAGAGTGAATGTCCACCGTGTGCCACATTGCGAGTAATATCAGCCTGTCCCCTCCATGGATATTAACAACAATATCCCAGACTGGGTGTACGCCTCCTGCTGTACAGAGTGCAATATCATCCTCTCCCTCCCAGGATAGTAATTACAATATCACTGGGCGGGAGCACACAGCCTGTGAATTATTATCATACTCTCCAACTCCTTATACTAGGAACTATATCTCAGAGAAACTGTCCCCTCAGTGCCATATTCGGACTAATAGCAAAGGCTTCTTCCGGGAATATTAGGAGCAATATTACCGCGTAGCTATCCATCCATTGCTATAATTGGAGTCATGTGATACTCTACCCCCGTTCATATTAGGATCAGTGTCACGTGGTGAGTGTACACCTACTGCGATATTAAAACTAAAGTCCTGCTTTCCGACCCTGGTTATTAAGAACAGCATCACAAGTAGGTTTACACTTCCTGTGGAATGAGGAATAATAATATGATTATTAATCATCAATGATCGATTTTAATCATTATCAATGATACTAAAAATTCATAAGATACCATTATTAATTATGGATAATGATTTTCAATACATGATAATGCCTGCTTTCAATTAATTATTAATATTCATGTCATCAAATAATATTATTAGTTCCTAATACTAATCATTATTGTATTCCCAGCATCACTGGGTATTGAGTTAAGTCACATTAATTGCTAATATCCTAATATTATTATTAATAGTGATATTACTAATAATTATGATTACAAATGGTTAACCTTTTAAACCAGTATTCATTTTTACTCTCTTTATTGTGATCATTAATATCAATAATTATTATTAATATTAATATAATTATTAATATTAATGATTAACAGACTTGCTCCTGATGTAAACCCGGGAGAGGACGATGTTCATTTCTATATCACAACGGTGTACACCCCCCGTGAGAGAGTTTCCAACTTCTGCTTGGGAGAGGAGGATATGACAATCAGTTTCACTGGAAGTAGAAACAACGGTGGGATACTGTTCTGAATATTCAGGGAGGAAGAGGCTGATGTGACTCCTAATAGAGAGGGGGTTACTCCCTCTGAGGTTGTGCACACTGGGGGTGTACAATCGTCTGAGAAGGAGTTGAAAATTTCCGAAGGTGAGATGATATTACTCAGAATATGAGAAAGAGGCTGGGGGTCCACAAGGCTCCCAGAAGCCAGGGGGGCGGGCCGGGCGTGGCGGCTGGGAGCCCGATCGCGGGGGGTGCCTGCACCCCCGGCGATGGGGCTCCCAGAAGCCAGGGGGGCGGGCCGGGGGTGGCGGCTGGGAGCCCGATCGCGGGGGGTGCCTGCACCCCCGGCGATGGGGCTCCCAGAAGCCAGGGGGGCGGGCCGGGGGTGGCGGCTGGGAGCCCGATCGCGGGGGGTGCCTGCACCCCCGGCGATGGGGCTCCCAGAAGCCAGGGGGGCGGGCCGGGGGTGGCGGCTGGGAGCCCGATCGCGGGGGGTGCCTGCACCCCCGGCGATGGGGCTCCCAGAAGCCAGGGGGGCGGGCCGGGGGTGGCGGCTGGGAGCCCGATCGCGGGGGGTGCCTGCACCCCCGGCGATGGGGCTCCCAGAAGCCAGGGGGGCGGGCCGGGGGTGGCGGCTGGGAGCCCGATCGCGGGGGGTGCCTGCACCCCCGGCGATGGGGCTCCCAGAAGCCAGGGGGGCGGGCCGGGGGTGGCGGCTGGGAGCCCGATCGCGGGGGGTGCCTGCACCCCCGGCGATGGGGCTCCCAGAAGCCAGGGGGGCGGGCCGGGGGTGGCGGCTGGGAGCCCGATCGCGGGGGGTGCCTGCACCCCCGGCGATGGGGCTCCCAGAAGCCAGGGTGGCGGGCCGGGGGTGGCGGCTGGGAGCCCGATCGCGGGGGGTGCCTGCACCCCCGGCGATGGGGCTCCCAGAAGCCAGGGTGGCGGGCCGGGGGTGGCGGCTGGGAGCCCGATCGCGGGGGGTGCCTGCACCCCCGGCGATGGGGCTCCCAGAAGCCAGGGGGGCGGGCCGGGGGTGGCGGCTGGGAGCCCGATCGCGGGGGGTGCCTGCACCCCCGGCGATGGGGCTCCCAGAAGCCAGGGGGGCGGGCCGGGGGTGGCGGCTGGGAGCCCGATCGCGGGGGGTGCCTGCACCCCCGGCGATGGGGCTCCCAGAAGCCAGGGGGGCGGGCCGGGGGTGGCGGCTGGGAGCCCGATCGGGGGGCGTGCCTGACCCCCCGGCGATGGGGCTCCCAGAAGCCAGGGGGGCGGGCCGGGGGTGGCGGCTGGGAGCCCGATCGCGGGGGGTGCCTGACCGCCCGGCGATGGGGCTCCCAGAAGCCAGGGGGGCGGGCCGGGGGTGGCGGCTGGGAGCCCGATCGCGGGGGGTGCCTGACCCCCCCGCGATGGGGCTCCCAGAAGCCAGGGGGGCCGTCCGGGGGTGGCTGCTGGCAACCTGATCTGGATATTTGGAAGAGTATCACAAGGGGTTGTCCAGTGTCTGTGATACTGAGATTAATATCTGTCTCTCGGCCTTGGAATATTGAGAAGGATGAAACAGAGTGAATGTCCACCGTGTGCCACATTGCGAGTAATATCAGCCTGTCCCCTCCATGGATATTAACAACAATATCCCAGACTGGGTGTACGCCTCCTGCTGTACAGAGTGCAATATCATCCTCTCCCTCCCAGGATAGTAATTACAATATCACTGGGCGGGAGCACACAGCCTGTGAATTATTATCATACTCTCCAACTCCTTATACTAGGAACTATATCTCAGAGAAACTGTCCCCTCAGTGCCATATTCGGACTAATAGCAAAGGCTTCTTCCGGGAATATTAGGAGCAATATTACCGCGTAGCTATCCATCCATTGCTATAATTGGAGTCATGTGATACTCTACCCCCGTTCATATTAGGATCAGTGTCACGTGGTGAGTGTACACCTACTGCGATATTAAAACTAAAGTCCTGCTTTCCGACCCTGGTTATTAAGAACAGCATCACAAGTAGGTTTACACTTCCTGTGGAATGAGGAATAATAATATGATTATTAATCATCAATGATCGATTTTAATCATTATCAATGATACTAAAAATTCATAAGATAGCATTATTAATTATGGATAATGATTTTCAATACATGATAATGCCTGCTTTCAATTAATTATTAATATTCATGTCATCAAATAATATTATTAGTTCCTAATACTAATCATTATTGTATTCCCAGCATCACTGGGTATTGAGTTAAGTCACATTAATTGCTAATATCCTAATATTATTATTAATAGTGATATTACTAATAATTATGATTACAAATGGTTAACCTTTTAAACCAGTATTCATTTTTACTCTCTTTATTGTGATCATTAATATCAATAATTATTATTAATATTAATATAATTATTAATATTAATGATTAACAGACTTGCTCCTGATGTAAACCCGGGAGAGGACGATGTTCATTTCTATATCACAACGGTGTACACCCCCCGTGAGAGAGTTTCCAACTTCTGCTTGGGAGAGGAGGATATGACAATCAGTTTCACTGGAAGTAGAAACAACGGTGGGATACTGTTCTGAATATTCAGGGGGAAGAGGCTGATGTGACTCCTAATAGAGAGGGGGTTACTCCCTCTGAGGTTGCGCACACTGGGGGTGTACAATCGTCTGAGAAGGAGTTGAAAATTTTCCGAAGGTGAGATGATATTACTCAGAATATGAGAAAGAGGCTGGGGGTCCACAAGGCTCCCAGAAGCCAGGGGGGCGGGCCGGGGGTGGCGGCTGGGAGCCCGATCGCGGGGGGTGCCTGCACCCCCGGCGATGGGGCTCCCAGAAGCCAGGGGGGCGGGCCGGGGGTGGCGGCTGGGAGCCCGATCGCGGGGGGTGCCTGCACCCCCGGCGATGGGGCTCCCAGAAGCCAGGGGGGCGGGCCGGGGGTGGCGGCTGGGAGCCCGATCGCGGGGGGTGCCTGCACCCCCGGCGATGGGGCTCCCAGAAGCCAGGGGGGCGGGCCGGGGGTGGCGGCTGGGAGCCCGATCGCGGGGGGTGCCTGCACCCCCGGCGATGGGGCTCCCAGAAGCCAGGGGGGCGGGCCGGGGGTGGCGGCTGGGAGCCCGATCGCGGGGGGTGCCTGCACCCCCGGCGATGGGGCTCCCAGAAGCCAGGGGGGCGGGCCGGGGGTGGCGGCTGGGAGCCCGATCGCGGGGGGTGCCTGCACCCCCGGCGATGGGGCTCCCAGAAGCCAGGGGGGCGGGCCGGGGGTGGCGGCTGGGAGCCCGATCGCGGGGGGTGCCTGCACCCCCGGCGATGGGGCTCCCAGAAGCCAGGGGGGCGGGCCGGGGGTGGCGGCTGGGAGCCCGATCGCGGGGGGTGCCTGCACCCCCGGCGATGGGGCTCCCAGAAGCCAGGGGGGCGGGCCGGGGGTGGCGGCTGGGAGCCCGATCGCGGGGGGTGCCTGCACCCCCGGCGATGGGGCTCCCAGCAGCCAGGGGGGCGGGCCGGGGGTGGCGGCTGGGAGCCCGATCGCGGGGGGTGCCTGCACCCCCGGCGATGGGGCTCCCAGAAGCCAGGGGGGCGGGCCGGGGGTGGCGGCTGGGAGCCCGATCGCGGGGGGTGCCTGCACCCCCGGCGATGGGGCTCCCAGAAGCCAGGGGGGCGGGCCGGGGGTGGCGGCTGGGAGCCCGATCGCGGGGGTTGCCTGCACCCCCGGCGATGGGGCTCCCAGAAGCCAGGGGGGCGGGCCGGGGGTGGCGGCTGGGAGCCCGATCGCGGGGGGTGCCTGCACCCCCGGCGATGGGGCTCCCAGAAGCCAGGGGGGCGGGCCGGGGGTGGCGGCTGGGAGCCCGATCGCGGGGGGTGCCTGCACCCCCGGCGATGGGGCTCCCAGAAGCCAGGGGGGCGGGCCGGGGGTGGCGGCTGGGAGCCCGATCGCGGGGGGTGCCTGACCCCCCCGCGATGGGGCTCCCAGAAGCCAGGGGGGCCGTCCGGGGGTGGCTGCTGGCAACCTGATCTGGATATTTGGAAGAGTATCACAAGGGGTTGTCCAGTGTCTGTCATACTGAGATTAATATCTGTCTCTCGGCCTTGGAATATTGAGAAGGATGAAACAGAGTGAATGTCCACCGTGTGCCACATTGCGAGTAATATCAGCCTGTCCCCTCCATGGATATTAACAACAATATCCCAGACTGGGTGTACGCCTCCTGCTGTACAGAGTGCAATATCATCCTCTCCCTCCCAGGATAGTAATTACAATATCACTGGGCGGGAGCACACAGCCTGTGAATTATTATCATACTCTCCAACTCCTTATACTAGGAACTATATCTCAGAGAAACTGTCCCCTCAGTGCCATATTCGGACTAATAGCAAAGGCTTCTTCCGGGAATATTAGGAGCAATATTACCGCGTAGCTATCCATCCATTGCTATAATTGGAGTCATGTGATACTCTACCCCCGTTCATATTAGGATCAGTGTCACGTGGTGAGTGTACACCTACTGCGATATTAAAACTAAAGTCCTGCTTTCCGACCCTGGTTATTAAGAACAGCATCACAAGTAGGTTTACACTTCCTGTGGAATGAGGAATAATAATATGATTATTAATCATCAATGATCGATTTTAATCATTATCAATGATACTAAAAATTCATAAGATACCATTATTAATTATGGATAATGATTTTCAATACATGATAATGCCTGCTTTCAATTAATTATTAATATTAATGTCATCAAATAATATTTTTAGTTCCTAATACTAATCATTATTGTATTCCCAGCATCACTGGGTATTGAGTTAAGTCACATTAGTTGCTAATATCCAAATATTATTATTAATAGTGATATTACTAATAATTATGATTACAAATGGTTAACCTTTTAAACCAGTATTCATTTTTACTCTCTTTATTGTGATCATTAATATCAATAATTATTATTAATATTAATATAATTATTAATATTAATGATTAACAGACTTGCTCCTGATGTAAACCCAGGAGAGGACGATGTTCATTTCTATATCACAACGGTGTACACCCCCCGTGAGAGAGTTTCCAACTTCTGCTTGGGAGAGGAGGATATGACAATCAGTTTCACTGGAAGTAGAAACAACGGTGGGATACTGTTCTGAATATTCAGGGGGAAGAGGCTGATGTGACTCCTAATAGAGAGGGGGTTACTCCCTCTGAGGTTGTGCACACTGGGGGTGTACAATCGTCTGAGAAGGAGTTGAAAATGTTCCGAAGGTGAGATGATATTACTCAGAATATGAGAAAGAGGCTGGGGGTCCACAAGGCTCCCAGAAGCCAGGGGGGCGGGCCGGGGGTGGCGGCTGGGAGCCCGATCGCGGGGGGCGCCTGCACCCCCGGCGATGGGGCTCCCAGAAGCCAGGGGGGCGGGCCGGGGGTGGCGGCTGGGAGCCCGATCGCGGGGGGCGCCTGCACCCCCGGCGATGGGGCTCCCAGAAGCCAGGGGGGCGGGCCGGGGCTGGCGGCTGGGAGCCCGATCGCGGGGGGCGCCTGCACCCCCGGCGATGGGGCTCCCAGAAGCCAGGGGGGCGGGCCGGGGCTGGCGGCTGGGAGCCCGATCGCGGGGGGCGCCTGCACCCCCGGCGATGGGGCTCCCAGAAGCCAGGGGGGCGGGCCGGGGCTGGCGGCTGGGAGCCCGATCGCGGGGGGCGCCTGCACCCCCGGCGATGGGGCTCCCAGAAGCCAGGGGGGCGGGCCGGGGCTGGCGGCTGGGAGCCCGATCGCGGGGGGCGCCTGCACCCCCGGCGATGGGGCTCCCAGAAGCCAGGGGGGCGGGCCGGGGCTGGCGGCTGGGAGCCCGATCGCGGGGGGCGCCTGCACCCCCGGCGATGGGGCTCCCAGAAGCCAGGGGGGCGGGCCGGGGCTGGCGGCTGGGAGCCGGATCGCGGGGGGTGCCTGCACCCCCGGCGATGGGGCTCCCAGAAGCCAGGGGGGCGGGCCGGGGCTGGCGGCTGGGAGCCGGATCGCGGGGGGTGCCTGCACCCCCGGCGATGGGGCTCCCAGAAGCCAGGGGGGCGGGCCGGGGCTGGCGGCTGGGAGCCGGATCGCGGGGGGTGCCTGCACCCCCGGCGATGGGGCTCCCAGAAGCCAGGGGGGCGGGCCGGGGCTGGCGGCTGGGAGCCCGATCGCGGGGGGTGCCTGCACCCCCGGCGATGGGGCTCCCAGAAGCCAGGGGGGCGGGCCGGGGCTGGCGGCTGGGAGCCCGATCGCGGGGGGTGCCTGCACCCCCGGCGATGGGGCTCCCAGAAGCCAGGGGGGCGGGCCGGGGCTGGCGGCTGGGAGCCCGATCGCGGGGGGTGCCTGCACCCCCGGCGATGGGGCTCCCAGAAGCCAGGGGGGCGGGCCGGGGCTGGCGGCTGGGAGCCCGATCGCGGGGGGTGCCTGCACCCCCGGCGATGGGGCTCCCAGAAGCCAGGGGGGCGGGCCGGGGCTGGCGGCTGGGAGCCCGATCGCGGGGGGTGCCTGCACCCCCGGCGATGGGGCTCCCAGAAGCCAGGGGGGCGGGCCGGGGCTGGCGGCTGGGAGCCCGATCGCGGGGGGTGCCTGCACCCCCGGCGATGGGGCTCCCAGAAGCCAGGGGGGCGGGCCGGGGCTGGCGGCTGGGAGCCCGATCGCGGGGGGTGCCTGCACCCCCGGCGATGGGGCTCCCAGAAGCCAGGGGGGCGGGCCGGGGCTGGCGGCTGGGAGCCCGATCGCGGGGGGTGCCTGCACCCCCGGCGATGGGGCTCCCAGAAGCCAGGGGGGCGGGCCGGGGCTGGCGGCTGGGAGCCCGATCGCGGGGGGTGCCTGCACCCCCGGCGATGGGGCTCCCAGAAGCCAGGGGGGCGGGCCGGGGCTGGCGGCTGGGAGCCCGATCGCGGGGGGTGCCTGCACCCCCGGCGATGGGGCTCCCAGAAGCCAGGGGGGCGGGCCGGGGCTGGCGGCTGGGAGCCCGATCGCGGGGGGTGCCTGCACCCCCGGCGATGGGGCTCCCAGAAGCCAGGGGGGCGGGCCGGGGCTGGCGGCTGGGAGCCCGATCGCGGGGGGTGCCTGCACCCCCGGCGATGGGGCTCCCAGAAGCCAGGGGGGCGGGCCGGGGCTGGCGGCTGGGAGCCCGATCGCGGGGGGTGCCTGCACCCCCGGCGATGGGGCTCCCAGAAGCCAGGGGGGCGGGCCGGGGCTGGCGGCTGGGAGCCCGATCGCGGGGGGTGCCTGCACCCCCGGCGATGGGGCTCCCAGAAGCCAGGGGGGCGGGCCGGGGCTGGCGGCTGGGAGCCCGATCGCGGGGGGTGCCTGCACCCCCGGCGATGGGGCTCCCAGAAGCCAGGGGGGCGGGCCGGGGCTGGCGGCTGGGAGCCCGATCGCGGGGGGTGCCTGCACCCCCGGCGATGGGGCTCCCAGAAGCCAGGGGGGCGGGCCGGGGCTGGCGGCTGGGAGCCCGATCGCGGGGGGTGCCTGCACCCCCGGCGATGGGGCTCCCAGAAGCCAGGGGGGCGGGCCGGGGCTGGCGGCTGGGAGCCCGATCGCGGGGGGTGCCTGCACCCCCGGCGATGGGGCTCCCAGAAGCCAGGGGGGCGGGCCGGGGCTGGCGGCTGGGAGCCCGATCGCGGGGGGTGCCTGCACCCCCGGCGATGGGGCTCCCAGAAGCCAGGGGGGCGGGCCGGGGCTGGCGGCTGGGAGCCCGATCGCGGGGGGTGCCTGCACCCCCGGCGATGGGGCTCCCAGAAGCCAGGGGGGCGGGCCGGGGCTGGCGGCTGGGAGCCCGATCGCGGGGGGTGCCTGCACCCCCGGCGATGGGGCTCCCAGAAGCCAGGGGGGCGGGCCGGGGCTGGCGGCTGGGAGCCCGATCGCGGGGGGTGCCTGCACCCCCGGCGATGGGGCTCCCAGAAGCCAGGGGGGCGGGCCGGGGCTGGCGGCTGGGAGCCCGATCGCGGGGGGTGCCTGCACCCCCGGCGATGGGGCTCCCAGAAGCCAGGGGGGCGGGCCGGGGCTGGCGGCTGGGAGCCCGATCGCGGGGGGTGCCTGCACCCCCGGCGATGGGGCTCCCAGAAGCCAGGGGGGCGGGCCGGGGCTGGCGGCTGGGAGCCCGATCGCGGGGGGTGCCTGCACCCCCGGCGATGGGGCTCCCAGAAGCCAGGGGGGCGGGCCGGGGCTGGCGGCTGGGAGCCCGATCGCGGGGGGTGCCTGCACCCCCGGCGATGGGGCTCCCAGAAGCCAGGGGGGCGGGCCGGGGCTGGCGGCTGGGAGCCCGATCGCGGGGGGTGCCTGCACCCCCGGCGATGGGGCTCCCAGAAGCCAGGGGGGCGGGCCGGGGCTGGCGGCTGGGAGCCCGATCGCGGGGGGTGCCTGACCCCCCCGCGATGGGGCTCCCAGAAGCCAGGGGGGCCGTCCGGGGGTGGCTGCTGGCAACCTGATCTGGATATTTGGAAGAGTATCACAAGGGGTTGTCCAGTGTCTGTGATACTGAGATTAATATCTGTCTCTCGGCCTTGGAATATTGAGAAGGATGAAACAGAGTGAATGTCCACCGTGTGCCACATTGCGAGTAATATCAGCCTGTCCCCTCCATGGATATTAACAACAATATCCCAGACTGGGTGTACGCCTCCTGCTGTACAGAGTGCAATATCATCCTCTCCCTCCCAGGATAGTAATTACAATATCACTGGGCGGGAGCACACAGCCTGTGAATTATTATCATACTCTCCAACTCCTTATACTAGGAACTATATCTCAGAGAAACTGTCCCCTCAGTGCCATATTCGGACTAATAGCAAAGGCTTCTTCCGGGAATATTAGGAGCAATATTACCGCGTAGCTATCCATCCATTGCTATAATTGGAGTCATGTGATACTCTACCCCCGTTCATATTAGGATCAGTGTCACGTGGTGAGTGTACACCTACTGCGATATTAAAACTAAAGTCCTGCTTTCCGACCCTGGTTATTAAGAACAGCATCACAAGTAGGTTTACACTTCCTGTGGAATGAGGAATAATAATATGATTATTAATCATCAATGATCGATTTTAATCATTATCAATGATACTAAAAATTCATAAGATAGCATTATTAATTATGGATAATGATTTTCAATACATGATAATGCCTGCTTTCAATTAATTATTAATATTCATGTCATCAAATAATATTATTAGTTCCTAATACTAATCATTATTGTATTCCCAGCATCACTGGGTATTGAGTTAAGTCACATTAATTGCTAATATCCTAATATTATTATTAATAGTGATATTACTAATAATTATGATTACAAATGGTTAACCTTTTAAACCAGTATTCATTTTTACTCTCTTTATTGTGATCATTAATATCAATAATTATTATTAATATTAATATAATTATTAATATTAATGATTAACAGACTTGCTCCTGATGTAAACCCGGGAGAGGACGATGTTCATTTCTATATCACAACGGTGTACACCCCCCGTGAGAGAGTTTCCAACTTCTGCTTGGGAGAGGAGGATATGACAATCAGTTTCACTGGAAGTAGAAACAACGGTGGGATACTGTTCTGAATATTCAGGGGGAAGAGGCTGATGTGACTCCTAATAGAGAGGGGGTTACTCCCTCTGAGGTTGCGCACACTGGGGGTGTACAATCGTCTGAGAAGGAGTTGAAAATTTTCCGAAGGTGAGATGATATTACTCAGAATATGAGAAAGAGGCTGGGGGTCCACAAGGCTCCCAGAAGCCAGGGGGGCGGGCCGGGGGTGGCGGCTGGGAGCCCGATCGCGGGGGGTGCCTGCACCCCCGGCGATGGGGCTCCCAGAAGCCAGGGGGGCGGGCCGGGGGTGGCGGCTGGGAGCCCGATCGCGGGGGGTGCCTGCACCCCCGGCGATGGGGCTCCCAGAAGCCAGGGGGGCGGGCCGGGGGTGGCGGCTGGGAGCCCGATCGCGGGGGGTGCCTGCACCCCCGGCGATGGGGCTCCCAGAAGCCAGGGGGGCGGGCCGGGGGTGGCGGCTGGGAGCCCGATCGCGGGGGGTGCCTGCACCCCCGGCGATGGGGCTCCCAGAAGCCAGGGGGGCGGGCCGGGGGTGGCGGCTGGGAGCCCGATCGCGGGGGGTGCCTGCACCCCCGGCGATGGGGCTCCCAGAAGCCAGGGGGGCGGGCCGGGGGTGGCGGCTGGGAGCCCGATCGGGGGGCGTGCCTGCACCCCCGGCGATGGGGCTCCCAGAAGCCAGGGGGGCGGGCCGGGGGTGGCGGCTGGGAGCCCGATCGGGGGGCGTGCCTGACCCCCCGGCGATGGGGCTCCCAGAAGCCAGGGGGGCGGGCCGGGGATGGCGGCTGGGAGCCCGATCGCGGGGGGTGCCTGACCGCCCGGCGATGGGGCTCCCAGAAGCCAGGGGGGCGGGCCGGGGGTGTCGGCTGGGAGCCCGATCGCGGGGGGTGCCTGACCCCCCCGCGATGGGGCTCCCAGAAGCCAGGGGGGCCGTCCGGGGGTGGCTGCTGGCAACCTGATCTGGATATTTGGAAGAGTATCACAAGGGGTTGTCCAGTGTCTGTGATACTGAGATTAATATCTGTCTCTCGGCCTTGGAATATTGAGAAGGATGAAACAGAGTGAATGTCCACCGTGTGCCACATTGCGAGTAATATCAGCCTGTCCCCTCCATGGATATTAACAACAATATCCCAGACTGGGTGTACGCCTCCTGCTGTACAGAGTGCAATATCATCCTCTCCCTCCCAGGATAGTAATTACAATATCACTGGGCGGGAGCACACAGCCTGTGAATTATTATCATACTCTCCAACTCCTTATACTAGGAACTATATCTCAGAGAAACTGTCCCCTCAGTGCCATATTCGGACTAATAGCAAAGGCTTCTTCCGGGAATATTAGGAGCAATATTACCGCGTAGCTATCCATCCATTGCTATAATTGGAGTCATGTGATACTCTACCCCCGTTCATATTAGGATCAGTGTCACGTGGTGAGTGTACACCTACTGCGATATTAAAACTAAAGTCCTGCTTTCCGACCCTGGTTATTAAGAACAGCATCACAAGTAGGTTTACACTTCCTGTGGAATGAGGAATAATAATATGATTATTAATCATCAATGATCGATTTTAATCATTATCAATGATACTAAAAATTCATAAGATACCATTATTAATTATGGATAATGATTTTCAATACATGATAATGCCTGCTTTCAATTAATTATTAATATTCATGTCATCAAATAATATTATTAGTTCCTAATACTAATCATTATTGTATTCCCAGCATCACTGGGTATTGAGTTAAGTCACATTAATTGCTAATATCCTAATATTATTATTAATAGTGATATTACTAATAATTATGATTACAAATGGTTAACCTTTTAAACCAGTATTCATTTTTACTCTCTTTATTGTGATCATTAATATCAATAATTATTATTAATATTAATATAATTATTAATATTAATGATTAACAGACTTGCTCCTGATGTAAACCCAGGAGAGGACGATGTTCATTTCTATATCACAACGGTGTACACCCCCCGTGAGAGAGTTTCCAACTTCTGCTTGGGAGAGGAGGATATGACAATCAGTTTCACTGGAAGTAGAAACAACGGTGGGATACTGTTCTGAATATTCAGGGGGAAGAGGCTGATGTGACTCCTAATAGAGAGGGGGTTACTCCCTCTGAGGTTGTGCACACTGGGGGTGTACAATCGTCTGAGAAGGAGTTGAAAATTTTCCGAAGGTGAGATGATATTACTCAGAATATGAGAAAGAGGCTGGGGGTCCACAAGGCTCCCAGAAGCCAGGGGGGCGGGCCGGGGGTGGCGGCTGGGAGCCCGATCGCGGGGGGTGCCTGCACCCCCGGCGATGGGGCTCCCAGAAGCCAGGGGGGCGGGCCGGGGGTGGCGGCTGGGAGCCCGATCGCGGGGGGTGCCTGCACCCCCGGCGATGGGGCTCCCAGAAGCCAGGGGGGCGGGCCGGGGGTGGCGGCTGGGAGCCCGATCGCGGGGGGTGCCTGCACCCCCGGCGATGGGGCTCCCAGAAGCCAGGGGGGCGGGCCGGGGGTGGCGGCTGGGAGCCCGATCGCGGGGGGTGCCTGCACCCCCGGCGATGGGGCTCCCAGAAGCCAGGGGGGCGGGCCGGGGGTGGCGGCTGGGAGCCCGATCGCGGGGGGTGCCTGCACCCCCGGCGATGGGGCTCCCAGAAGCCAGGGGGGCGGGCCGGGGGTGGCGGCTGGGAGCCCGATCGCGGGGGGTGCCTGCACCCCCGGCGATGGGGCTCCCAGAAGCCAGGGGGGCGGGCCGGGGGTGGCGGCTGGGAGCCCGATCGCGGGGGGTGCCTGCACCCCCGGCGATGGGGCTCCCAGCAGCCAGGGGGGCGGGCCGGGGGTGGCGGCTGGGAGCCCGATCGCGGGGGGTGCCTGCACCCCCGGCGATGGGGCTCCCAGAAGCCAGGGGGGCGGGCCGGGGGTGGCGGCTGGGAGCCCGATCGCGGGGGGTGCCTGCACCCCCGGCGATGGGGCTCCCAGAAGCCAGGGGGGCGGGCCGGGGGTGGCGGCTGGGAGCCCGATCGCGGGGGTTGCCTGCACCCCCGGCGATGGGGCTCCCAGAAGCCAGGGGGGCGGGCCGGGGGTGGCGGCTGGGAGCCCGATCGCGGGGGGTGCCTGCACCCCCGGCGATGGGGCTCCCAGAAGCCAGGGGGGCGGGCCGGGGGTGGCGGCTGGGAGCCCGATCGCGGGGGGTGCCTGCACCCCCGGCGATGGGGCTCCCAGAAGCCAGGGGGGCGGGCCGGGGGTGGCGGCTGGGAGCCCGATCGCGGGGGGTGCCTGACCCCCCCGCGATGGGGCTCCCAGAAGCCAGGGGGGCCGTCCGGGGGTGGCTGCTGGCAACCTGATCTGGATATTTGGAAGAGTATCACAAGGGGTTGTCCAGTGTCTGTCATACTGAGATTAATATCTGTCTCTCGGCCTTGGAATATTGAGAAGGATGAAACAGAGTGAATGTCCACCGTGTGCCACATTGCGAGTAATATCAGCCTGTCCCCTCCATGGATATTAACAACAATATCCCAGACTGGGTGTACGCCTCCTGCTGTACAGAGTGCAATATCATCCTCTCCCTCCCAGGATAGTAATTACAATATCACTGGGCGGGAGCACACAGCCTGTGAATTATTATCATACTCTCCAACTCCTTATACTAGGAACTATATCTCAGAGAAACTGTCCCCTCAGTGCCATATTCGGACTAATAGCAAAGGCTTCTTCCGGGAATATTAGGAGCAATATTACCGCGTAGCTATCCATCCATTGCTATAATTGGAGTCATGTGATACTCTACCCCCGTTCATATTAGGATCAGTGTCACGTGGTGAGTGTACACCTACTGCGATATTAAAACTAAAGTCCTGCTTTCCGACCCTGGTTATTAAGAACAGCATCACAAGTAGGTTTACACTTCCTGTGGAATGAGGAATAATAATATGATTATTAATCATCAATGATCGATTTTAATCATTATCAATGATACTAAAAATTCATAAGATACCATTATTAATTATGGATAATGATTTTCAATACATGATAATGCCTGCTTTCAATTAATTATTAATATTAATGTCATCAAATAATATTTTTAGTTCCTAATACTAATCATTATTGTATTCCCAGCATCACTGGGTATTGAGTTAAGTCACATTAGTTGCTAATATCCAAATATTATTATTAATAGTGATATTACTAATAATTATGATTACAAATGGTTAACCTTTTAAACCAGTATTCATTTTTACTCTCTTTATTGTGATCATTAATATCAATAATTATTATTAATATTAATATAATTATTAATATTAATGATTAACAGACTTGCTCCTGATGTAAACCCAGGAGAGGACGATGTTCATTTCTATATCACAACGGTGTACACCCCCCGTGAGAGAGTTTCCAACTTCTGCTTGGGAGAGGAGGATATGACAATCAGTTTCACTGGAAGTAGAAACAACGGTGGGATACTGTTCTGAATATTCAGGGGGAAGAGGCTGATGTGACTCCTAATAGAGAGGGGGTTACTCCCTCTGAGGTTGTGCACACTGGGGGTGTACAATCGTCTGAGAAGGAGTTGAAAATGTTCCGAAGGTGAGATGATATTACTCAGAATATGAGAAAGAGGCTGGGGGTCCACAAGGCTCCCAGAAGCCAGGGGGGCGGGCCGGGGGTGGCGGCTGGGAGCCCGATCGCGGGGGGCGCCTGCACCCCCGGCGATGGGGCTCCCAGAAGCCAGGGGGGAGGGCCGGGGGTGGCGGCTGGGAGCCCGATCGCGGGGGGCGCCTGCACCCCCGGCGATGGGGCTCCCAGAAGCCAGGGGGGCGGGCCGGGGCTGGCGGCTGGGAGCCCGATGGCGGGGGGCGCCTGCACCCCCGGCGATGGGGCTCCCAGAAGCCAGGGGGGCGGGCCGGGGCTGGCGGCTGGGAGCCCGATGGCGGGGGGCGCCTGCACCCCCGGCGATGGGGCTCCCAGAAGCCAGGGGGGCGGGCCGGGGCTGGCGGCTGGGAGCCCGATGGCGGGGGGCGCCTGCACCCCCGGCGATGGGGCTCCCAGAAGCCAGGGGGGCGGGCCGGGGCTGGCGGCTGGGAGCCCGATGGCGGGGGGCGCCTGCACCCCCGGCGATGGGGCTCCCAGAAGCCAGGGGGGCGGGCCGGGGCTGGCGGCTGGGAGCCCGATGGCGGGGGGCGCCTGCACCCCCGGCGATGGGGCTCCCAGAAGCCAGGGGGGCGGGCCGGGGCTGGCGGCTGGGAGCCCGATGGCGGGGGGCGCCTGCACCCCCGGCGATGGGGCTCCCAGAAGCCAGGGGGGCGGGCCGGGGCTGGCGGCTGGGAGCCCGATGGCGGGGGGCGCCTGCACCCCCGGCGATGGGGCTCCCAGAAGCCAGGGGGGCGGGCCGGGGCTGGCGGCTGGGAGCCCGATCGCGGGGGGGGCCTGCACCCCCGGCGATGGGGCTCCCAGGAGCCAGGGGGGAGGGCCGGGGGTGGCGGCTGGGAGCCCGATCGCGGGGGGGGCCTGCACCCCCGGCGATGGGGCTCCCAGGAGCCAGGGGGGCGGGCCGGGGGTGGCGGCTGGGAGCCCGATCGCGGGGGGGGCCTGCACCCCCGGCGATGGGGCTCCCAGGAGCCAGGGGGGCGGGCCGGGGGTGGCGGCTGGGAGCCCGATCGCGGGGGGGGCCTGCACCCCCGGCGATGGGGCTCCCAGGAGCCAGGGGGGCGGGCCGGGGGTGGCGGCTGGGAGCCCGATCGCGGGGGGGGCCTGCACCCCCGGCGATGGGGCTCCCAGGAGCCAGGGGGGCGGGCCGGGGGTGGCGGCTGGGAGCCCGATCGCGGGGGGGGCCTGCACCCCCGGCGATGGGGCTCCCAGGAGCCAGGGGGGCGGGCCGGGGGTGGCGGCTGGGAGCCCGATCGCGGGGGGGGCCTGCACCCCCGGCGATGGGGCTCCCAGGAGCCAGGGGGGCGGGCCGGGGGTGGCGGCTGGGAGCCCGATCGCGGGGGGGGCCTGCACCCCCGGCGATGGGGCTCCCAGGAGCCAGGGGGGCGGGCCGGGGGTGGCGGCTGGGAGCCCGATCGCGGGGGGGGCCTGCACCCCCGGCGATGGGGCTCCCAGGAGCCAGGGGGGCGGGCCGGGGGTGGCGGCTGGGAGCCCGATCGCGGGGGGGGCCTGCACCCCCGGCGATGGGGCTCCCAGGAGCCAGGGGGGCGGGCCGGGGGTGGCGGCTGGGAGCCCGATCGCGGGGGGGGCCTGCACCCCCGGCGATGGGGCTCCCAGGAGCCAGGGGGGCGGGCCGGGGGTGGCGGCTGGGAGCCCGATCGCGGGGGGGGCCTGCACCCCCGGCGATGGGGCTCCCAGGAGCCAGGGGGGCGGGCCGGGGGTGGCGGCTGGGAGCCCGATCGCGGGGGGGGCCTGCACCCCCGGCGATGGGGCTCCCAGGAGCCAGGGGGGCGGGCCGGGGGTGGCGGCTGGGAGCCCGATCGCGGGGGGGGCCTGCACCCCCGGCGATGGGGCTCCCAGGAGCCAGGGGGGCGGGCCGGGGGTGGCGGCTGGGAGCCCGATCGCGGGGGGGGCCTGCACCCCCGGCGATGGGGCTCCCAGGAGCCAGGGGGGCGGGCCGGGGGTGGCGGCTGGGAGCCCGATCGCGGGGGGGGCCTGCACCCCCGGCGATGGGGCTCCCAGGAGCCAGGGGGGCGGGCCGGGGGTGGCGGCTGGGAGCCCGATCGCGGGGGGGGCCTGCACCCCCGGCGATGGGGCTCCCAGGAGCCAGGGGGGCGGGCCGGGGGTGGCGGCTGGGAGCCCGATCGCGGGGGGGGCCTGCACCCCCGGCGATGGGGCTCCCAGGAGCCAGGGGGGCGGGCCGGGGGTGGCGGCTGGGAGCCCGATCGCGGGGGGGGCCTGCACCCCCGGCGATGGGGCTCCCAGGAGCCAGGGGGGCGGGCCGGGGGTGGCGGCTGGGAGCCCGATCGCGGGGGGGGCCTGCACCCCCGGCGATGGGGCTCCCAGGAGCCAGGGGGGCGGGCCGGGGGTGGCGGCTGGGAGCCCGATCGCGGGGGGGGCCTGCACCCCCGGCGATGGGGCTCCCAGGAGCCAGGGGGGCGGGCCGGGGGTGGCGGCTGGGAGCCCGATCGCGGGGGGGGCCTGCACCCCCGGCGATGGGGCTCCCAGGAGCCAGGGGGGCGGGCCGGGGGTGGCGGCTGGGAGCCCGATCGCGGGGGGGGCCTGCACCCCCGGCGATGGGGCTCCCAGGAGCCAGGGGGGCGGGCCGGGGGTGGCGGCTGGGAGCCCGATCGCGGGGGGGGCCTGCACCCCCGGCGATGGGGCTCCCAGGAGCCAGGGGGGCGGGCCGGGGGTGGCGGCTGGGAGCCCGATCGCGGGGGGGGCCTGCACCCCCGGCGATGGGGCTCCCAGGAGCCAGGGGGGCGGGCCGGGGGTGGCGGCTGGGAGCCCGATCGCGGGGGGGGCCTGCACCCCCGGCGATGGGGCTCCCAGGAGCCAGGGGGGCGGGCCGGGGGTGGCGGCTGGGAGCCCGATCGCGGGGGGGGCCTGCACCCCCGGCGATGGGGCTCCCAGGAGCCAGGGGGGCGGGCCGGGGGTGGCGGCTGGGAGCCCGATCGCGGGGGGGGCCTGCACCCCCGGCGATGGGGCTCCCAGGAGCCAGGGGGGCGGGCCGGGGGTGGCGGCTGGGAGCCCGATCGCGGGGGGGGCCTGCACCCCCGGCGATGGGGCTCCCAGGAGCCAGGGGGGCGGGCCGGGGGTGGCGGCTGGGAGCCCGATCGCGGGGGGGGCCTGCACCCCCGGCGATGGGGCTCCCAGGAGCCAGGGGGGCGGGCCGGGGGTGGCGGCTGGGAGCCCGATCGCGGGGGGGGCCTGCACCCCCGGCGATGGGGCTCCCAGGAGCCAGGGGGGCGGGCCGGGGGTGGCGGCTGGGAGCCCGATCGCGGGGGGGGCCTGCACCCCCGGCGATGGGGCTCCCAGGAGCCAGGGGGGCGGGCCGGGGGTGGCGGCTGGGAGCCCGATCGCGGGGGGGGCCTGCACCCCCGGCGATGGGGCTCCCAGGAGCCAGGGGGGCGGGCCGGGGGTGGCGGCTGGGAGCCCGATCGCGGGGGGGGCCTGCACCCCCGGCGATGGGGCTCCCAGGAGCCAGGGGGGCGGGCCGGGGGTGGCGGCTGGGAGCCCGATCGCGGGGGGGGCCTGCACCCCCGGCGATGGGGCTCCCAGGAGCCAGGGGGGCGGGCCGGGGGTGGCGGCTGGGAGCCCGATCGCGGGGGGGGCCTGCACCCCCGGCGATGGGGCTCCCAGGAGCCAGGGGGGCGGGCCGGGGGTGGCGGCTGGGAGCCCGATCGCGGGGGGGGCCTGCACCCCCGGCGATGGGGCTCCCAGGAGCCAGGGGGGCGGGCCGGGGGTGGCGGCTGGGAGCCCGATCGCGGGGGGGGCCTGCACCCCCGGCGATGGGGCTCCCAGGAGCCAGGGGGGCGGGCCGGGGGTGGCGGCTGGGAGCCCGATCGCGGGGGGGGCCTGCACCCCCGGCGATGGGGCTCCCAGGAGCCAGGGGGGCGGGCCGGGGGTGGCGGCTGGGAGCCCGATCGCGGGGGGGGCCTGCACCCCCGGCGATGGGGCTCCCAGGAGCCAGGGGGGCGGGCCGGGGGTGGCGGCTGGGAGCCCGATCGCGGGGGGGGCCTGCACCCCCGGCGATGGGGCTCCCAGGAGCCAGGGGGGCGGGCCGGGGGTGGCGGCTGGGAGCCCGATCGCGGGGGGGGCCTGCACCCCCGGCGATGGGGCTCCCAGGAGCCAGGGGGGCGGGCCGGGGGTGGCGGCTGGGAGCCCGATCGCGGGGGGGGCCTGCACCCCCGGCGATGGGGCTCCCAGGAGCCAGGGGGGCGGGCCGGGGGTGGCGGCTGGGAGCCCGATCGCGGGGGGGGCCTGCACCCCCGGCGATGGGGCTCCCAGGAGCCAGGGGGGCGGGCCGGGGGTGGCGGCTGGGAGCCCGATCGCGGGGGGGGCCTGCACCCCCGGCGATGGGGCTCCCAGGAGCCAGGGGGGCGGGCCGGGGGTGGCGGCTGGGAGCCCGATCGCGGGGGGGGCCTGCACCCCCGGCGATGGGGCTCCCAGGAGCCAGGGGGGCGGGCCGGGGGTGGCGGCTGGGAGCCCGATCGCGGGGGGGGCCTGCACCCCCGGCGATGGGGCTCCCAGGAGCCAGGGGGGCGGGCCGGGGGTGGCGGCTGGGAGCCCGATCGCGGGGGGGGCCTGCACCCCCGGCGATGGGGCTCCCAGGAGCCAGGGGGGCGGGCCGGGGGTGGCGGCTGGGAGCCCGATCGCGGGGGGGGCCTGCACCCCCGGCGATGGGGCTCCCAGGAGCCAGGGGGGCGGGCCGGGGGTGGCGGCTGGGAGCCCGATCGCGGGGGGGGCCTGCACCCCCGGCGATGGGGCTCCCAGGAGCCAGGGGGGCGGGCCGGGGGTGGCGGCTGGGAGCCCGATCGCGGGGGGGGCCTGCACCCCCGGCGATGGGGCTCCCAGGAGCCAGGGGGGCGGGCCGGGGGTGGCGGCTGGGAGCCCGATCGCGGGGGGGGCCTGCACCCCCGGCGATGGGGCTCCCAGGAGCCAGGGGGGCGGGCCGGGGGTGGCGGCTGGGAGCCCGATCGCGGGGGGTGCCTGCACCCCCGGCGATGGGGCTCCCAGGAGCCAGGGGGGCGGGCCGGGGGTGGCGGCTGGGAGCCCGATCGCGGGGGGTGCCTGCACCCCCGGCGATGGGGCTCCCAGGAGCCAGGGGGGCGGGCCGGGGGTGGCGGCTGGGAGCCCGATCGCGGGGGGTGCCTGCACCCCCGGCGATGGGGCTCCCAGGAGCCAGGGGGGCGGGCCGGGGGTGGCGGCTGGGAGCCCGATCGCGGGGGGTGCCTGCACCCCCGGCGATGGGGCTCCCAGGAGCCAGGGGGGCGGGCCGGGGGTGGCGGCTGGGAGCCCGATCGCGGGGGGTGCCTGCACCCCCGGCGATGGGGCTCCCAGGAGCCAGGGGGGCGGGCCGGGGGTGGCGGCTGGGAGCCCGATCGCGGGGGGTGCCTGCACCCCCGGCGATGGGGCTCCCAGGAGCCAGGGGGGCGGGCCGGGGGTGGCGGCTGGGAGCCCGATCGCGGGGGGTGCCTGCACCCCCGGCGATGGGGCTCCCAGGAGCCAGGGGGGCGGGCCGGGGGTGGCGGCTGGGAGCCCGATCGCGGGGGGTGCCTGCACCCCCGGCGATGGGGCTCCCAGGAGCCAGGGGGGCGGGCCGGGGGTGGCGGCTGGGAGCCCGATCGCGGGGGGTGCCTGCACCCCCGGCGATGGGGCTCCCAGGAGCCAGGGGGGCGGGCCGGGGGTGGCGGCTGGGAGCCCGATCGCGGGGGGTGCCTGCACCCCCGGCGATGGGGCTCCCAGGAGCCAGGGGGGCGGGCCGGGGGTGGCGGCTGGGAGCCCGATCGCGGGGGGTGCCTGCACCCCCGGCGATGGGGCTCCCAGGAGCCAGGGGGGCGGGCCGGGGGTGGCGGCTGGGAGCCCGATCGCGGGGGGTGCCTGCACCCCCGGCGATGGGGCTCCCAGGAGCCAGGGGGGCGGGCCGGGGGTGGCGGCTGGGAGCCCGATCGCGGGGGGTGCCTGCACCCCCGGCGATGGGGCTCCCAGGAGCCAGGGGGGCGGGCCGGGGGTGGCGGCTGGGAGCCCGATCGCGGGGGGTGCCTGCACCCCCGGCGATGGGGCTCCCAGGAGCCAGGGGGGCGGGCCGGGGGTGGCGGCTGGGAGCCCGATCGCGGGGGGTGCCTGCACCCCCGGCGATGGGGCTCCCAGGAGCCAGGGGGGCGGGCCGGGGGTGGCGGCTGGGAGCCCGATCGCGGGGGGTGCCTGCACCCCCGGCGATGGGGCTCCCAGGAGCCAGGGGGGCGGGCCGGGGGTGGCGGCTGGGAGCCCGATCGCGGGGGGTGCCTGCACCCCCGGCGATGGGGCTCCCAGGAGCCAGGGGGGCGGGCCGGGGGTGGCGGCTGGGAGCCCGATCGCGGGGGGTGCCTGCACCCCCGGCGATGGGGCTCCCAGGAGCCAGGGGGGCGGGCCGGGGGTGGCGGCTGGGAGCCCGATCGCGGGGGGTGCCTGCACCCCCGGCGATGGGGCTCCCAGGAGCCAGGGGGGCGGGCCGGGGGTGGCGGCTGGGAGCCCGATCGCGGGGGGTGCCTGCACCCCCGGCGATGGGGCTCCCAGGAGCCAGGGGGGCGGGCCGGGGGTGGCGGCTGGGAGCCCGATCGCGGGGGGTGCCTGCACCCCCGGCGATGGGGCTCCCAGGAGCCAGGGGGGCGGGCCGGGGGTGGCGGCTGGGAGCCCGATCGCGGGGGGTGCCTGCACCCCCGGCGATGGGGCTCCCAGGAGCCAGGGGGGCGGGCCGGGGGTGGCGGCTGGGAGCCCGATCGCGGGGGGTGCCTGCACCCCCGGCGATGGGGCTCCCAGGAGCCAGGGGGGCGGGCCGGGGGTGGCGGCTGGGAGCCCGATCGCGGGGGGTGCCTGCACCCCCGGCGATGGGGCTCCCAGGAGCCAGGGGGGCGGGCCGGGGGTGGCGGCTGGGAGCCCGATCGCGGGGGGTGCCTGCACCCCCGGCGATGGGGCTCCCAGGAGCCAGGGGGGCGGGCCGGGGGTGGCGGCTGGGAGCCCGATCGCGGGGGGTGCCTGCACCCCCGGCGATGGGGCTCCCAGGAGCCAGGGGGGCGGGCCGGGGGTGGCGGCTGGGAGCCCGATCGCGGGGGGTGCCTGCACCCCCGGCGATGGGGCTCCCAGGAGCCAGGGGGGCGGGCCGGGGGTGGCGGCTGGGAGCCCGATCGCGGGGGGTGCCTGCACCCCCGGCGATGGGGCTCCCAGGAGCCAGGGGGGCGGGCCGGGGGTGGCGGCTGGGAGCCCGATCGCGGGGGGTGCCTGCACCCCCGGCGATGGGGCTCCCAGGAGCCAGGGGGGCGGGCCGGGGGTGGCGGCTGGGAGCCCGATCGCGGGGGGTGCCTGCACCCCCGGCGATGGGGCTCCCAGGAGCCAGGGGGGCGGGCCGGGGGTGGCGGCTGGGAGCCCGATCGCGGGGGGTGCCTGCACCCCCGGCGATGGGGCTCCCAGGAGCCAGGGGGGCGGGCCGGGGGTGGCGGCTGGGAGCCCGATCGCGGGGGGTGCCTGCACCCCCGGCGATGGGGCTCCCAGGAGCCAGGGGGGCGGGCCGGGGGTGGCGGCTGGGAGCCCGATCGCGGGGGGTGCCTGCACCCCCGGCGATGGGGCTCCCAGGAGCCAGGGGGGCGGGCCGGGGGTGGCGGCTGGGAGCCCGATCGCGGGGGGTGCCTGCACCCCCGGCGATGGGGCTCCCAGGAGCCAGGGGGGCGGGCCGGGGGTGGCGGCTGGGAGCCCGATCGCGGGGGGTGCCTGCACCCCCGGCGATGGGGCTCCCAGGAGCCAGGGGGGCGGGCCGGGGGTGGCGGCTGGGAGCCCGATCGCGGGGGGTGCCTGCACCCCCGGCGATGGGGCTCCCAGGAGCCAGGGGGGCGGGCCGGGGGTGGCGGCTGGGAGCCCGATCGCGGGGGGTGCCTGCACCCCCGGCGATGGGGCTCCCAGCAGCCAGGGGGGCGGGCCGGGGGTGGCGGCTGGGAGCCCGATCGCGGGGGGTGCCTGCACCCCCGGCGATGGGGCTCCCAGCAGCCAGGGGGGCGGGCCGGGGGTGGCGGCTGGGAGCCCGATCGCGGGGGGTGCCTGCACCCCCGGCGATGGGGCTCCCAGCAGCCAGGGGGGCGGGCCGGGGGTGGCGGCTGGGAGCCCGATCGCGGGGGGTGCCTGCACCCCCGGCGATGGGGCTCCCAGAAGCCAGGGGGGCGGGCCGGGGGTGTCGGCTGGGAGCCCGATCGGGGGGCGTGCCTGACCCCCCGGCGATGGGGCTCCCAGAAGCCAGGGAGGCGGGCCGGGGGTGGCGGCTGGGAGCCAGGGGGGCCGTCCGGGGGTGGCTGCTGGCAACCTGATCTGGATATTTGGAAGAGTATCACAAGGGGTTGTCCAGTGTCTGTGATACTGAGATTAATATCTGTCTCTCGGCCTTGGAATATTGAGAAGGATGAAACAGAGTGAATGTCCACCGTGTGCCACATTGCGAGTAATATCAGCCTGTCCCCTCCATGGATATTAACAACAATATCCCAGACTGGGTGTACGCCTCCTGCTGTACAGAGTGCAATATCATCCTCTCCCTCCCAGGATAGTAATTACAATATCACTGGGCGGGAGCACACAGCCTGTGAATTATTATCATACTCTCCAACTCCTTATACTAGGAACTATATCTCAGAGAAACTGTCCCCTCAGTGCCATATTCGGACTAATAGCAAAGGCTTCTTCCGGGAATATTAGGAGCAATATTACCGCGTAGCTATCCATCCATTGCTATAATTGGAGTCATGTGATACTCTACCCCCGTTCATATTAGGATCAGTGTCACGTGGTGAGTGTACACCTACTGCGATATTAAAACTAAAGTCCTGCTTTCCGACCCTGGTTATTAAGAACAGCATCACAAGTAGGTTTACACTTCCTGTGGAATGAGGAATAATAATATGATTATTAATCATCAATGATCGATTTTAATCATTATCAATGATACTAAAAATTCATAAGATACCATTATTAATTATGGATAATGATTTTCAATACATGATAATGCCTGCTTTCAATTAATTATTAATATTAATGTCATCAAATAATATTTTTAGTTCCTAATACTAATCATTATTGTATTCCCAGCATCACTGGGTATTGAGTTAAGTCACATTAATTGCTAATATCCAAATATTATTATTAATAGTGATATTACTAATAATTATGATTACAAATGGTTAACCTTTTAAACCAGTATTCATTTTTACTCTCTTTATTGTGATCATTAATATCAATAATTATTATTAATATTAATATAATTATTAATATTAATGATTAACAGACTTGCTCCTGATGTAAACCCAGGAGAGGACGATGTTCATTTCTATATCACAACGGTGTACACCCCCCGTGAGAGAGTTTCCAACTTCTGCTTGGGAGAGGAGGATATGACAATCAGTTTCACTGGAAGTAGAAACAACGGTGGGATACTGTTCTGAATATTCAGGGGGAAGAGGCTGATGTGACTCCTAATAGAGAGGGGGTTACTCCCTCTGAGGTTGTGCACACTGGGGGTGTACAATCGTCTGAGAAGGAGTTGAAAATGTTCCGAAGGTGAGATGATATTACTCAGAATATGAGAAAGAGGCTGGGGGTCCACAAGGCTCCCAGAAGCCAGGGGGGCGGGCCGGGGGTGGCGGCTGGGAGCCCGATCGCGGGGGGCGCCTGCACCCCCGGCGATGGGGCTCCCAGAAGCCAGGGGGGCGGGCCGGGGGTGGCGGCTGGGAGCCCGATCGCGGGGGGCGCCTGCACCCCCGGCGATGGGGCTCCCAGAAGCCAGGGGGGCGGGCCGGGGGTGGCGGCTGGGAGCCCGATCGCGGGGGGCGCCTGCACCCCCGGCGATGGGGCTCCCAGAAGCCAGGGGGGCGGGCCGGGGGTGGCGGCTGGGAGCCCGATCGCGGGGGGCGCCTGCACCCCCGGCGATGGGGCTCCCAGAAGCCAGGGGGGCGGGCCGGGGCTGGCGGCTGGGAGCCCGATCGCGGGGGGCGCCTGCACCCCCGGCGATGGGGCTCCCAGAAGCCAGGGGGGCGGGCCGGGGCTGGCGGCTGGGAGCCCGATCGCGGGGGGCGCCTGCACCCCCGGCGATGGGGCTCCCAGAAGCCAGGGGGGCGGGCCGGGGCTGGCGGCTGGGAGCCCGATCGCGGGGGGCGCCTGCACCCCCGGCGATGGGGCTCCCAGAAGCCAGGGGGGCGGGCCGGGGCTGGCGGCTGGGAGCCCGATCGCGGGGGGCGCCTGCACCCCCGGCGATGGGGCTCCCAGAAGCCAGGGGGGCGGGCCGGGGCTGGCGGCTGGGAGCCCGATCGCGGGGGGCGCCTGCACCCCCGGCGATGGGGCTCCCAGAAGCCAGGGGGGCGGGCCGGGGCTGGCGGCTGGGAGCCCGATCGCGGGGGGCGCCTGCACCCCCGGCGATGGGGCTCCCAGAAGCCAGGGGGGCGGGCCGGGGCTGGCGGCTGGGAGCCCGATCGCGGGGGGCGCCTGCACCCCCGGCGATGGGGCTCCCAGAAGCCAGGGGGGCGGGCCGGGGCTGGCGGCTGGGAGCCCGATCGCGGGGGGCGCCTGCACCCCCGGCGATGGGGCTCCCAGAAGCCAGGGGGGCGGGCCGGGGCTGGCGGCTGGGAGCCCGATCGCGGGGGGCGCCTGCACCCCCGGCGATGGGGCTCCCAGAAGCCAGGGGGGCGGGCCGGGGCTGGCGGCTGGGAGCCCGATCGCGGGGGGCGCCTGCACCCCCGGCGATGGGGCTCCCAGAAGCCAGGGGGGCGGGCCGGGGCTGGCGGCTGGGAGCCCGATCGCGGGGGGCGCCTGCACCCCCGGCGATGGGGCTCCCAGAAGCCAGGGGGGCGGGCCGGGGGTGGCGGCTGGGAGCCCGATCGCGGGGGGCGCCTGCACCCCCGGCGATGGGGCTCCCAGAAGCCAGGGGGGCGGGCCGGGGCTGGCGGCTGGGAGCCCGATCGCGGGGGGCGCCTGCACCCCCGGCGATGGGGCTCCCAGAAGCCAGGGGGGCGGGCCGGGGCTGGCGGCTGGGAGCCCGATCGCGGGGGGCGCCTGCACCCCCGGCGATGGGGCTCCCAGAAGCCAGGGGGGCGGGCCGGGGCTGGCGGCTGGGAGCCCGATCGCGGGGGGCGCCTGCACCCCCGGCGATGGGGCTCCCAGAAGCCAGGGGGGCGGGCCGGGGCTGGCGGCTGGGAGCCCGATCGCGGGGGGCGCCTGCACCCCCGGCGATGGGGCTCCCAGAAGCCAGGGGGGCGGGCCGGGGCTGGCGGCTGGGAGCCCGATCGCGGGGGGCGCCTGCACCCCCGGCGATGGGGCTCCCAGAAGCCAGGGGGGCGGGCCGGGGCTGGCGGCTGGGAGCCCGATCGCGGGGGGCGCCTGCACCCCCGGCGATGGGGCTCCCAGGAGCCAGGGGGGCGGGCCGGGGGTGGCGGCTGGGAGCCCGATCGCGGGGGGGGCCTGCACCCCCGGCGATGGGGCTCCCAGGAGCCAGGGGGGCGGGCCGGGGGTGGCGGCTGGGAGCCCGATCGCGGGGGGGGCCTGCACCCCCGGCGATGGGGCTCCCAGGAGCCAGGGGGGCGGGCCGGGGGTGGCGGCTGGGAGCCCGATCGCGGGGGGGGCCTGCACCCCCGGCGATGGGGCTCCCAGGAGCCAGGGGGGCGGGCCGGGGGTGGCGGCTGGGAGCCCGATCGCGGGGGGGGCCTGCACCCCCGGCGATGGGGCTCCCAGGAGCCAGGGGGGCGGGCCGGGGGTGGCGGCTGGGAGCCCGATCGCGGGGGGGGCCTGCACCCCCGGCGATGGGGCTCCCAGGAGCCAGGGGGGCGGGCCGGGGGTGGCGGCTGGGAGCCCGATCGCGGGGGGGGCCTGCACCCCCGGCGATGGGGCTCCCAGGAGCCAGGGGGGCGGGCCGGGGGTGGCGGCTGGGAGCCCGATCGCGGGGGGGGCCTGCACCCCCGGCGATGGGGCTCCCAGGAGCCAGGGGGGCGGGCCGGGGGTGGCGGCTGGGAGCCCGATCGCGGGGGGGGCCTGCACCCCCGGCGATGGGGCTCCCAGGAGCCAGGGGGGCGGGCCGGGGGTGGCGGCTGGGAGCCCGATCGCGGGGGGGGCCTGCACCCCCGGCGATGGGGCTCCCAGGAGCCAGGGGGGCGGGCCGGGGGTGGCGGCTGGGAGCCCGATCGCGGGGGGGGCCTGCACCCCCGGCGATGGGGCTCCCAGGAGCCAGGGGGGCGGGCCGGGGGTGGCGGCTGGGAGCCCGATCGCGGGGGGGGCCTGCACCCCCGGCGATGGGGCTCCCAGGAGCCAGGGGGGCGGGCCGGGGGTGGCGGCTGGGAGCCCGATCGCGGGGGGTGCCTGCACCCCCGGCGATGGGGCTCCCAGGAGCCAGGGGGGCGGGCCGGGGGTGGCGGCTGGGAGCCCGATCGCGGGGGGTGCCTGCACCCCCGGCGATGGGGCTCCCAGGAGCCAGGGGGGCGGGCCGGGGGTGGCGGCTGGGAGCCCGATCGCGGGGGGTGCCTGCACCCCCGGCGATGGGGCTCCCAGGAGCCAGGGGGGCGGGCCGGGGGTGGCGGCTGGGAGCCCGATCGCGGGGGGTGCCTGCACCCCCGGCGATGGGGCTCCCAGGAGCCAGGGGGGCGGGCCGGGGGTGGCGGCTGGGAGCCCGATCGCGGGGGGTGCCTGCACCCCCGGCGATGGGGCTCCCAGGAGCCAGGGGGGCGGGCCGGGGGTGGCGGCTGGGAGCCCGATCGCGGGGGGTGCCTGCACCCCCGGCGATGGGGCTCCCAGGAGCCAGGGGGGCGGGCCGGGGGTGGCGGCTGGGAGCCCGATCGCGGGGGGTGCCTGCACCCCCGGCGATGGGGCTCCCAGGAGCCAGGGGGGCGGGCCGGGGGTGGCGGCTGGGAGCCCGATCGCGGGGGGTGCCTGCACCCCCGGCGATGGGGCTCCCAGGAGCCAGGGGGGCGGGCCGGGGGTGGCGGCTGGGAGCCCGATCGCGGGGGGTGCCTGCACCCCCGGCGATGGGGCTCCCAGGAGCCAGGGGGGCGGGCCGGGGGTGGCGGCTGGGAGCCCGATCGCGGGGGGTGCCTGCACCCCCGGCGATGGGGCTCCCAGGAGCCAGGGGGGCGGGCCGGGGGTGGCGGCTGGGAGCCCGATCGCGGGGGGTGCCTGCACCCCCGGCGATGGGGCTCCCAGGAGCCAGGGGGGCGGGCCGGGGGTGGCGGCTGGGAGCCCGATCGCGGGGGGTGCCTGCACCCCCGGCGATGGGGCTCCCAGGAGCCAGGGGGGCGGGCCGGGGGTGGCGGCTGGGAGCCCGATCGCGGGGGGTGCCTGCACCCCCGGCGATGGGGCTCCCAGGAGCCAGGGGGGCGGGCCGGGGGTGGCGGCTGGGAGCCCGATCGCGGGGGGTGCCTGCACCCCCGGCGATGGGGCTCCCAGGAGCCAGGGGGGCGGGCCGGGGGTGGCGGCTGGGAGCCCGATCGCGGGGGGTGCCTGCACCCCCGGCGATGGGGCTCCCAGGAGCCAGGGGGGCGGGCCGGGGGTGGCGGCTGGGAGCCCGATCGCGGGGGGTGCCTGCACCCCCGGCGATGGGGCTCCCAGGAGCCAGGGGGGCGGGCCGGGGGTGGCGGCTGGGAGCCCGATCGCGGGGGGTGCCTGCACCCCCGGCGATGGGGCTCCCAGGAGCCAGGGGGGCGGGCCGGGGGTGGCGGCTGGGAGCCCGATCGCGGGGGGTGCCTGCACCCCCGGCGATGGGGCTCCCAGGAGCCAGGGGGGCGGGCCGGGGGTGGCGGCTGGGAGCCCGATCGCGGGGGGTGCCTGCACCCCCGGCGATGGGGCTCCCAGGAGCCAGGGGGGCGGGCCGGGGGTGGCGGCTGGGAGCCCGATCGCGGGGGGTGCCTGCACCCCCGGCGATGGGGCTCCCAGGAGCCAGGGGGGCGGGCCGGGGGTGGCGGCTGGGAGCCCGATCGCGGGGGGTGCCTGCACCCCCGGCGATGGGGCTCCCAGGAGCCAGGGGGGCGGGCCGGGGGTGGCGGCTGGGAGCCCGATCGCGGGGGGTGCCTGCACCCCCGGCGATGGGGCTCCCAGGAGCCAGGGGGGCGGGCCGGGGGTGGCGGCTGGGAGCCCGATCGCGGGGGGTGCCTGCACCCCCGGCGATGGGGCTCCCAGGAGCCAGGGGGGCGGGCCGGGGGTGGCGGCTGGGAGCCCGATCGCGGGGGGTGCCTGCACCCCCGGCGATGGGGCTCCCAGGAGCCAGGGGGGCGGGCCGGGGGTGGCGGCTGGGAGCCCGATCGCGGGGGGTGCCTGCACCCCCGGCGATGGGGCTCCCAGGAGCCAGGGGGGCGGGCCGGGGGTGGCGGCTGGGAGCCCGATCGCGGGGGGTGCCTGCACCCCCGGCGATGGGGCTCCCAGGAGCCAGGGGGGCGGGCCGGGGGTGGCGGCTGGGAGCCCGATCGCGGGGGGTGCCTGCACCCCCGGCGATGGGGCTCCCAGGAGCCAGGGGGGCGGGCCGGGGGTGGCGGCTGGGAGCCCGATCGCGGGGGGTGCCTGCACCCCCGGCGATGGGGCTCCCAGGAGCCAGGGGGGCGGGCCGGGGGTGGCGGCTGGGAGCCCGATCGCGGGGGGTGCCTGCACCCCCGGCGATGGGGCTCCCAGGAGCCAGGGGGGCGGGCCGGGGGTGGCGGCTGGGAGCCCGATCGCGGGGGGTGCCTGCACCCCCGGCGATGGGGCTCCCAGGAGCCAGGGGGGCGGGCCGGGGGTGGCGGCTGGGAGCCCGATCGCGGGGGGTGCCTGCACCCCCGGCGATGGGGCTCCCAGGAGCCAGGGGGGCGGGCCGGGGGTGGCGGCTGGGAGCCCGATCGCGGGGGGTGCCTGCACCCCCGGCGATGGGGCTCCCAGGAGCCAGGGGGGCGGGCCGGGGGTGGCGGCTGGGAGCCCGATCGCGGGGGGTGCCTGCACCCCCGGCGATGGGGCTCCCAGGAGCCAGGGGGGCGGGCCGGGGGTGGCGGCTGGGAGCCCGATCGCGGGGGGTGCCTGCACCCCCGGCGATGGGGCTCCCAGGAGCCAGGGGGGCGGGCCGGGGGTGGCGGCTGGGAGCCCGATCGCGGGGGGTGCCTGCACCCCCGGCGATGGGGCTCCCAGGAGCCAGGGGGGCGGGCCGGGGGTGGCGGCTGGGAGCCCGATCGCGGGGGGTGCCTGCACCCCCGGCGATGGGGCTCCCAGGAGCCAGGGGGGCGGGCCGGGGGTGGCGGCTGGGAGCCCGATCGCGGGGGGTGCCTGCACCCCCGGCGATGGGGCTCCCAGGAGCCAGGGGGGCGGGCCGGGGGTGGCGGCTGGGAGCCCGATCGCGGGGGGTGCCTGCACCCCCGGCGATGGGGCTCCCAGCAGCCAGGGGGGCGGGCCGGGGGTGGCGGCTGGGAGCCCGATCGCGGGGGGTGCCTGCACCCCCGGCGATGGGGCTCCCAGCAGCCAGGGGGGCGGGCCGGGGGTGGCGGCTGGGAGCCCGATCGCGGGGGGTGCCTGCACCCCCGGCGATGGGGCTCCCAGCAGCCAGGGGGGCGGGCCGGGGGTGGCGGCTGGGAGCCCGATCGCGGGGGGTGCCTGCACCCCCGGCGATGGGGCTCCCAGCAGCCAGGGGGGCGGGCCGGGGGTGGCGGCTGGGAGCCCGATCGCGGGGGGTGCCTGCACCCCCGGCGATGGGGCTCCCAGAAGCCAGGGGGGCGGGCCGGGGGTGTCGGCTGGGAGCCCGATCGGGGGGCGTGCCTGACCCCCCGGCGATGGGGCTCCCAGAAGCCAGGGAGGCGGGCCGGGGGTGGCGGCTGGGAGCCAGGGGGGCCGTCCGGGGGTGGCTGCTGGCAACCTGATCTGGATATTTGGAAGAGTATCACAAGGGGTTGTCCAGTGTCTGTGATACTGAGATTAATATCTGTCTCTCGGCCTTGGAATATTGAGAAGGATGAAACAGAGTGAATGTCCACCGTGTGCCACATTGCGAGTAATATCAGCCTGTCCCCTCCATGGATATTAACAACAATATCCCAGACTGGGTGTACGCCTCCTGCTGTACAGAGTGCAATATCATCCTCTCCCTCCCAGGATAGTAATTACAATATCACTGGGCGGGAGCACACAGCCTGTGAATTATTATCATACTCTCCAACTCCTTATACTAGGAACTATATCTCAGAGAAACTGTCCCCTCAGTGCCATATTCGGACTAATAGCAAAGGCTTCTTCCGGGAATATTAGGAGCAATATTACCGCGTAGCTATCCATCCATTGCTATAATTGGAGTCATGTGATACTCTACCCCCGTTCATATTAGGATCAGTGTCACGTGGTGAGTGTACACCTACTGCGATATTAAAACTAAAGTCCTGCTTTCCGACCCTGGTTATTAAGAACAGCATCACAAGTAGGTTTACACTTCCTGTGGAATGAGGAATAATAATATGATTATTAATCATCAATGATCGATTTTAATCATTATCAATGATACTAAAAATTCATAAGATACCATTATTAATTATGGATAATGATTTTCAATACATGATAATGCCTGCTTTCAATTAATTATTAATATTAATGTCATCAAATAATATTTTTAGTTCCTAATACTAATCATTATTGTATTCCCAGCATCACTGGGTATTGAGTTAAGTCACATTAATTGCTAATATCCAAATATTATTATTAATAGTGATATTACTAATAATTATGATTACAAATGGTTAACCTTTTAAACCAGTATTCATTTTTACTCTCTTTATTGTGATCATTAATATCAATAATTATTATTAATATTAATATAATTATTAATATTAATGATTAACAGACTTGCTCCTGATGTAAACCCAGGAGAGGACGATGTTCATTTCTATATCACAACGGTGTACACCCCCCGTGAGAGAGTTTCCAACTTCTGCTTGGGAGAGGAGGATATGACAATCAGTTTCACTGGAAGTAGAAACAACGGTGGGATACTGTTCTGAATATTCAGGGGGAAGAGGCTGATGTGACTCCTAATAGAGAGGGGGTTACTCCCTCTGAGGTTGTGCACACTGGGGGTGTACAATCGTCTGAGAAGGAGTTGAAAATGTTCCGAAGGTGAGATGATATTACTCAGAATATGAGAAAGAGGCTGGGGGTCCACAAGGCTCCCAGAAGCCAGGGGGGCGGGCCGGGGGTGGCGGCTGGGAGCCCGATCGCGGGGGGCGCCTGCACCCCCGGCGATGGGGCTCCCAGAAGCCAGGGGGGCGGGCCGGGGGTGGCGGCTGGGAGCCCGATCGCGGGGGGCGCCTGCACCCCCGGCGATGGGGCTCCCAGAAGCCAGGGGGGCGGGCCGGGGGTGGCGGCTGGGAGCCCGATCGCGGGGGGCGCCTGCACCCCCGGCGATGGGGCTCCCAGAAGCCAGGGGGGCGGGCCGGGGGTGGCGGCTGGGAGCCCGATCGCGGGGGGCGCCTGCACCCCCGGCGATGGGGCTCCCAGAAGCCAGGGGGGCGGGCCGGGGCTGGCGGCTGGGAGCCCGATCGCGGGGGGCGCCTGCACCCCCGGCGATGGGGCTCCCAGAAGCCAGGGGGGCGGGCCGGGGCTGGCGGCTGGGAGCCCGATCGCGGGGGGCGCCTGCACCCCCGGCGATGGGGCTCCCAGAAGCCAGGGGGGCGGGCCGGGGCTGGCGGCTGGGAGCCCGATCGCGGGGGGCGCCTGCACCCCCGGCGATGGGGCTCCCAGAAGCCAGGGGGGCGGGCCGGGGCTGGCGGCTGGGAGCCCGATCGCGGGGGGCGCCTGCACCCCCGGCGATGGGGCTCCCAGAAGCCAGGGGGGCGGGCCGGGGCTGGCGGCTGGGAGCCCGATCGCGGGGGGCGCCTGCACCCCCGGCGATGGGGCTCCCAGAAGCCAGGGGGGCGGGCCGGGGCTGGCGGCTGGGAGCCCGATCGCGGGGGGCGCCTGCACCCCCGGCGATGGGGCTCCCAGAAGCCAGGGGGGCGGGCCGGGGCTGGCGGCTGGGAGCCCGATCGCGGGGGGCGCCTGCACCCCCGGCGATGGGGCTCCCAGAAGCCAGGGGGGCGGGCCGGGGCTGGCGGCTGGGAGCCCGATCGCGGGGGGCGCCTGCACCCCCGGCGATGGGGCTCCCAGAAGCCAGGGGGGCGGGCCGGGGCTGGCGGCTGGGAGCCCGATCGCGGGGGGCGCCTGCACCCCCGGCGATGGGGCTCCCAGAAGCCAGGGGGGCGGGCCGGGGGTGGCGGCTGGGAGCCCGATCGCGGGGGGCGCCTGCACCCCCGGCGATGGGGCTCCCAGAAGCCAGGGGGGCGGGCCGGGGCTGGCGGCTGGGAGCCCGATCGCGGGGGGCGCCTGCACCCCCGGCGATGGGGCTCCCAGAAGCCAGGGGGGCGGGCCGGGGCTGGCGGCTGGGAGCCCGATCGCGGGGGGCGCCTGCACCCCCGGCGATGGGGCTCCCAGAAGCCAGGGGGGCGGGCCGGGGCTGGCGGCTGGGAGCCCGATCGCGGGGGGCGCCTGCACCCCCGGCGATGGGGCTCCCAGAAGCCAGGGGGGCGGGCCGGGGCTGGCGGCTGGGAGCCCGATCGCGGGGGGCGCCTGCACCCCCGGCGATGGGGCTCCCAGAAGCCAGGGGGGCGGGCCGGGGCTGGCGGCTGGGAGCCCGATCGCGGGGGGCGCCTGCACCCCCGGCGATGGGGCTCCCAGAAGCCAGGGGGGCGGGCCGGGGCTGGCGGCTGGGAGCCCGATCGCGGGGGGCGCCTGCACCCCCGGCGATGGGGCTCCCAGAAGCCAGGGGGGCGGGCCGGGGCTGGCGGCTGGGAGCCCGATCGCGGGGGGCGCCTGCACCCCCGGCGATGGGGCTCCCAGAAGCCAGGGGGGCGGGCCGGGGCTGGCGGCTGGGAGCCCGATCGCGGGGGGCGCCTGCACCCCCGGCGATGGGGCTCCCAGAAGCCAGGGGGGCGGGCCGGGGCTGGCGGCTGGGAGCCCGATCGCGGGGGGCGCCTGCACCCCCGGCGATGGGGCTCCCAGAAGCCAGGGGGGCGGGCCGGGGCTGGCGGCTGGGAGCCCGATCGCGGGGGGCGCCTGCACCCCCGGCGATGGGGCTCCCAGAAGCCAGGGGGGCGGGCCGGGGCTGGCGGCTGGGAGCCCGATCGCGGGGGGCGCCTGCACCCCCGGCGATGGGGCTCCCAGAAGCCAGGGGGGCGGGCCGGGGCTGGCGGCTGGGAGCCCGATCGCGGGGGGCGCCTGCACCCCCGGCGATGGGGCTCCCAGAAGCCAGGGGGGCGGGCCGGGGCTGGCGGCTGGGAGCCCGATCGCGGGGGGCGCCTGCACCCCCGGCGATGGGGCTCCCAGAAGCCAGGGGGGCGGGCCGGGGCTGGCGGCTGGGAGCCCGATCGCGGGGGGCGCCTGCACCCCCGGCGATGGGGCTCCCAGAAGCCAGGGGGGCGGGCCGGGGCTGGCGGCTGGGAGCCCGATCGCGGGGGGCGCCTGCACCCCCGGCGATGGGGCTCCCAGAAGCCAGGGGGGCGGGCCGGGGCTGGCGGCTGGGAGCCCGATCGCGGGGGGTGCCTGCACCCCCGGCGATGGGGCTCCCAGAAGCCAGGTGGGCGGGCCGGGGCTGGCGGCTGGGAGCCCGATCGCGGGGGGTGCCTGCACCCCCGGCGATGGGGCTCCCAGAAGCCAGGGGGGCGGGCCGGGGCTGCCGGCTGGGAGCCCGATCGCGGGGGGTGCCTGCACCCCCGGCGATGGGGCTCCCAGAAGCCAGGGGGGCGGGCCGGGGCTGGCGGCTGGGAGCCCGATCGCGGGGGGTGCCTGCACCCCCGGCGATGGGGCTCCCAGAAGCCAGGGGGGCGGGCCGGGGCTGGCGGCTGGGAGCCCGATCGCGGGGGGTGCCTGCACCCCCGGCGATGGGGCTCCCAGAAGCCAGTGGGGCGGGCCGGGGCTGGCGGCTGGGAGCCCGATCGCGGGGGGTGCCTGCACCCCCGGCGATGGGGCTCCCAGAAGCCAGGGGGGCGGGCCGGGGCTGGCGGCTGGGAGCCCGATCGCGGGGGGTGCCTGCACCCCCGGCGATGGGGCTCCCAGAAGCCAGGGGGGCGGGCCGGGGCTGGCGGCTGGGAGCCCGATCGCGGGGGGTGCCTGCACCCCCGGCGATGGGGCTCCCAGAAGCCAGGGGGGCGGGCCGGGGCTGGCGGCTGGGAGCCCGATCGCGGGGGGTGCCTGCACCCCCGGCGATGGGGCTCCCAGAAGCCAGGGGGGCGGGCCGGGGCTGGCGGCTGGGAGCCCGATCGCGGGGGGTGCCTGCACCCCCGGCGATGGGGCTCCCAGAAGCCAGGGGGGCGGGCCGGGGCTGGCGGCTGGGAGCCCGATCGCGGGGGGTGCCTGCACCCCCGGCGATGGGGCTCCCAGGAGCCAGGGGGGCGGGCCGGGGGTGGCGGCTGGGAGCCCGATCGCGGGGGGTGCCTGCACCCCCGGCGATGGGGCTCCCAGGAGCCAGGGGGGCGGGCCGGGGGTGGCGGCTGGGAGCCCGATCGCGGGGGGTGCCTGCACCCCCGGCGATGGGGCTCCCAGGAGCCAGGGGGGCGGGCCGGGGGTGGCGGCTGGGAGCCCGATCGCGGGGGGTGCCTGACCCCCCCGCGATGGGGCTCCCAGAAGCCAGGGGGGCCGTCCGGGGGTGGCTGCTGGCAACCTGATCTGGATATTTGGAAGAGTATCACAAGGGGTTGTCCAGTGTCTGTGATACTGAGATTAATATCTGTCTCTCGGCCTTGGAATATTGAGAAGGATGAAACAGAGTGAATGTCCACCGTGTGCCACATTGCGAGTAATATCAGCCTGTCCCCTCCATGGATATTAACAACAATATCCCAGACTGGGTGTACGCCTCCTGCTGTACAGAGTGCAATATCATCCTCTCCCTCCCAGGATAGTAATTACAATATCACTGGGCGGGAGCACACAGCCTGTGAATTATTATCATACTCTCCAACTCCTTATACTAGGAACTATATCTCAGAGAAACTGTCCCCTCAGTGCCATATTCGGACTAATAGCAAAGGCTTCTTCCGGGAATATTAGGAGCAATATTACCGCGTAGCTATCCATCCATTGCTATAATTGGAGTCATGTGATACTCTACCCCCGTTCATATTAGGATCAGTGTCACGTGGTGAGTGTACACCTACTGCGATATTAAAACTAAAGTCCTGCTTTCCGACCCTGGTTATTAAGAACAGCATCACAAGTAGGTTTACACTTCCTGTGGAATGAGGAATAATAATATGATTATTAATCATCAATGATCGATTTTAATCATTATCAATGATACTAAAAATTCATAAGATACCATTATTAATTATGGATAATGATTTTCAATACATGATAATGCCTGCTTTCAATTAATTATTAATATTCATGTCATCAAATAATATTATTAGTTCCTAATACTAATCATTATTGTATTCCCAGCATCACTGGGTATTGAGTTAAGTCACATTAATTGCTAATATCCTAATATTATTATTAATAGTGATATTACTAATAATTATGATTACAAATGGTTAACCTTTTAAACCAGTATTCATTTTTACTCTCTTTATTGTGATCATTAATATCAATAATTATTATTAATATTAATATAATTATTAATATTAATGATTAACAGACTTGCTCCTGATGTAAACCCGGGAGAGGACGATGTTCATTTCTATATCACAACGGTGTACACCCCCCGTGAGAGAGTTTCCAACTTCTGCTTGGGAGAGGAGGATATGACAATCAGTTTCACTGGAAGTAGAAACAACGGTGATATACTGTTCTGAATATTCAGGGAGGAAGAGGCTGATGTGACTCCTAATAGAGAGGGGGTTACTCCCTCTGAGGTTGTGCACACTGGGGGTGTACAATCGTCTGAGAAGGAGTTGAAAATTTTCCGAAGGTGAGATGATATTACTCAGAATATGAGAAAGAGGCTGGGGGTCCACAAGGCTCCCAGAAGCCAGGGGGGCGGGCCGGGGGTGGCGGCTGGGAGCCCGATCGCGGGGGGTGCCTGCACCCCCGGCGATGGGGCTCCCAGAAGCCAGGGGGGCGGGCCGGGGGTGGCGGCTGGGACCCCGATCGCGGGGGGTGCCTGCACCCCCGGCGATGGGGCTCCCAGAAGCCAGGGGGGCGGGCCGGGGGTGGCGGCTGGGAGCCCGATCGCGGGGGGTGCCTGCACCCCCGGCGATGGGGCTCCCAGGAGCCAGGGGGGCGGGCCGGGGGTGGCGGCTGGGAGCCCGATCGCGGGGGGTGCCTGCACCCCCGGCGATGGGGCTCCCAGGAGCCAGGGGGGCGGGCCGGGGGTGGCGGCTGGGAGCCCGATCGCGGGGGGTGCCTGCACCCCCGGCGATGGGGCTCCCAGGAGCCAGGGGGGCGGGCCGGGGGTGGCGGCTGGGAGCCCGATCGCGGGGGGTGCCTGCACCCCCGGCGATGGGGCTCCCAGGAGCCAGGGGGGCGGGCCGGGGGTGGCGGCTGGGAGCCCGATCGCGGGGGGTGCCTGCACCCCCGGCGATGGGGCTCCCAGGAGCCAGGGGGGCGGGCCGGGGGTGGCGGCTGGGAGCCCGATCGCGGGGGGTGCCTGCACCCCCGGCGATGGGGCTCCCAGCAGCCAGGGGGGCGGGCCGGGGGTGGCGGCTGGGAGCCCGATCGCGGGGGGTGCCTGCACCCCCGGCGATGGGGCTCCCAGCAGCCAGGGGGGCGGGCCGGGGGTGGCGGCTGGGAGCCCGATCGCGGGGGGTGCCTGCACCCCCGGCGATGGGGCTCCCAGCAGCCAGGGGGGCGGGCCGGGGGTGGCGGCTGGGAGCCCGATCGCGGGGGGTGCCTGCACCCCCGGCGATGGGGCTCCCAGCAGCCAGGGGGGCGGGCCGGGGGTGGCGGCTGGGAGCCCGATCGCGGGGGGTGCCTGCACCCCCGGCGATGGGGCTCCCAGCAGCCAGGGGGGCGGGCCGGGGGTGGCGGCTGGGAGCCCGATCGCGGGGGGTGCCTGCACCCCCGGCGATGGGGCTCCCAGAAGCCAGGGGGGCGGGCCGGGGGTGTCGGCTGGGAGCCCGATCGGGGGGCGTGCCTGACCCCCCGGCGATGGGGCTCCCAGAAGCCAGGGAGGCGGGCCGGGGGTGGCGGCTGGGAGCCAGGGGGGCCGTCCGGGGGTGGCTGCTGGCAACCTGATCTGGATATTTGGAAGAGTATCACAAGGGGTTGTCCAGTGTCTGTGATACTGAGATTAATATCTGTCTCTCGGCCTTGGAATATTGAGAAGGATGAAACAGAGTGAATGTCCACCGTGTGCCACATTGCGAGTAATATCAGCCTGTCCCCTCCATGGATATTAACAACAATATCCCAGACTGGGTGTACGCCTCCTGCTGTACAGAGTGCAATATCATCCTCTCCCTCCCAGGATAGTAATTACAATATCACTGGGCGGGAGCACACAGCCTGTGAATTATTATCATACTCTCCAACTCCTTATACTAGGAACTATATCTCAGAGAAACTGTCCCCTCAGTGCCATATTCGGACTAATAGCAAAGGCTTCTTCCGGGAATATTAGGAGCAATATTACCGCGTAGCTATCCATCCATTGCTATAATTGGAGTCATGTGATACTCTACCCCCGTTCATATTAGGATCAGTGTCACGTGGTGAGTGTACACCTACTGCGATATTAAAACTAAAGTCCTGCTTTCCGACCCTGGTTATTAAGAACAGCATCACAAGTAGGTTTACACTTCCTGTGGAATGAGGAATAATAATATGATTATTAATCATCAATGATCGATTTTAATCATTATCAATGATACTAAAAATTCATAAGATACCATTATTAATTATGGATAATGATTTTCAATACATGATAATGCCTGCTTTCAATTAATTATTAATATTAATGTCATCAAATAATATTTTTAGTTCCTAATACTAATCATTATTGTATTCCCAGCATCACTGGGTATTGAGTTAAGTCACATTAATTGCTAATATCCAAATATTATTATTAATAGTGATATTACTAATAATTATGATTACAAATGGTTAACCTTTTAAACCAGTATTCATTTTTACTCTCTTTATTGTGATCATTAATATCAATAATTATTATTAATATTAATATAATTATTAATATTAATGATTAACAGACTTGCTCCTGATGTAAACCCAGGAGAGGACGATGTTCATTTCTATATCACAACGGTGTACACCCCCCGTGAGAGAGTTTCCAACTTCTGCTTGGGAGAGGAGGATATGACAATCAGTTTCACTGGAAGTAGAAACAACGGTGGGATACTGTTCTGAATATTCAGGGGGAAGAGGCTGATGTGACTCCTAATAGAGAGGGGGTTACTCCCTCTGAGGTTGTGCACACTGGGGGTGTACAATCGTCTGAGAAGGAGTTGAAAATGTTCCGAAGGTGAGATGATATTACTCAGAATATGAGAAAGAGGCTGGGGGTCCACAAGGCTCCCAGAAGCCAGGGGGGCGGGCCGGGGGTGGCGGCTGGGAGCCCGATCGCGGGGGGCGCCTGCACCCCCGGCGATGGGGCTCCCAGAAGCCAGGGGGGCGGGCCGGGGGTGGCGGCTGGGAGCCCGATCGCGGGGGGCGCCTGCACCCCCGGCGATGGGGCTCCCAGAAGCCAGGGGGGCGGGCCGGGGGTGGCGGCTGGGAGCCCGATCGCGGGGGGCGCCTGCACCCCCGGCGATGGGGCTCCCAGAAGCCAGGGGGGCGGGCCGGGGGTGGCGGCTGGGAGCCCGATCGCGGGGGGCGCCTGCACCCCCGGCGATGGGGCTCCCAGAAGCCAGGGGGGCGGGCCGGGGCTGGCGGCTGGGAGCCCGATCGCGGGGGGCGCCTGCACCCCCGGCGATGGGGCTCCCAGAAGCCAGGGGGGCGGGCCGGGGCTGGCGGCTGGGAGCCCGATCGCGGGGGGCGCCTGCACCCCCGGCGATGGGGCTCCCAGAAGCCAGGGGGGCGGGCCGGGGCTGGCGGCTGGGAGCCCGATCGCGGGGGGCGCCTGCACCCCCGGCGATGGGGCTCCCAGAAGCCAGGGGGGCGGGCCGGGGCTGGCGGCTGGGAGCCCGATCGCGGGGGGCGCCTGCACCCCCGGCGATGGGGCTCCCAGAAGCCAGGGGGGCGGGCCGGGGCTGGCGGCTGGGAGCCCGATCGCGGGGGGCGCCTGCACCCCCGGCGATGGGGCTCCCAGAAGCCAGGGGGGCGGGCCGGGGCTGGCGGCTGGGAGCCCGATCGCGGGGGGCGCCTGCACCCCCGGCGATGGGGCTCCCAGAAGCCAGGGGGGCGGGCCGGGGCTGGCGGCTGGGAGCCCGATCGCGGGGGGCGCCTGCACCCCCGGCGATGGGGCTCCCAGAAGCCAGGGGGGCGGGCCGGGGCTGGCGGCTGGGAGCCCGATCGCGGGGGGCGCCTGCACCCCCGGCGATGGGGCTCCCAGAAGCCAGGGGGGCGGGCCGGGGCTGGCGGCTGGGAGCCCGATCGCGGGGGGCGCCTGCACCCCCGGCGATGGGGCTCCCAGAAGCCAGGGGGGCGGGCCGGGGCTGGCGGCTGGGAGCCCGATCGCGGGGGGCGCCTGCACCCCCGGCGATGGGGCTCCCAGAAGCCAGGGGGGCGGGCCGGGGGTGGCGGCTGGGAGCCCGATCGCGGGGGGCGCCTGCACCCCCGGCGATGGGGCTCCCAGAAGCCAGGGGGGCGGGCCGGGGCTGGCGGCTGGGAGCCCGATCGCGGGGGGCGCCTGCACCCCCGGCGATGGGGCTCCCAGAAGCCAGGGGGGCGGGCCGGGGCTGGCGGCTGGGAGCCCGATCGCGGGGGGCGCCTGCACCCCCGGCGATGGGGCTCCCAGAAGCCAGGGGGGCGGGCCGGGGCTGGCGGCTGGGAGCCCGATCGCGGGGGGCGCCTGCACCCCCGGCGATGGGGCTCCCAGAAGCCAGGGGGGCGGGCCGGGGCTGGCGGCTGGGAGCCCGATCGCGGGGGGCGCCTGCACCCCCGGCGATGGGGCTCCCAGAAGCCAGGGGGGCGGGCCGGGGCTGGCGGCTGGGAGCCCGATCGCGGGGGGCGCCTGCACCCCCGGCGATGGGGCTCCCAGAAGCCAGGGGGGCGGGCCGGGGCTGGCGGCTGGGAGCCCGATCGCGGGGGGCGCCTGCACCCCCGGCGATGGGGCTCCCAGAAGCCAGGGGGGCGGGCCGGGGCTGGCGGCTGGGAGCCCGATCGCGGGGGGCGCCTGCACCCCCGGCGATGGGGCTCCCAGAAGCCAGGGGGGCGGGCCGGGGCTGGCGGCTGGGAGCCCGATCGCGGGGGGCGCCTGCACCCCCGGCGATGGGGCTCCCAGAAGCCAGGGGGGCGGGCCGGGGCTGGCGGCTGGGAGCCCGATCGCGGGGGGCGCCTGCACCCCCGGCGATGGGGCTCCCAGAAGCCAGGGGGGCGGGCCGGGGCTGGCGGCTGGGAGCCCGATCGCGGGGGGCGCCTGCACCCCCGGCGATGGGGCTCCCAGAAGCCAGGGGGCGGGCCGGGGCTGGCGGCTGGGAGCCCGATCGCGGGGGGCGCCTGCACCCCCGGCGATGGGGCTCCCAGAAGCCAGGGGGGCGGGCCGGGGCTGGCGGCTGGGAGCCCGATCGCGGGGGGCGCCTGCACCCCCGGCGATGGGGCTCCCAGAAGCCAGGGGGGCGGGCCGGGGCTGGCGGCTGGGAGCCCGATCGCGGGGGGCGCCTGCACCCCCGGCGATGGGGCTCCCAGAAGCCAGGGGGGCGGGCCGGGGCTGGCGGCTGGGAGCCCGATCGCGGGGGGCGCCTGCACCCCCGGCGATGGGGCTCCCAGAAGCCAGGGGGGCGGGCCGGGGCTGGCGGCTGGGAGCCCGATCGCGGGGGGCGCCTGCACCCCCGGCGATGGGGCTCCCAGAAGCCAGGGGGGCGGGCCGGGGCTGGCGGCTGGGAGCCCGATCGCGGGGGGTGCCTGCACCCCCGGCGATGGGGCTCCCAGAAGCCAGGTGGGCGGGCCGGGGCTGGCGGCTGGGAGCCCGATCGCGGGGGGTGCCTGCACCCCCGGCGATGGGGCTCCCAGAAGCCAGGGGGGCGGGCCGGGGCTGCCGGCTGGGAGCCCGATCGCGGGGGGTGCCTGCACCCCCGGCGATGGGGCTCCCAGAAGCCAGGGGGGCGGGCCGGGGCTGGCGGCTGGGAGCCCGATCGCGGGGGGTGCCTGCACCCCCGGCGATGGGGCTCCCAGAAGCCAGGGGGGCGGGCCGGGGCTGGCGGCTGGGAGCCCGATCGCGGGGGGTGCCTGCACCCCCGGCGATGGGGCTCCCAGAAGCCAGTGGGGCGGGCCGGGGCTGGCGGCTGGGAGCCCGATCGCGGGGGGTGCCTGCACCCCCGGCGATGGGGCTCCCAGAAGCCAGGGGGGCGGGCCGGGGCTGGCGGCTGGGAGCCCGATCGCGGGGGGTGCCTGCACCCCCGGCGATGGGGCTCCCAGAAGCCAGGGGGGCGGGCCGGGGCTGGCGGCTGGGAGCCCGATCGCGGGGGGTGCCTGCACCCCCGGCGATGGGGCTCCCAGAAGCCAGGGGGGCGGGCCGGGGCTGGCGGCTGGGAGCCCGATCGCGGGGGGTGCCTGCACCCCCGGCGATGGGGCTCCCAGAAGCCAGGGGGGCGGGCCGGGGCTGGCGGCTGGGAGCCCGATCGCGGGGGGTGCCTGCACCCCCGGCGATGGGGCTCCCAGAAGCCAGGGGGGCGGGCCGGGGCTGGCGGCTGGGAGCCCGATCGCGGGGGGTGCCTGCACCCCCGGCGATGGGGCTCCCAGGAGCCAGGGGGGCGGGCCGGGGGTGGCGGCTGGGAGCCCGATCGCGGGGGGTGCCTGCACCCCCGGCGATGGGGCTCCCAGGAGCCAGGGGGGCGGGCCGGGGGTGGCGGCTGGGAGCCCGATCGCGGGGGGTGCCTGCACCCCCGGCGATGGGGCTCCCAGGAGCCAGGGGGGCGGGCCGGGGGTGGCGGCTGGGAGCCCGATCGCGGGGGGTGCCTGACCCCCCCGCGATGGGGCTCCCAGAAGCCAGGGGGGCCGTCCGGGGGTGGCTGCTGGCAACCTGATCTGGATATTTGGAAGAGTATCACAAGGGGTTGTCCAGTGTCTGTGATACTGAGATTAATATCTGTCTCTCGGCCTTGGAATATTGAGAAGGATGAAACAGAGTGAATGTCCACCGTGTGCCACATTGCGAGTAATATCAGCCTGTCCCCTCCATGGATATTAACAACAATATCCCAGACTGGGTGTACGCCTCCTGCTGTACAGAGTGCAATATCATCCTCTCCCTCCCAGGATAGTAATTACAATATCACTGGGCGGGAGCACACAGCCTGTGAATTATTATCATACTCTCCAACTCCTTATACTAGGAACTATATCTCAGAGAAACTGTCCCCTCAGTGCCATATTCGGACTAATAGCAAAGGCTTCTTCCGGGAATATTAGGAGCAATATTACCGCGTAGCTATCCATCCATTGCTATAATTGGAGTCATGTGATACTCTACCCCCGTTCATATTAGGATCAGTGTCACGTGGTGAGTGTACACCTACTGCGATATTAAAACTAAAGTCCTGCTTTCCGACCCTGGTTATTAAGAACAGCATCACAAGTAGGTTTACACTTCCTGTGGAATGAGGAATAATAATATGATTATTAATCATCAATGATCGATTTTAATCATTATCAATGATACTAAAAATTCATAAGATACCATTATTAATTATGGATAATGATTTTCAATACATGATAATGCCTGCTTTCAATTAATTATTAATATTCATGTCATCAAATAATATTATTAGTTCCTAATACTAATCATTATTGTATTCCCAGCATCACTGGGTATTGAGTTAAGTCACATTAATTGCTAATATCCTAATATTATTATTAATAGTGATATTACTAATAATTATGATTACAAATGGTTAACCTTTTAAACCAGTATTCATTTTTACTCTCTTTATTGTGATCATTAATATCAATAATTATTATTAATATTAATATAATTATTAATATTAATGATTAACAGACTTGCTCCTGATGTAAACCCGGGAGAGGACGATGTTCATTTCTATATCACAACGGTGTACACCCCCCGTGAGAGAGTTTCCAACTTCTGCTTGGGAGAGGAGGATATGACAATCAGTTTCACTGGAAGTAGAAACAACGGTGATATACTGTTCTGAATATTCAGGGAGGAAGAGGCTGATGTGACTCCTAATAGAGAGGGGGTTACTCCCTCTGAGGTTGTGCACACTGGGGGTGTACAATCGTCTGAGAAGGAGTTGAAAATTTTCCGAAGGTGAGATGATATTACTCAGAATATGAGAAAGAGGCTGGGGGTCCACAAGGCTCCCAGAAGCCAGGGGGGCGGGCCGGGGGTGGCGGCTGGGAGCCCGATCGCGGGGGGTGCCTGCACCCCCGGCGATGGGGCTCCCAGAAGCCAGGGGGGCGGGCCGGGGGTGGCGGCTGGGACCCCGATCGCGGGGGGTGCCTGCACCCCCGGCGATGGGGCTCCCAGAAGCCAGGGGGGCGGGCCGGGGGTGGCGGCTGGGAGCCCGATCGCGGGGGGTGCCTGCACCCCCGGCGATGGGGCTCCCAGGAGCCAGGGGGGCGGGCCGGGGGTGGCGGCTGGGAGCCCGATCGCGGGGGGTGCCTGCACCCCCGGCGATGGGGCTCCCAGGAGCCAGGGGGGCGGGCCGGGGGTGGCGGCTGGGAGCCCGATCGCGGGGGGTGCCTGCACCCCCGGCGATGGGGCTCCCAGGAGCCAGGGGGGCGGGCCGGGGGTGGCGGCTGGGAGCCCGATCGCGGGGGGTGCCTGCACCCCCGGCGATGGGGCTCCCAGGAGCCAGGGGGGCGGGCCGGGGGTGGCGGCTGGGAGCCCGATCGCGGGGGGTGCCTGCACCCCCGGCGATGGGGCTCCCAGGAGCCAGGGGGGCGGGCCGGGGGTGGCGGCTGGGAGCCCGATCGCGGGGGGTGCCTGCACCCCCGGCGATGGGGCTCCCAGCAGCCAGGGGGGCGGGCCGGGGGTGGCGGCTGGGAGCCCGATCGCGGGGGGTGCCTGCACCCCCGGCGATGGGGCTCCCAGCAGCCAGGGGGGCGGGCCGGGGGTGGCGGCTGGGAGCCCGATCGCGGGGGGTGCCTGCACCCCCGGCGATGGGGCTCCCAGCAGCCAGGGGGGCGGGCCGGGGGTGGCGGCTGGGAGCCCGATCGCGGGGGGTGCCTGCACCCCCGGCGATGGGGCTCCCAGCAGCCAGGGGGGCGGGCCGGGGGTGGCGGCTGGGAGCCCGATCGCGGGGGGTGCCTGCACCCCCGGCGATGGGGCTCCCAGCAGCCAGGGGGGCGGGCCGGGGGTGGCGGCTGGGAGCCCGATCGCGGGGGGTGCCTGCACCCCCGGCGATGGGGCTCCCAGCAGCCAGGGGGGCGGGCCGGGGGTGGCGGCTGGGAGCCCGATCGCGGGGGGTGCCTGCACCCCCGGCGATGGGGCTCCCAGAAGCCAGGGGGGCGGGCCGGGGGTGTCGGCTGGGAGCCCGATCGGAGGGCGTGCCTGACCCCCCGGCGATGGGGCTCCCAGAAGCCAGGGAGGCGGGCCGGGGGTGGCGGCTGGGAGCCAGGGGGGCCGTCCGGGGGTGGCTGCTGGCAACCTGATCTGGATATTTGGAAGAGTATCACAAGGGGTTGTCCAGTGTCTGTGATACTGAGATTAATATCTGTCTCTCGGCCTTGGAATATTGAGAAGGATGAAACAGAGTGAATGTCCACCGTGTGCCACATTGCGAGTAATATCAGCCTGTCCCCTCCATGGATATTAACAACAATATCCCAGACTGGGTGTACGCCTCCTGCTGTACAGAGTGCAATATCATCCTCTCCCTCCCAGGATAGTAATTACAATATCACTGGGCGGGAGCACACAGCCTGTGAATTATTATCATACTCTCCAACTCCTTATACTAGGAACTATATCTCAGAGAAACTGTCCCCTCAGTGCCATATTCGGACTAATAGCAAAGGCTTCTTCCGGGAATATTAGGAGCAATATTACCGCGTAGCTATCCATCCATTGCTATAATTGGAGTCATGTGATACTCTACCCCCGTTCATATTAGGATCAGTGTCACGTGGTGAGTGTACACCTACTGCGATATTAAAACTAAAGTCCTGCTTTCCGACCCTGGTTATTAAGAACAGCATCACAAGTAGGTTTACACTTCCTGTGGAATGAGGAATAATAATATGATTATTAATCATCAATGATCGATTTTAATCATTATCAATGATACTAAAAATTCATAAGATACCATTATTAATTATGGATAATGATTTTCAATACATGATAATGCCTGCTTTCAATTAATTATTAATATTCATGTCATCAAATAATATTATTAGTTCCTAATACTAATCATTATTGTATTCCCAGCATCACTGGGTATTGAGTTAAGTCACATTAATTGCTAATATCCTAATATTATTATTAATAGTGATATTACTAATAATTATGATTACAAATGGTTAACCTTTTAAACCAGTATTCATTTTTACTCTCTTTATTGTGATCATTAATATCAATAATTATTATTAATATTAATATAATTATTAATATTAATGATTAACAGACTTGCTCCTGATGTAAACCCGGGAGAGGACGATGTTCATTTCTATATCACAACGGTGTACACCCCCCGTGAGAGAGTTTCCAACTTCTGCTTGGGAGAGGAGGATATGACAATCAGTTTCACTGGAAGTAGAAACAACGGTGATATACTGTTCTGAATATTCAGGGAGGAAGAGGCTGATGTGACTCCTAATAGAGAGGGGGTTACTCCCTCTGAGGTTGTGCACACTGGGGGTGTACAATCGTCTGAGAAGGAGTTGAAAATTTTCCGAAGGTGAGATGATATTACTCAGAATATGAGAAAGAGGCTGGGGGTCCACAAGGCTCCCAGAAGCCAGGGGGGCGGGCCGGGGGTGGCGGCTGGGAGCCCGATCGCGGGGGGTGCCTGCACCCCCGGCGATGGGGCTCCCAGAAGCCAGGGGGGCGGGCCGGGGGTGGCGGCTGGGAGCCCGATCGCGGGGGGTGCCTGCACCCCCGGCGATGGGGCTCCCAGAAGCCAGGGGGGCGGGCCGGGGGTGGCGGCTGGGAGCCCGATCGCGGGGGGTGCCTGCACCCCCGGCGATGGGGCTCCCAGAAGCCAGGGGGGCGGGCCGGGGGTGGCGGCTGGGAGCCCGATCGCGGGGGGTGCCTGCACCCCCGGCGATGGGGCTCCCAGAAGCCAGGGGGGCGGGCCGGGGGTGGCGGCTGGGAGCCCGATCGCGGGGGGTGCCTGCACCCCCGGCGATGGGGCTCCCAGAAGCCAGGGGGGCGGGCCGGGGGTGGCGGCTGGGAGCCCGATCGCGGGGGGTGCCTGCACCCCCGGCGATGGGGCTCCCAGAAGCCAGGGGGGCGGGCCGGGGGTGGCGGCTGGGAGCCCGATCGCGGGGGGTGCCTGCACCCCCGGCGATGGGGCTCCCAGAAGCCAGGGGGGCGGGCCGGGGGTGGCGGCTGGGAGCCCGATCGCGGGGGGTGCCTGCACCCCCGGCGATGGGGCTCCCAGAAGCCAGGGGGGCGGGCCGGGGGTGGCGGCTGGGAGCCCGATCGCGGGGGGTGCCTGCACCCCCGGCGATGGGGCTCCCAGAAGCCAGGGGGGCGGGCCGGGGGTGGCGGCTGGGAGCCCGATCGCGGGGGGTGCCTGCACCCCCGGCGATGGGGCTCCCAGAAGCCAGGGTGGCGGGCCGGGGGTGGCGGCTGGGAGCCCGATCGCGGGGGGTGCCTGACCCCCCCGCGATGGGGCTCCCAGAAGCCAGGGGGGCCGTCCGGGGGTGGCTGCTGGCAACCTGATCTGGATATTTGGAAGAGTATCACAAGGGGTTGTCCAGTGTCTGTGATACTGAGATTAATATCTGTCTCTCGGCCTTGGAATATTGAGAAGGATGAAACAGAGTGAATGTCCACCGTGTGCCACATTGCGAGTAATATCAGCCTGTCCCCTCCATGGATATTAACAACAATATCCCAGACTGGGTGTACGCCTCCTGCTGTACAGAGTGCAATATCATCCTCTCCCTCCCAGGATAGTAATTACAATATCACTGGGCGGGAGCACACAGCCTGTGAATTATTATCATACTCTCCAACTCCTTATACTAGGAACTATATCTCAGAGAAACTGTCCCCTCAGTGCCATATTCGGACTAATAGCAAAGGCTTCTTCCGGGAATATTAGGAGCAATATTACCGCGTAGCTATCCATCCATTGCTATAATTGGAGTCATGTGGTACTCTACCCCCGTTCATATTAGGATCAGTGTCACGTGGTGAGTGTACACCTACTGCGATATTAAAACTAAAGTCCTGCTTTCCGACCCTGGTTATTAAGAACAGCATCACAAGTAGGTTTACACTTCCTGTGGAATGAGGAATAATAATATGATTATTAATCATCAATGATCGATTTTAATCATTATCAATGATACTAAAAATTCATAAGATAGCATTATTAATTATGGATAATGATTTTCAATACATGATAATGCCTGCTTTCAATTAATTATTAATATTCATGTCATCAAATAATATTATTAGTTCCTAATACTAATCATTATTGTATTCCCAGCATCACTGGGTATTGAGTTAAGTCACATTAATTGCTAATATCCTAATATTATTATTAATAGTGATATTACTAATAATTATGATTACAAATGGTTAACCTTTTAAACCAGTATTCATTTTTACTCTCTTTATTGTGATCATTAATATCAATAATTATTATTAATATTAATATAATTATTAATATTAATGATTAACAGACTTGCTCCTGATGTAAACCCGGGAGAGGACGATGTTCATTTCTATATCACAACGGTGTACACCCCCCGTGAGAGAGTTTCCAACTTCTGCTTGGGAGAGGAGGATATGACAATCAGTTTCACTGGAAGTAGAAACAACGGTGATATACTGTTCTGAATATTCAGGGAGGAAGAGGCTGATGTGACTCCTAATAGAGAGGGGGTTACTCCCTCTGAGGTTGTGCACACTGGGGGTGTACAATCGTCTGAGAAGGAGTTGAAAATTTTCCGAAGGTGAGATGATATTACTCAGAATATGAGAAAGAGGCTGGGGGTCCACAAGGCTCCCAGAAGCCAGGGGGGCGGGCCGGGGGTGGCGGCTGGGAGCCCGATCGCGGGGGGTGCCTGCACCCCCGGCGATGGGGCTCCCAGAAGCCAGGGGGGCGGGCCGGGGGTGGCGGCTGGGAGCCCGATCGCGGGGGGTGCCTGCACCCCCGGCGATGGGGCTCCCAGAAGCCAGGGGGGCGGGCCGGGGGTGGCGGCTGGGAGCCCGATCGCGGGGGGTGCCTGCACCCCCGGCGATGGGGCTCCCAGAAGCCAGGGGGGCGGGCCGGGGGTGGCGGCTGGGAGCCCGATCGCGGGGGGTGCCTGCACCCCCGGCGATGGGGCTCCCAGAAGCCAGGGGGGCGGGCCGGGGGTGGCGGCTGGGAGCCCGATCGCGGGGGGTGCCTGCACCCCCGGCGATGGGGCTCCCAGAAGCCAGGGGGGCGGGCCGGGGGTGGCGGCTGGGAGCCCGATCGCGGGGGGTGCCTGCACCCCCGGCGATGGGGCTCCCAGAAGCCAGGGGGGCGGGCCGGGGGTGGCGGCTGGGAGCCCGATCGCGGGGGGTGCCTGCACCCCCGGCGATGGGGCTCCCAGAAGCCAGGGGGGCGGGCCGGGGGTGGCGGCTGGGAGCCCGATCGCGGGGGGTGCCTGCACCCCCGGCGATGGGGCTCCCAGAAGCCAGGGGGCGGGCCGGGGGTGGCGGCTGGGAGCCCGATCGCGGGGGGTGCCTGCACCCCCGGCGATGGGGCTCCCAGAAGCCAGGGGGGCGGGCCGGGGGTGGCGGCTGGGAGCCCGATCGCGGGGGGTGCCTGCACCCCCGGCGATGGGGCTCCCAGAAGCCAGGGGGGCGGGCCGGGGGTGGCGGCTGGGACCCCGATCGGGGGGCGTGCCTGCACCCCCGGCGATGGGGCTCCCAGAAGCCAGGGGGGCGCGCCGGGGGTGGCGGCTGGGAGCCCGATCGCGGGGGGTGCCTGACCCCACGGCGATGGGGCTCCCAGAAGCCAGGGGGGCGGGCCGGGGGTGGCGGCTGGGAGCCCGATCGCGGGGGGTGCCTGACCGCCCGGCGATGGGGCTCCCAGAAGCCAGGGGGGCGGGCCGGGGGTGGCGGCTGGGAGCCCGATCGCGGGGGGTGCCTGACCCCCCCGCGATGGGGCTCCCAGAAGCCAGGGGGGCCGTCCGGGGGTGGCTGCTGGCAACCTGATCTGGATATTTGGAAGAGTATCACAAGGGGTTGTCCAGTGTCTGTGATACTGAGATTAATATCTGTCTCTCGGCCTTGGAATATTGAGAAGGATGAAACAGAGTGAATGTCCACCGTGTGCCACATTGCGAGTAATATCAGCCTGTCCCCTCCATGGATATTAACAACAATATCCCAGACTGGGTGTACGCCTCCTGCTGTACAGAGTGCAATATCATCCTCTCCCTCCCAGGATAGTAATTACAATATCACTGGGCGGGAGCACACAGCCTGTGAATTATTATCATACTCTCCAACTCCTTATACTAGGAACTATATCTCAGAGAAACTGTCCCCTCAGTGCCATATTCGGACTAATAGCAAAGGCTTCTTCCGGGAATATTAGGAGCAATATTACCGCGTAGCTATCCATCCATTGCTATAATTGGAGTCATGTGATACTCTACCCCCGTTCATATTAGGATCAGTGTCACGTGGTGAGTGTACACCTACTGCGATATTAAAACTAAAGTCCTGCTTTCCGACCCTGGTTATTAAGAACAGCATCACAAGTAGGTTTACACTTCCTGTGGAATGAGGAATAATAATATGATTATTAATCATCAATGATCGATTTTAATCATTATCAATGATACTAAAAATTCATAAGATACCATTATTAATTATGGATAATGATTTTCAATACATGATAATGCCTGCTTTCAATTAATTATTAATATTAATGTCATCAAATAATATTTTTAGTTCCTAATACTAATCATTATTGTATTCCCAGCATCACTGGGTATTGAGTTAAGTCACATTAATTGCTAATATCCTAATATTATTATTAATAGTGATATTACTAATAATTATGATTACAAATGGTTAACCTTTTAAACCAGTATTCATTTTTACTCTCTTTATTGTGATCATTAATATCAATAATTATTATTAATATTAAAATAATTATTAATATTAATGATTAACAGACTTGCTCCTGATGTAAACCCGGGAGAGGACGATGTTCATTTCTATATCACAACGGTGTACACCCCCCGTGAGAGAGTTTCCAACTTCTGCTTGGGAGAGGAGGATATGACAATCAGTTTCACTGGAAGTAGAAACAACGGTGGGATACTGTTCTGAATATTCAGGGGGAAGAGGCTGATGTGACTCCTAATAGAGAGGGGGTTACTCCCTCTGAGGTTGTGCACACTGGGGGTGTACAATCGTCTGAGAAGGAGTTGAAAATGTTCCGAAGGTGAGATGATATTACTCAGAATATGAGAAAGAGGCTGGGGGTCCACAAGGCTCCCAGAAGCCAGGGGGGCGGGCCGGGGGTGGCGGCTGGGAGCCCGATCGCGGGGGGTGCCTGCAGCCCCGGCGATGGGGCTCCCAGGAGCCAGGGGGGCGGGCCGGGGGTGGCGGCTGGGAGCCCGATCGCGGGGGGGTCTGCACCCCCGGCGATGGGGCTCCCAGGAGCCAGGGGGGCGGGCCGGGGGTGGCGGCTGTGAGCCCGATCGCGGGGGGGGCCTGCACCCCCGGCGATGGGGCTCCCAGGAGCCAGGGGGGCGGGCCGGGGGTGGCGGCTGGGAGCCCGATCGCGGGGGGGGCCTGCACCCCCGGCGATGGGGCTCCCAGGAGCCAGGGGGGCGGGCCGGGGGTGGCGGCTGGGAGCCCGATCGCGGGGGGGGCCTGCACCCCCGGCGATGGGGCTCCCAGGAGCCAGGGGGGCGGGCCGGGGGTGGCGGCTGGGAGCCCGATCGCGGGGGGGGCCTGCACCCCCGGCGATGGGGCTCCCAGGAGCCAGGGGGGCGGGCCGGGGGTGGCGGCTGGGAGCCCGATCGCGGGGGGGGCCTGCACCCCCGGCGATGGGGCTCCCAGGAGCCAGGGGGGCGGGCCGGGGGTGGCGGCTGGGAGCCCGATCGCGGGGGGGGCCTGCACCCCCGGCGATGGGGCTCCCAGGAGCCAGGGGGGCGGGCCGGGGGTGGCGGCTGGGAGCCCGATCGCGGGGGGGGCCTGCACCCCCGGCGATGGGGCTCCCAGGAGCCAGGGGGGCGGGCCGGGGGTGGCGGCTGGGAGCCCGATCGCGGGGGGGGCCTGCACCCCCGGCGATGGGGCTCCCAGGAGCCAGGGGGGCGGGCCGGGGGTGGCGGCTGGGAGCCCGATCGCGGGGGGGGCCTGCACCCCCGGCGATGGGGCTCCCAGGAGCCAGGGGGGCGGGCCGGGGGTGGCGGCTGGGAGCCCGATCGCGGGGGGGGCCTGCACCCCCGGCGATGGGGCTCCCAGGAGCCAGGGGGGCGGGCCGGGGGTGGCGGCTGGGAGCCCGATCGCGGGGGGGGCCTGCACCCCCGGCGATGGGGCTCCCAGGAGCCAGGGGGGCGGGCCGGGGGTGGCGGCTGGGAGCCCGATCGCGGGGGGGGCCTGCACCCCCGGCGATGGGGCTCCCAGGAGCCAGGGGGGCGGGCCGGGGGTGGCGGCTGGGAGCCCGATCGCGGGGGGGGCCTGCACCCCCGGCGATGGGGCTCCCAGGAGCCAGGGGGGCGGGCCGGGGGTGGCGGCTGGGAGCCCGATCGCGGGGGGGGCCTGCACCCCCGGCGATGGGGCTCCCAGGAGCCAGGGGGGCGGGCCGGGGGTGGCGGCTGGGAGCCCGATCGCGGGGGGTGCCTGCACCCCCGGCGATGGGGCTCCCAGGAGCCAGGGGGGCGGGCCGGGGGTGGCGGCTGGGAGCCCGATCGCGGGGGGTGCCTGCACCCCCGGCGATGGGGCTCCCAGGAGCCAGGGGGGCGGGCCGGGGGTGGCGGCTGGGAGCCCGATCGCGGGGGGTGCCTGACCCCCCCGCGATGGGGCTCCCAGAAGCCAGGGGGGCCGTCCGGGGGTGGCTGCTGGCAACCTGATCTGGATATTTGGAAGAGTATCACAAGGGGTTGTCCAGTGTCTGTGATACTGAGATTAATATCTGTCTCTCGGCCTTGGAATATTGAGAAGGATGAAACAGAGTTAATGTCCACCGTGTGCCACATTGCGAGTAATATCAGCCTGTCCCCTCCATGGATATTAACAACAATATCCCAGACTGGGTGTACGCCTCCTGCTGTACAGAGTGCAATATCATCCTCTCCCTCCCAGGATAGTAATTACAATATCACTGGGCGGGAGCACACAGCCTGTGAATTATTATCATACTCTCCAACTCCTTATACTAGGAACTATATCTCAGAGAAACTGTCCCCTCAGTGCCATATTCGGACTAATAGCAAAGGCTTCTTCCGGGAATATTAGGAGCAATATTACCGCGTAGCTATCCATCCATTGCTATAATTGGAGTCATGTGGTACTCTACCCCCGTTCATATTAGGATCAGTGTCACGTGGTGAGTGTACACCTACTGCGATATTAAAACTAAAGTCCTGCTTTCCGACCCTGGTTATTAAGAACAGCATCACAAGTAGGTTTACACTTCCTGTGGAATGAGGAATAATAATATGATTATTAATCATCAATGATCGATTTTAATCATTATCAATGATACTAAAAATTCATAAGATAGCATTATTAATTATGGATAATGATTTTCAATACATGATAATGCCTGCTTTCAATTAATTATTAATATTCATGTCACCAAATAATATTATTAGTTCCTAATACTAATCATTATTGTATTCCCAGCATCACTGGGTATTGAGTTAAGTCACATTAATTGCTAATATCCTAATATTATTATTAATAGTGATATTACTAATAATTATGATTACAAATGGTTAACCTTTTAAACCAGTATTCATTTTTACTCTCTTTATTGTGATCATTAATATCAATAATTATTATTAATATTAATATAATTATTAATATTAATGATTAACAGACTTGCTCCTGATGTAAACCCGGGAGAGGACGATGTTCATTTCTATATCACAACGGTGTACACCCCCCGTGAGAGAGTTTCCAACTTCTGCTTGGGAGAGGAGGATATGACAATCAGTTTCACTGGAAGTAGAAACAACGGTGATATACTGTTCTGAATATTCAGGGAGGAAGAGGCTGATGTGACTCCTAATAGAGAGGGGGTTACTCCCTCTGAGGTTGTGCACACTGGGGGTGTACAATCGTCTGAGAAGGAGTTGAAAATTTTCCGAAGGTGAGATGATATTACTCAGAATATGAGAAAGAGGCTGGGGGTCCACAAGGCTCCCAGAAGCCAGGGGGGCGGGCCGGGGGTGGCGGCTGGGAGCCCGATCGCGGGGGGTGCCTGCACCCCCGGCGATGGGGCTCCCAGAAGCCAGGGGGGCGGGCCGGGGGTGGCGGCTGGGAGCCCGATCGCGGGGGGTGCCTGCACCCCCGGCGATGGGGCTCCCAGAAGCCAGGGGGGCGGGCCGGGGGTGGCGGCTGGGAGCCCGATCGCGGGGGGTGCCTGCACCCCCGGCGATGGGGCTCCCAGAAGCCAGGGGGGCGGGCCGGGGGTGGCGGCTGGGAGCCCGATCGCGGGGGGTGCCTGCACCCCCGGCGATGGGGCTCCCAGAAGCCAGGGGGGCGGGCCGGGGGTGGCGGCTGGGAGCCCGATCGCGGGGGGTGCCTGCACCCCCGGCGATGGGGCTCCCAGAAGCCAGGGGGGCGGGCCGGGGGTGGCGGCTGGGAGCCCGATCGCGGGGGGTGCCTGCACCCCCGGCGATGGGGCTCCCAGAAGCCAGGGGGGCGGGCCGGGGGTGGCGGCTGGGAGCCCGATCGCGGGGGGTGCCTGCACCCCCGGCGATGGGGCTCCCAGAAGCCAGGGGGGCGGGCCGGGGGTGGCGGCTGGGAGCCCGATCGCGGGGGGTGCCTGCACCCCCGGCGATGGGGCTCCCAGAAGCCAGGGGGCGGGCCGGGGGTGGCGGCTGGGAGCCCGATCGCGGGGGGTGCCTGCACCCCCGGCGATGGGGCTCCCAGAAGCCAGGGGGGCGGGCCGGGGGTGGCGGCTGGGAGCCCGATCGCGGGGGGTGCCTGCACCCCCGGCGATGGGGCTCCCAGAAGCCAGGGGGGCGGGCCGGGGGTGGCGGCTGGGACCCCGATCGGGGGGCGTGCCTGCACCCCCGGCGATGGGGCTCCCAGAAGCCAGGGGGGCGCGCCGGGGGTGGCGGCTGGGAGCCCGATCGCGGGGGGTGCCTGACCCCACGGCGATGGGGCTCCCAGAAGCCAGGGGGGCGGGCCGGGGGTGGCGGCTGGGAGCCCGATCGCGGGGGGTGCCTGACCGCCCGGCGATGGGGCTCCCAGAAGCCAGGGGGGCGGGCCGGGGGTGGCGGCTGGGAGCCCGATCGCGGGGGGTGCCTGACCCCCCCGCGATGGGGCTCCCAGAAGCCAGGGGGGCCGTCCGGGGGTGGCTGCTGGCAACCTGATCTGGATATTTGGAAGAGTATCACAAGGGGTTGTCCAGTGTCTGTGATACTGAGATTAATATCTGTCTCTCGGCCTTGGAATATTGAGAAGGATGAAACAGAGTGAATGTCCACCGTGTGCCACATTGCGAGTAATATCAGCCTGTCCCCTCCATGGATATTAACAACAATATCCCAGACTGGGTGTACGCCTCCTGCTGTACAGAGTGCAATATCATCCTCTCCCTCCCAGGATAGTAATTACAATATCACTGGGCGGGAGCACACAGCCTGTGAATTATTATCATACTCTCCAACTCCTTATACTAGGAACTATATCTCAGAGAAACTGTCCCCTCAGTGCCATATTCGGACTAATAGCAAAGGCTTCTTCCGGGAATATTAGGAGCAATATTACCGCGTAGCTATCCATCCATTGCTATAATTGGAGTCATGTGATACTCTACCCCCGTTCATATTAGGATCAGTGTCACGTGGTGAGTGTACACCTACTGCGATATTAAAACTAAAGTCCTGCTTTCCGACCCTGGTTATTAAGAACAGCATCACAAGTAGGTTTACACTTCCTGTGGAATGAGGAATAATAATATGATTATTAATCATCAATGATCGATTTTAATCATTATCAATGATACTAAAAATTCATAAGATACCATTATTAATTATGGATAATGATTTTCAATACATGATAATGCCTGCTTTCAATTAATTATTAATATTAATGTCATCAAATAATATTTTTAGTTCCTAATACTAATCATTATTGTATTCCCAGCATCACTGGGTATTGAGTTAAGTCACATTAATTGCTAATATCCTAATATTATTATTAATAGTGATATTACTAATAATTATGATTACAAATGGTTAACCTTTTAAACCAGTATTCATTTTTACTCTCTTTATTGTGATCATTAATATCAATAATTATTATTAATATTAAAATAATTATTAATATTAATGATTAACAGACTTGCTCCTGATGTAAACCCAGGAGAGGACGATGTTCATTTCTATATCACAACGGTGTACACCCCCCGTGAGAGAGTTTCCAACTTCTGCTTGGGAGAGGAGGATATGACAATCAGTTTCACTGGAAGTAGAAACAACGGTGGGATACTGTTCTGAATATTCAGGGGGAAGAGGCTGATGTGACTCCTAATAGAGAGGTGGTTACTCCCTCTGAGGTTGTGCACACTGGGGGTGTACAATCGTCTGAGAAGGAGTTGAAAATGTTCCGAAGGTGAGATGATATTACTCAGAATATGAGAAAGAGGCTGGGGGTCCACAAGGCTCCCAGAAGCCAGGGGGGCGGGCCGGGGGTGGCGGCTGGGAGCCCGATCGCGGGGGGTGCCTGCAGCCCCGGCGATGGGGCTCCCAGGAGCCAGGGGGGCGGGCCGGGGGTGGCGGCTGGGAGCCCGATCGCGGGGGGGGCCTGCACCCCCGGCGATGGGGCTCCCAGGAGCCAGGGGGGCGGGCCGGGGGTGGCGGCTGGGAGCCCGATCGCGGGGGGGGCCTGCACCCCCGGCGATGGGGCTCCCAGGAGCCAGGGGGGCGGGCCGGGGGTGGCGGCTGGGAGCCCGATCGCGGGGGGGGCCTGCACCCCCGGCGATGGGGCTCCCAGGAGCCAGGGGGGCGGGCCGGGGGTGGCGGCTGGGAGCCCGATCGCGGGGGGGGCCTGCACCCCCGGCGATGGGGCTCCCAGGAGCCAGGGGGGCGGGCCGGGGGTGGCGGCTGGGAGCCCGATCGCGGGGGGGGCCTGCACCCCCGGCGATGGGGCTCCCAGGAGCCAGGGGGGCGGGCCGGGGGTGGCGGCTGGGAGCCCGATCGCGGGGGGGGCCTGCACCCCCGGCGATGGGGCTCCCAGGAGCCAGGGGGGCGGGCCGGGGGTGGCGGCTGGGAGCCCGATCGCGGGGGGGGCCTGCACCCCCGGCGATGGGGCTCCCAGGAGCCAGGGGGGCGGGCCGGGGGTGGCGGCTGGGAGCCCGATCGCGGGGGGGGCCTGCACCCCCGGCGATGGGGCTCCCAGGAGCCAGGGGGGCGGGCCGGGGGTGGCGGCTGGGAGCCCGATCGCGGGGGGGGCCTGCACCCCCGGCGATGGGGCTCCCAGGAGCCAGGGGGGCGGGCCGGGGGTGGCGGCTGGGAGCCCGATCGCGGGGGGGGCCTGCACCCCCGGCGATGGGGCTCCCAGGAGCCAGGGGGGCGGGCCGGGGGTGGCGGCTGGGAGCCCGATCGCGGGGGGGGCCTGCACCCCCGGCGATGGGGCTCCCAGGAGCCAGGGGGGCGGGCCGGGGGTGGCGGCTGGGAGCCCGATCGCGGGGGGGGCCTGCACCCCCGGCGATGGGGCTCCCAGGAGCCAGGGGGGCGGGCCGGGGGTGGCGGCTGGGAGCCCGATCGCGGGGGGGGCCTGCACCCCCGGCGATGGGGCTCCCAGGAGCCAGGGGGGCGGGCCGGGGGTGGCGGCTGGGAGCCCGATCGCGGGGGGGGCCTGCACCCCCGGCGATGGGGCTCCCAGGAGCCAGGGGGGCGGGCCGGGGGTGGCGGCTGGGAGCCCGATCGCGGGGGGGGCCTGCACCCCCGGCGATGGGGCTCCCAGGAGCCAGGGGGGCGGGCCGGGGGTGGCGGCTGGGAGCCCGATCGCGGGGGGGGCCTGCACCCCCGGCGATGGGGCTCCCAGGAGCCAGGGGGGCGGGCCGGGGGTGGCGGCTGGGAGCCCGATCGCGGGGGGGGCCTGCACCCCCGGCGATGGGGCTCCCAGGAGCCAGGGGGGCGGGCCGGGGGTGGCGGCTGGGAGCCCGATCGCGGGGGGGGCCTGCACCCCCGGCGATGGGGCTCCCAGGAGCCAGGGGGGCGGGCCGGGGGTGGCGGCTGGGAGCCCGATCGCGGGGGGGGCCTGCACCCCCGGCGATGGGGCTCCCAGGAGCCAGGGGGGCGGGCCGGGGGTGGCGGCTGGGAGCCCGATCGCGGGGGGGGCCTGCACCCCCGGCGATGGGGCTCCCAGGAGCCAGGGGGGCGGGCCGGGGGTGGCGGCTGGGAGCCCGATCGCGGGGGGGGCCTGCACCCCCGGCGATGGGGCTCCCAGGAGCCAGGGGGGCGGGCCGGGGGTGGCGGCTGGGAGCCCGATCGCGGGGGGGGCCTGCACCCCCGGCGATGGGGCTCCCAGGAGCCAGGGGGGCGGGCCGGGGGTGGCGGCTGGGAGCCCGATCGCGGGGGGGGCCTGCACCCCCGGCGATGGGGCTCCCAGGAGCCAGGGGGGCGGGCCGGGGGTGGCGGCTGGGAGCCCGATCGCGGGGGGGGCCTGCACCCCCGGCGATGGGGCTCCCAGGAGCCAGGGGGGCGGGCCGGGGGTGGCGGCTGGGAGCCCGATCGCGGGGGGGGCCTGCACCCCCGGCGATGGGGCTCCCAGGAGCCAGGGGGGCGGGCCGGGGGTGGCGGCTGGGAGCCCGATCGCGGGGGGGGCCTGCACCCCCGGCGATGGGGCTCCCAGGAGCCAGGGGGGCGGGCCGGGGGTGGCGGCTGGGAGCCCGATCGCGGGGGGGGCCTGCACCCCCGGCGATGGGGCTCCCAGGAGCCAGGGGGGCGGGCCGGGGGTGGCGGCTGGGAGCCCGATCGCGGGGGGGGCCTGCACCCCCGGCGATGGGGCTCCCAGGAGCCAGGGGGGCGGGCCGGGGGTGGCGGCTGGGAGCCCGATCGCGGGGGGGGCCTGCACCCCCGGCGATGGGGCTCCCAGGAGCCAGGGGGGCGGGCCGGGGGTGGCGGCTGGGAGCCCGATCGCGGGGGGGGCCTGCACCCCCGGCGATGGGGCTCCCAGGAGCCAGGGGGGCGGGCCGGGGGTGGCGGCTGGGAGCCCGATCGCGGGGGGGGCCTGCACCCCCGGCGATGGGGCTCCCAGGAGCCAGGGGGGCGGGCCGGGGGTGGCGGCTGGGAGCCCGATCGCGGGGGGGGCCTGCACCCCCGGCGATGGGGCTCCCAGGAGCCAGGGGGGCGGGCCGGGGGTGGCGGCTGGGAGCCCGATCGCGGGGGGGGCCTGCACCCCCGGCGATGGGGCTCCCAGGAGCCAGGGGGGCGGGCCGGGGGTGGCGGCTGGGAGCCCGATCGCGGGGGGTGCCTGCACCCCCGGCGATGGGGCTCCCAGGAGCCAGGGGGGCGGGCCGGGGGTGGCGGCTGGGAGCCCGATCGCGGGGGGTGCCTGCACCCCCGGCGATGGGGCTCCCAGGAGCCAGGGGGGCGGGCCGGGGGTGGCGGCTGGGAGCCCGATCGCGGGGGGTGCCTGCACCCCCGGCGATGGGGCTCCCAGGAGCCAGGGGGGCGGGCCGGGGGTGGCGGCTGGGAGCCCGATCGCGGGGGGTGCCTGCACCCCCGGCGATGGGGCTCCCAGGAGCCAGGGGGGCGGGCCGGGGGTGGCGGCTGGGAGCCCGATCGCGGGGGGTGCCTGCACCCCCGGCGATGGGGCTCCCAGGAGCCAGGGGGGCGGGCCGGGGGTGGCGGCTGGGAGCCCGATCGCGGGGGGTGCCTGCACCCCCGGCGATGGGGCTCCCAGGAGCCAGGGGGGCGGGCCGGGGGTGGCGGCTGGGAGCCCGATCGCGGGGGGTGCCTGCACCCCCGGCGATGGGGCTCCCAGGAGCCAGGGGGGCGGGCCGGGGGTGGCGGCTGGGAGCCCGATCGCGGGGGGTGCCTGCACCCCCGGCGATGGGGCTCCCAGGAGCCAGGGGGGCGGGCCGGGGGTGGCGGCTGGGAGCCCGATCGCGGGGGGTGCCTGCACCCCCGGCGATGGGGCTCCCAGGAGCCAGGGGGGCGGGCCGGGGGTGGCGGCTGGGAGCCCGATCGCGGGGGGTGCCTGCACCCCCGGCGATGGGGCTCCCAGGAGCCAGGGGGGCGGGCCGGGGGTGGCGGCTGGGAGCCCGATCGCGGGGGGTGCCTGCACCCCCGGCGATGGGGCTCCCAGGAGCCAGGGGGGCGGGCCGGGGGTGGCGGCTGGGAGCCCGATCGGGGGGCGTGCCTGCACCCCCGGCGATGGGGCTCCCAGGAGCCAGGGGGGCGGGCCGGGGGTGGCGGCTGGGAGCCCGATCGGGGGGCGTGCCTGACCCCCCGGCGATGGGGCTCCCAGGAGCCAGGGGGGCGGGCCGGGGGTGGCGGCTGGGAGCCCGATCGCGGGGGGTGCCTGCACCCCCGGCGATGGGGCTCCCAGGAGCCAGGGGGCGGGCCGGGGGTGGCGGCTGGGAGCCCGATCGCGGGGGGTGCCTGCACCCCCGGCGATGGGGCTCCCAGGAGCCAGGGGGGCGGGCCGGGGTTGGCGGCTGGGAGCCCGATCGGGGGGCGTGCCTGACCCCCCGGCGATGGGGCTCCCAGGAGCCAGGGGGGCGGGCCGGGGTTGGCGGCTGGGAGCCCGATCGGGGGGCGTGCCTGACCCCCCGGCGATGGGGCTCCCAGAAGCCAGGGGGGCGGGCCGGGGGTGGCGGCTGGGAGCCCGATCGCGGGGGGTGCCTGACCGCCCGGCGATGGGGCTCCCAGAAGCCAGGGGGGCGGGCCGGGGGTGGCGGCTGGGAGCCCGATCGCGGGGGGTGCCTGACCCCCCCGCGATGGGGCTCCCAGAAGCCAGGGGGGCCGTCCGGGGGTGGCTGCTGGCAACCTGATCTGGATATTTGGAAGAGTATCACAAGGGGTTGTCCAGTGTCTGTGATACTGAGATTAATATCTGTCTCTCGGCCTTGGAATATTGAGAAGGATGAAACAGAGTGAATGTCCACCGTGTGCCACATTGCGAGTAATATCAGCCTGTCCCCTCCATGGATATTAACAACAATATCCCAGACTGGGTGTACGCCTCCTGCTGTACAGAGTGCAATATCATCCTCTCCCTCCCAGGATAGTAATTACAATATCACTGGGCGGGAGCACACAGCCTGTGAATTATTATCATACTCTCCAACTCCTTATACTAGGAACTATATCTCAGAGAAACTGTCCCCTCAGTGCCATATTCGGACTAATAGCAAAGGCTTCTTCCGGGAATATTAGGAGCAATATTACCGCGTAGCTATCCATCCATTGCTATAATTGGAGTCATGTGATACTCTACCCCCGTTCATATTAGGATCAGTGTCACGTGGTGAGTGTACACCTACTGCGATATTAAAACTAAAGTCCTGCTTTCCGACCCTGGTTATTAAGAACAGCATCACAAGTAGGTTTACACTTCCTGTGGAATGAGGAATAATAATATGATTATTAATCATCAATGATCGATTTTAATCATTATCAATGATACTAAAAATTCATAAGATACCATTATTAATTATGGATAATGATTTTCAATACATGATAATGCCTGCTTTCAATTAATTATTAATATTCATGTCATCAAATAATATTATTAGTTCCTAATACTAATCATTATTGTATTCCCAGCATCACTGGGTATTGAGTTAAGTCACATTAATTGCTAATATCCTAATATTATTATTAATAGTGATATTACTAATAATTATGATTACAAATGGTTAACCTTTTAAACCAGTATTCATTTTTACTCTCTTTATTGTGATCATTAATATCAATAATTATTATTAATATTAATATAATTATTAATATTAATGATTAACAGACTTGCTCCTGATGTAAACCCGGGAGAGGACGATGTTCATTTCTATATCACAACGGTGTACACCCCCCGTGAGAGAGTTTCCAACTTCTGCTTGGGAGAGGAGGATATGACAATCAGTTTCACTGGAAGTAGAAACAACGGTGGGATACTGTTCTGAATATTCAGGGAGGAAGAGGCTGATGTGACTCCTAATAGAGAGGGGGTTACTCCCTCTGAGGTTGTGCACACTGGGGGTGTACAATCGTCTGAGAAGGAGTTGAAAATTTCCGAAGGTGAGATGATATTACTCAGAATATGAGAAAGAGGCTGGGGGTCCACAAGGCTCCCAGAAGCCAGGGGGGCGGGCCGGGCGTGGCGGCTGGGAGCCCGATCGCGGGGGGTGCCTGCACCCCCGGCGATGGGGCTCCCAGAAGCCAGGGGGGCGGGCCGGGGGTGGCGGCTGGGAGCCCGATCGCGGGGGGTGCCTGCACCCCCGGCGATGGGGCTCCCAGAAGCCAGGGGGGCGGGCCGGGGGTGGCGGCTGGGAGCCCGATCGCGGGGGGTGCCTGCACCCCCGGCGATGGGGCTCCCAGAAGCCAGGGGGGCGGGCCGGGGGTGGCGGCTGGGAGCCCGATCGCGGGGGGTGCCTGCACCCCCGGCGATGGGGCTCCCAGAAGCCAGGGGGGCGGGCCGGGGGTGGCGGCTGGGAGCCCGATCGCGGGGGGTGCCTGCACCCCCGGCGATGGGGCTCCCAGAAGCCAGGGGGGCGGGCCGGGGGTGGCGGCTGGGAGCCCGATCGCGGGGGGTGCCTGCACCCCCGGCGATGGGGCTCCCAGAAGCCAGGGGGGCGGGCCGGGGGTGGCGGCTGGGAGCCCGATCGCGGGGGGTGCCTGCACCCCCGGCGATGGGGCTCCCAGAAGCCAGGGGGGCGGGCCGGGGGTGGCGGCTGGGAGCCCGATCGCGGGGGGTGCCTGCACCCCCGGCGATGGGGCTCCCAGAAGCCAGGGTGGCGGGCCGGGGGTGGCGGCTGGGAGCCCGATCGCGGGGGGTGCCTGCACCCCCGGCGATGGGGCTCCCAGAAGCCAGGGTGGCGGGCCGGGGGTGGCGGCTGGGAGCCCGATCGCGGGGGGTGCCTGCACCCCCGGCGATGGGGCTCCCAGAAGCCAGGGGGGCGGGCCGGGGGTGGCGGCTGGGAGCCCGATCGCGGGGGGTGCCTGCACCCCCGGCGATGGGGCTCCCAGAAGCCAGGGGGGCGGGCCGGGGGTGGCGGCTGGGAGCCCGATCGCGGGGGGTGCCTGCACCCCCGGCGATGGGGCTCCCAGAAGCCAGGGGGGCGGGCCGGGGGTGGCGGCTGGGAGCCCGATCGGGGGGCGTGCCTGACCCCCCGGCGATGGGGCTCCCAGAAGCCAGGGGGGCGGGCCGGGGGTGGCGGCTGGGAGCCCGATCGCGGGGGGTGCCTGACCGCCCGGCGATGGGGCTCCCAGAAGCCAGGGGGGCGGGCCGGGGGTGGCGGCTGGGAGCCCGATCGCGGGGGGTGCCTGACCCCCCCGCGATGGGGCTCCCAGAAGCCAGGGGGGCCGTCCGGGGGTGGCTGCTGGCAACCTGATCTGGATATTTGGAAGAGTATCACAAGGGGTTGTCCAGTGTCTGTGATACTGAGATTAATATCTGTCTCTCGGCCTTGGAATATTGAGAAGGATGAAACAGAGTGAATGTCCACCGTGTGCCACATTGCGAGTAATATCAGCCTGTCCCCTCCATGGATATTAACAACAATATCCCAGACTGGGTGTACGCCTCCTGCTGTACAGAGTGCAATATCATCCTCTCCCTCCCAGGATAGTAATTACAATATCACTGGGCGGGAGCACACAGCCTGTGAATTATTATCATACTCTCCAACTCCTTATACTAGGAACTATATCTCAGAGAAACTGTCCCCTCAGTGCCATATTCGGACTAATAGCAAAGGCTTCTTCCGGGAATATTAGGAGCAATATTACCGCGTAGCTATCCATCCATTGCTATAATTGGAGTCATGTGATACTCTACCCCCGTTCATATTAGGATCAGTGTCACGTGGTGAGTGTACACCTACTGCGATATTAAAACTAAAGTCCTGCTTTCCGACCCTGGTTATTAAGAACAGCATCACAAGTAGGTTTACACTTCCTGTGGAATGAGGAATAATAATATGATTATTAATCATCAATGATCGATTTTAATCATTATCAATGATACTAAAAATTCATAAGATAGCATTATTAATTATGGATAATGATTTTCAATACATGATAATGCCTGCTTTCAATTAATTATTAATATTCATGTCATCAAATAATATTATTAGTTCCTAATACTAATCATTATTGTATTCCCAGCATCACTGGGTATTGAGTTAAGTCACATTAATTGCTAATATCCTAATATTATTATTAATAGTGATATTACTAATAATTATGATTACAAATGGTTAACCTTTTAAACCAGTATTCATTTTTACTCTCTTTATTGTGATCATTAATATCAATAATTATTATTAATATTAATATAATTATTAATATTAATGATTAACAGACTTGCTCCTGATGTAAACCCGGGAGAGGACGATGTTCATTTCTATATCACAACGGTGTACACCCCCCGTGAGAGAGTTTCCAACTTCTGCTTGGGAGAGGAGGATATGACAATCAGTTTCACTGGAAGTAGAAACAACGGTGGGATACTGTTCTGAATATTCAGGGGGAAGAGGCTGATGTGACTCCTAATAGAGAGGGGGTTACTCCCTCTGAGGTTGCGCACACTGGGGGTGTACAATCGTCTGAGAAGGAGTTGAAAATTTTCCGAAGGTGAGATGATATTACTCAGAATATGAGAAAGAGGCTGGGGGTCCACAAGGCTCCCAGAAGCCAGGGGGGCGGGCCGGGGGTGGCGGCTGGGAGCCCGATCGCGGGGGGTGCCTGCACCCCCGGCGATGGGGCTCCCAGAAGCCAGGGGGGCGGGCCGGGGGTGGCGGCTGGGAGCCCGATCGCGGGGGGTGCCTGCACCCCCGGCGATGGGGCTCCCAGAAGCCAGGGGGGCGGGCCGGGGGTGGCGGCTGGGAGCCCGATCGCGGGGGGTGCCTGCACCCCCGGCGATGGGGCTCCCAGAAGCCAGGGGGGCGGGCCGGGGGTGGCGGCTGGGAGCCCGATCGCGGGGGGTGCCTGCACCCCCGGCGATGGGGCTCCCAGAAGCCAGGGGGGCGGGCCGGGGGTGGCGGCTGGGAGCCCGATCGCGGGGGGTGCCTGCACCCCCGGCGATGGGGCTCCCAGAAGCCAGGGGGGCGGGCCGGGGGTGGCGGCTGGGAGCCCGATCGCGGGGGGTGCCTGCACCCCCGGCGATGGGGCTCCCAGAAGCCAGGGGGGCGGGCCGGGGGTGGCGGCTGGGAGCCCGATCGCGGGGGGTGCCTGCACCCCCGGCGATGGGGCTCCCAGAAGCCAGGGGGGCGGGCCGGGGGTGGCGGCTGGGAGCCCGATCGCGGGGGGTGCCTGCACCCCCGGCGATGGGGCTCCCAGAAGCCAGGGGGGCGGGCCGGGGGTGGCGGCTGGGAGCCCGATCGCGGGGGGTGCCTGCACCCCCGGCGATGGGGCTCCCAGCAGCCAGGGGGGCGGGCCGGGGGTGGCGGCTGGGAGCCCGATCGCGGGGGGTGCCTGCACCCCCGGCGATGGGGCTCCCAGAAGCCAGGGGGGCGGGCCGGGGGTGGCGGCTGGGAGCCCGATCGCGGGGGGTGCCTGCACCCCCGGCGATGGGGCTCCCAGAAGCCAGGGGGGCGGGCCGGGGGTGGCGGCTGGGAGCCCGATCGCGGGGGTTGCCTGCACCCCCGGCGATGGGGCTCCCAGAAGCCAGGGGGGCGGGCCGGGGGTGGCGGCTGGGAGCCCGATCGCGGGGGGTGCCTGCACCCCCGGCGATGGGGCTCCCAGAAGCCAGGGGGGCGGGCCGGGGGTGGCGGCTGGGAGCCCGATCGCGGGGGGTGCCTGCACCCCCGGCGATGGGGCTCCCAGAAGCCAGGGGGGCGGGCCGGGGGTGGCGGCTGGGAGCCCGATCGCGGGGGGTGCCTGACCCCCCCGCGATGGGGCTCCCAGAAGCCAGGGGGGCCGTCCGGGGGTGGCTGCTGGCAACCTGATCTGGATATTTGGAAGAGTATCACAAGGGGTTGTCCAGTGTCTGTCATACTGAGATTAATATCTGTCTCTCGGCCTTGGAATATTGAGAAGGATGAAACAGAGTGAATGTCCACCGTGTGCCACATTGCGAGTAATATCAGCCTGTCCCCTCCATGGATATTAACAACAATATCCCAGACTGGGTGTACGCCTCCTGCTGTACAGAGTGCAATATCATCCTCTCCCTCCCAGGATAGTAATTACAATATCACTGGGCGGGAGCACACAGCCTGTGAATTATTATCATACTCTCCAACTCCTTATACTAGGAACTATATCTCAGAGAAACTGTCCCCTCAGTGCCATATTCGGACTAATAGCAAAGGCTTCTTCCGGGAATATTAGGAGCAATATTACCGCGTAGCTATCCATCCATTGCTATAATTGGAGTCATGTGATACTCTACCCCCGTTCATATTAGGATCAGTGTCACGTGGTGAGTGTACACCTACTGCGATATTAAAACTAAAGTCCTGCTTTCCGACCCTGGTTATTAAGAACAGCATCACAAGTAGGTTTACACTTCCTGTGGAATGAGGAATAATAATATGATTATTAATCATCAATGATCGATTTTAATCATTATCAATGATACTAAAAATTCATAAGATACCATTATTAATTATGGATAATGATTTTCAATACATGATAATGCCTGCTTTCAATTAATTATTAATATTAATGTCATCAAATAATATTTTTAGTTCCTAATACTAATCATTATTGTATTCCCAGCATCACTGGGTATTGAGTTAAGTCACATTAGTTGCTAATATCCAAATATTATTATTAATAGTGATATTACTAATAATTATGATTACAAATGGTTAACCTTTTAAACCAGTATTCATTTTTACTCTCTTTATTGTGATCATTAATATCAATAATTATTATTAATATTAATATAATTATTAATATTAATGATTAACAGACTTGCTCCTGATGTAAACCCAGGAGAGGACGATGTTCATTTCTATATCACAACGGTGTACACCCCCCGTGAGAGAGTTTCCAACTTCTGCTTGGGAGAGGAGGATATGACAATCAGTTTCACTGGAAGTAGAAACAACGGTGGGATACTGTTCTGAGTATTCAGGGGGAAGAGGCTGATGTGACTCCTAATAGAGAGGGGGTTACTCCCTCTGAGGTTGTGCACACTGGGGGTGTACAATCGTCTGAGAAGGAGTTGAAAATGTTCCGAAGGTGAGATGATATTACTCAGAATATGAGAAAGAGGCTGGGGGTCCACAAGGCTCCCAGAAGCCAGGGGGGCGGGCCGGGGGTGGCGGCTGGGAGCCCGATCGCGGGGGGCGCCTGCACCCCCGGCGATGGGGCTCCCAGAAGCCAGGGGGGCGGGCCGGGGCTGGCGGCTGGGAGCCCGATCGCGGGGGGCGCCTGCACCCCCGGCGATGGGGCTCCCAGAAGCCAGGGGGGCGGGCCGGGGCTGGCGGCTGGGAGCCCGATCGCGGGGGGCGCCTGCACCCCCGGCGATGGGGCTCCCAGAAGCCAGGGGGGCGGGCCGGGGCTGGCGGCTGGGAGCCCGATCGCGGGGGGCGCCTGCACCCCCGGCGATGGGGCTCCCAGAAGCCAGGGGGGCGGGCCGGGGCTGGCGGCTGGGAGCCCGATCGCGGGGGGCGCCTGCACCCCCGGCGATGGGGCTCCCAGAAGCCAGGGGGGCGGGCCGGGGCTGGCGGCTGGGAGCCGGATCGCGGGGGGCGCCTGCACCCCCGGCGATGGGGCTCCCAGAAGCCAGGGGGGCGGGCCGGGGCTGGCGGCTGGGAGCCGGATCGCGGGGGGTGCCTGCACCCCCGGCGATGGGGCTCCCAGAAGCCAGGGGGGCGGGCCGGGGCTGGCGGCTGGGAGCCGGATCGCGGGGGGTGCCTGCACCCCCGGCGATGGGGCTCCCAGAAGCCAGGGGGGCGGGCCGGGGCTGGCGGCTGGGAGCCCGATCGCGGGGGGTGCCTGCACCCCCGGCGATGGGGCTCCCAGAAGCCAGGGGGGCGGGCCGGGGCTGGCGGCTGGGAGCCCGATCGCGGGGGGTGCCTGCACCCCCGGCGATGGGGCTCCCAGAAGCCAGGGGGGCGGGCCGGGGCTGGCGGCTGGGAGCCCGATCGCGGGGGGTGCCTGCACCCCCGGCGATGGGGCTCCCAGAAGCCAGGGGGGCGGGCCGGGGCTGGCGGCTGGGAGCCCGATCGCGGGGGGTGCCTGCACCCCCGGCGATGGGGCTCCCAGAAGCCAGGGGGGCGGGCCGGGGCTGGCGGCTGGGAGCCCGATCGCGGGGGGTGCCTGCACCCCCGGCGATGGGGCTCCCAGAAGCCAGGGGGGCGGGCCGGGGCTGGCGGCTGGGAGCCCGATCGCGGGGGGTGCCTGCACCCCCGGCGATGGGGCTCCCAGAAGCCAGGGGGGCGGGCCGGGGCTGGCGGCTGGGAGCCCGATCGCGGGGGGTGCCTGCACCCCCGGCGATGGGGCTCCCAGAAGCCAGGGGGGCGGGCCGGGGCTGGCGGCTGGGAGCCCGATCGCGGGGGGTGCCTGCACCCCCGGCGATGGGGCTCCCAGAAGCCAGGGGGGCGGGCCGGGGCTGGCGGCTGGGAGCCCGATCGCGGGGGGTGCCTGCACCCCCGGCGATGGGGCTCCCAGAAGCCAGGGGGGCGGGCCGGGGCTGGCGGCTGGGAGCCCGATCGCGGGGGGTGCCTGCACCCCCGGCGATGGGGCTCCCAGAAGCCAGGGGGGCGGGCCGGGGCTGGCGGCTGGGAGCCCGATCGCGGGGGGTGCCTGCACCCCCGGCGATGGGGCTCCCAGAAGCCAGGGGGGCGGGCCGGGGCTGGCGGCTGGGAGCCCGATCGCGGGGGGTGCCTGCACCCCCGGCGATGGGGCTCCCAGAAGCCAGGGGGGCGGGCCGGGGCTGGCGGCTGGGAGCCCGATCGCGGGGGGTGCCTGCACCCCCGGCGATGGGGCTCCCAGAAGCCAGGGGGGCGGGCCGGGGCTGGCGGCTGGGAGCCCGATCGCGGGGGGTGCCTGCACCCCCGGCGATGGGGCTCCCAGAAGCCAGGGGGGCGGGCCGGGGCTGGCGGCTGGGAGCCCGATCGCGGGGGGTGCCTGCACCCCCGGCGATGGGGCTCCCAGAAGCCAGGGGGGCGGGCCGGGGCTGGCGGCTGGGAGCCCGATCGCGGGGGGTGCCTGCACCCCCGGCGATGGGGCTCCCAGAAGCCAGGGGGGCGGGCCGGGGCTGGCGGCTGGGAGCCCGATCGCGGGGGGTGCCTGCACCCCCGGCGATGGGGCTCCCAGAAGCCAGGGGGGCGGGCCGGGGCTGGCGGCTGGGAGCCCGATCGCGGGGGGTGCCTGCACCCCCGGCGATGGGGCTCCCAGAAGCCAGGGGGGCGGGCCGGGGCTGGCGGCTGGGAGCCCGATCGCGGGGGGTGCCTGCACCCCCGGCGATGGGGCTCCCAGAAGCCAGGGGGGCGGGCCGGGGCTGGCGGCTGGGAGCCCGATCGCGGGGGGTGCCTGCACCCCCGGCGATGGGGCTCCCAGAAGCCAGGGGGGCGGGCCGGGGCTGGCGGCTGGGAGCCCGATCGCGGGGGGTGCCTGCACCCCCGGCGATGGGGCTCCCAGAAGCCAGGGGGGCGGGCCGGGGCTGGCGGCTGGGAGCCCGATCGCGGGGGGTGCCTGCACCCCCGGCGATGGGGCTCCCAGAAGCCAGGGGGGCGGGCCGGGGCTGGCGGCTGGGAGCCCGATCGCGGGGGGTGCCTGCACCCCCGGCGATGGGGCTCCCAGAAGCCAGGGGGGCGGGCCGGGGCTGGCGGCTGGGAGCCCGATCGCGGGGGGTGCCTGCACCCCCGGCGATGGGGCTCCCAGAAGCCAGGGGGGCGGGCCGGGGCTGGCGGCTGGGAGCCCGATCGCGGGGGGTGCCTGCACCCCCGGCGATGGGGCTCCCAGAAGCCAGGGGGGCGGGCCGGGGCTGGCGGCTGGGAGCCCGATCGCGGGGGGTGCCTGCACCCCCGGCGATGGGGCTCCCAGAAGCCAGGGGGGCGGGCCGGGGCTGGCGGCTGGGAGCCCGATCGCGGGGGGTGCCTGCACCCCCGGCGATGGGGCTCCCAGAAGCCAGGGGGGCGGGCCGGGGCTGGCGGCTGGGAGCCCGATCGCGGGGGGTGCCTGCACCCCCGGCGATGGGGCTCCCAGAAGCCAGGGGGGCGGGCCGGGGCTGGCGGCTGGGAGCCCGATCGCGGGGGGTGCCTGCACCCCCGGCGATGGGGCTCCCAGAAGCCAGGGGGGCGGGCCGGGGCTGGCGGCTGGGAGCCCGATCGCGGGGGGTGCCTGACCCCCCCGCGATGGGGCTCCCAGAAGCCAGGGGGGCCGTCCGGGGGTGGCTGCTGGCAACCTGATCTGGATATTTGGAAGAGTATCACAAGGGGTTGTCCAGTGTCTGTGATACTGAGATTAATATCTGTCTCTCGGCCTTGGAATATTGAGAAGGATGAAACAGAGTGAATGTCCACCGTGTGCCACATTGCGAGTAATATCAGCCTGTCCCCTCCATGGATATTAACAACAATATCCCAGACTGGGTGTACGCCTCCTGCTGTACAGAGTGCAATATCATCCTCTCCCTCCCAGGATAGTAATTACAATATCACTGGGCGGGAGCACACAGCCTGTGAATTATTATCATACTCTCCAACTCCTTATACTAGGAACTATATCTCAGAGAAACTGTCCCCTCAGTGCCATATTCGGACTAATAGCAAAGGCTTCTTCCGGGAATATTAGGAGCAATATTACCGCGTAGCTATCCATCCATTGCTATAATTGGAGTCATGTGATACTCTACCCCCGTTCATATTAGGATCAGTGTCACGTGGTGAGTGTACACCTACTGCGATATTAAAACTAAAGTCCTGCTTTCCGACCCTGGTTATTAAGAACAGCATCACAAGTAGGTTTACACTTCCTGTGGAATGAGGAATAATAATATGATTATTAATCATCAATGATCGATTTTAATCATTATCAATGATACTAAAAATTCATAAGATAGCATTATTAATTATGGATAATGATTTTCAATACATGATAATGCCTGCTTTCAATTAATTATTAATATTCATGTCATCAAATAATATTATTAGTTCCTAATACTAATCATTATTGTATTCCCAGCATCACTGGGTATTGAGTTAAGTCACATTAATTGCTAATATCCTAATATTATTATTAATAGTGATATTACTAATAATTATGATTACAAATGGTTAACCTTTTAAACCAGTATTCATTTTTACTCTCTTTATTGTGATCATTAATATCAATAATTATTATTAATATTAATATAATTATTAATATTAATGATTAACAGACTTGCTCCTGATGTAAACCCGGGAGAGGACGATGTTCATTTCTATATCACAACGGTGTACACCCCCCGTGAGAGAGTTTCCAACTTCTGCTTGGGAGAGGAGGATATGACAATCAGTTTCACTGGAAGTAGAAACAACGGTGGGATACTGTTCTGAATATTCAGGGGGAAGAGGCTGATGTGACTCCTAATAGAGAGGGGGTTACTCCCTCTGAGGTTGCGCACACTGGGGGTGTACAATCGTCTGAGAAGGAGTTGAAAATTTTCCGAAGGTGAGATGATATTACTCAGAATATGAGAAAGAGGCTGGGGGTCCACAAGGCTCCCAGAAGCCAGGGGGGCGGGCCGGGGGTGGCGGCTGGGAGCCCGATCGCGGGGGGTGCCTGCACCCCCGGCGATGGGGCTCCCAGAAGCCAGGGGGGCGGGCCGGGGGTGGCGGCTGGGAGCCCGATCGCGGGGGGTGCCTGCACCCCCGGCGATGGGGCTCCCAGAAGCCAGGGGGGCGGGCCGGGGGTGGCGGCTGGGAGCCCGATCGCGGGGGGTGCCTGCACCCCCGGCGATGGGGCTCCCAGAAGCCAGGGGGGCGGGCCGGGGGTGGCGGCTGGGAGCCCGATCGCGGGGGGTGCCTGCACCCCCGGCGATGGGGCTCCCAGAAGCCAGGGGGGCGGGCCGGGGGTGGCGGCTGGGAGCCCGATCGCGGGGGGTGCCTGCACCCCCGGCGATGGGGCTCCCAGAAGCCAGGGGGGCGGGCCGGGGGTGGCGGCTGGGAGCCCGATCGGGGGGCGTGCCTGCACCCCCGGCGATGGGGCTCCCAGAAGCCAGGGGGGCGGGCCGGGGGTGGCGGCTGGGAGCCCGATCGGGGGGCGTGCCTGACCCCCCGGCGATGGGGCTCCCAGAAGCCAGGGGGGCGGGCCGGGGATGGCGGCTGGGAGCCCGATCGCGGGGGGTGCCTGACCGCCCGGCGATGGGGCTCCCAGAAGCCAGGGGGGCGGGCCGGGGGTGTCGGCTGGGAGCCCGATCGCGGGGGGTGCCTGACCCCCCCGCGATGGGGCTCCCAGAAGCCAGGGGGGCCGTCCGGGGGTGGCTGCTGGCAACCTGATCTGGATATTTGGAAGAGTATCACAAGGGGTTGTCCAGTGTCTGTGATACTGAGATTAATATCTGTCTCTCGGCCTTGGAATATTGAGAAGGATGAAACAGAGTGAATGTCCACCGTGTGCCACATTGCGAGTAATATCAGCCTGTCCCCTCCATGGATATTAACAACAATATCCCAGACTGGGTGTACGCCTCCTGCTGTACAGAGTGCAATATCATCCTCTCCCTCCCAGGATAGTAATTACAATATCACTGGGCGGGAGCACACAGCCTGTGAATTATTATCATACTCTCCAACTCCTTATACTAGGAACTATATCTCAGAGAAACTGTCCCCTCAGTGCCATATTCGGACTAATAGCAAAGGCTTCTTCCGGGAATATTAGGAGCAATATTACCGCGTAGCTATCCATCCATTGCTATAATTGGAGTCATGTGATACTCTACCCCCGTTCATATTAGGATCAGTGTCACGTGGTGAGTGTACACCTACTGCGATATTAAAACTAAAGTCCTGCTTTCCGACCCTGGTTATTAAGAACAGCATCACAAGTAGGTTTACACTTCCTGTGGAATGAGGAATAATAATATGATTATTAATCATCAATGATCGATTTTAATCATTATCAATGATACTAAAAATTCATAAGATACCATTATTAATTATGGATAATGATTTTCAATACATGATAATGCCTGCTTTCAATTAATTATTAATATTCATGTCATCAAATAATATTATTAGTTCCTAATACTAATCATTATTGTATTCCCAGCATCACTGGGTATTGAGTTAAGTCACATTAATTGCTAATATCCTAATATTATTATTAATAGTGATATTACTAATAATTATGATTACAAATGGTTAACCTTTTAAACCAGTATTCATTTTTACTCTCTTTATTGTGATCATTAATATCAATAATTATTATTAATATTAATATAATTATTAATATTAATGATTAACAGACTTGCTCCTGATGTAAACCCAGGAGAGGACGATGTTCATTTCTATATCACAACGGTGTACACCCCCCGTGAGAGAGTTTCCAACTTCTGCTTGGGAGAGGAGGATATGACAATCAGTTTCACTGGAAGTAGAAACAACGGTGGGATACTGTTCTGAATATTCAGGGGGAAGAGGCTGATGTGACTCCTAATAGAGAGGGGGTTACTCCCTCTGAGGTTGTGCACACTGGGGGTGTACAATCGTCTGAGAAGGAGTTGAAAATTTTCCGAAGGTGAGATGATATTACTCAGAATATGAGAAAGAGGCTGGGGGTCCACAAGGCTCCCAGAAGCCAGGGGGGCGGGCCGGGGGTGGCGGCTGGGAGCCCGATCGCGGGGGGTGCCTGCACCCCCGGCGATGGGGCTCCCAGAAGCCAGGGGGGCGGGCCGGGGGTGGCGGCTGGGAGCCCGATCGCGGGGGGTGCCTGCACCCCCGGCGATGGGGCTCCCAGAAGCCAGGGGGGCGGGCCGGGGGTGGCGGCTGGGAGCCCGATCGCGGGGGGTGCCTGCACCCCCGGCGATGGGGCTCCCAGAAGCCAGGGGGGCGGGCCGGGGGTGGCGGCTGGGAGCCCGATCGCGGGGGGTGCCTGCACCCCCGGCGATGGGGCTCCCAGAAGCCAGGGGGGCGGGCCGGGGGTGGCGGCTGGGAGCCCGATCGCGGGGGGTGCCTGCACCCCCGGCGATGGGGCTCCCAGAAGCCAGGGGGGCGGGCCGGGGGTGGCGGCTGGGAGCCCGATCGCGGGGGGTGCCTGCACCCCCGGCGATGGGGCTCCCAGAAGCCAGGGGGGCGGGCCGGGGGTGGCGGCTGGGAGCCCGATCGCGGGGGGTGCCTGCACCCCCGGCGATGGGGCTCCCAGCAGCCAGGGGGGCGGGCCGGGGGTGGCGGCTGGGAGCCCGATCGCGGGGGGTGCCTGCACCCCCGGCGATGGGGCTCCCAGAAGCCAGGGGGGCGGGCCGGGGGTGGCGGCTGGGAGCCCGATCGCGGGGGGTGCCTGCACCCCCGGCGATGGGGCTCCCAGAAGCCAGGGGGGCGGGCCGGGGGTGGCGGCTGGGAGCCCGATCGCGGGGGTTGCCTGCACCCCCGGCGATGGGGCTCCCAGAAGCCAGGGGGGCGGGCCGGGGGTGGCGGCTGGGAGCCCGATCGCGGGGGGTGCCTGCACCCCCGGCGATGGGGCTCCCAGAAGCCAGGGGGGCGGGCCGGGGGTGGCGGCTGGGAGCCCGATCGCGGGGGGTGCCTGCACCCCCGGCGATGGGGCTCCCAGAAGCCAGGGGGGCGGGCCGGGGGTGGCGGCTGGGAGCCCGATCGCGGGGGGTGCCTGACCCCCCCGCGATGGGGCTCCCAGAAGCCAGGGGGGCCGTCCGGGGGTGGCTGCTGGCAACCTGATCTGGATATTTGGAAGAGTATCACAAGGGGTTGTCCAGTGTCTGTCATACTGAGATTAATATCTGTCTCTCGGCCTTGGAATATTGAGAAGGATGAAACAGAGTGAATGTCCACCGTGTGCCACATTGCGAGTAATATCAGCCTGTCCCCTCCATGGATATTAACAACAATATCCCAGACTGGGTGTACGCCTCCTGCTGTACAGAGTGCAATATCATCCTCTCCCTCCCAGGATAGTAATTACAATATCACTGGGCGGGAGCACACAGCCTGTGAATTATTATCATACTCTCCAACTCCTTATACTAGGAACTATATCTCAGAGAAACTGTCCCCTCAGTGCCATATTCGGACTAATAGCAAAGGCTTCTTCCGGGAATATTAGGAGCAATATTACCGCGTAGCTATCCATCCATTGCTATAATTGGAGTCATGTGATACTCTACCCCCGTTCATATTAGGATCAGTGTCACGTGGTGAGTGTACACCTACTGCGATATTAAAACTAAAGTCCTGCTTTCCGACCCTGGTTATTAAGAACAGCATCACAAGTAGGTTTACACTTCCTGTGGAATGAGGAATAATAATATGATTATTAATCATCAATGATCGATTTTAATCATTATCAATGATACTAAAAATTCATAAGATACCATTATTAATTATGGATAATGATTTTCAATACATGATAATGCCTGCTTTCAATTAATTATTAATATTAATGTCATCAAATAATATTTTTAGTTCCTAATACTAATCATTATTGTATTCCCAGCATCACTGGGTATTGAGTTAAGTCACATTAGTTGCTAATATCCAAATATTATTATTAATAGTGATATTACTAATAATTATGATTACAAATGGTTAACCTTTTAAACCAGTATTCATTTTTACTCTCTTTATTGTGATCATTAATATCAATAATTATTATTAATATTAATATAATTATTAATATTAATGATTAACAGACTTGCTCCTGATGTAAACCCAGGAGAGGACGATGTTCATTTCTATATCACAACGGTGTACACCCCCCGTGAGAGAGTTTCCAACTTCTGCTTGGGAGAGGAGGATATGACAATCAGTTTCACTGGAAGTAGAAACAACGGTGGGATACTGTTCTGAATATTCAGGGGGAAGAGGCTGATGTGACTCCTAATAGAGAGGGGGTTACTCCCTCTGAGGTTGTGCACACTGGGGGTGTAAAATCGTCTGAGAAGGAGTTGAAAATGTTCCGAAGGTGAGATGATATTACTCAGAATATGAGAAAGAGGCTGGGGGTCCACAAGGCTCCCAGAAGCCAGGGGGGCGGGCCGGGGGTGGCGGCTGGGAGCCCGATCGCGGGGGGCGCCTGCACCCCCGGCGATGGGGCTCCCAGAAGCCAGGGGGGAGGGCCGGGGGTGGCGGCTGGGAGCCCGATCGCGGGGGGCGCCTGCACCCCCGGCGATGGGGCTCCCAGAAGCCAGGGGGGCGGGCCGGGGCTGGCGGCTGGGAGCCCGATCGCGGGGGGCGCCTGCACCCCCGGCGATGGGGCTCCCAGAAGCCAGGGGGGCGGGCCGGGGCTGGCGGCTGGGAGCCCGATGGCGGGGGGCGCCTGCACCCCCGGCGATGGGGCTCCCAGAAGCCAGGGGGGCGGGCCGGGGCTGGCGGCTGGGAGCCCGATGGCGGGGGGCGCCTGCACCCCCGGCGATGGGGCTCCCAGAAGCCAGGGGGGCGGGCCGGGGCTGGCGGCTGGGAGCCCGATGGCGGGGGGCGCCTGCACCCCCGGCGATGGGGCTCCCAGAAGCCAGGGGGGCGGGCCGGGGCTGGCGGCTGGGAGCCCGATGGCGGGGGGGGCCTGCACCCCCGGCGATGGGGCTCCCAGGAGCCAGGGGGGAGGGCCGGGGGTGGCGGCTGGGAGCCCGATCGCGGGGGGGGCCTGCACCCCCGGCGATGGGGCTCCCAGGAGCCAGGGGGGCGGGCCGGGGGTGGCGGCTGGGAGCCCGATCGCGGGGGGGGCCTGCACCCCCGGCGATGGGGCTCCCAGGAGCCAGGGGGGCGGGCCGGGGGTGGCGGCTGGGAGCCCGATCGCGGGGGGGGCCTGCACCCCCGGCGATGGGGCTCCCAGGAGCCAGGGGGGCGGGCCGGGGGTGGCGGCTGGGAGCCCGATCGCGGGGGGGGCCTGCACCCCCGGCGATGGGGCTCCCAGGAGCCAGGGGGGCGGGCCGGGGGTGGCGGCTGGGAGCCCGATCGCGGGGGGGGCCTGCACCCCCGGCGATGGGGCTCCCAGGAGCCAGGGGGGCGGGCCGGGGGTGGCGGCTGGGAGCCCGATCGCGGGGGGGGCCTGCACCCCCGGCGATGGGGCTCCCAGGAGCCAGGGGGGCGGGCCGGGGGTGGCGGCTGGGAGCCCGATCGCGGGGGGGGCCTGCACCCCCGGCGATGGGGCTCCCAGGAGCCAGGGGGGCGGGCCGGGGGTGGCGGCTGGGAGCCCGATCGCGGGGGGGGCCTGCACCCCCGGCGATGGGGCTCCCAGGAGCCAGGGGGGCGGGCCGGGGGTGGCGGCTGGGAGCCCGATCGCGGGGGGGGCCTGCACCCCCGGCGATGGGGCTCCCAGGAGCCAGGGGGGCGGGCCGGGGGTGGCGGCTGGGAGCCCGATCGCGGGGGGGGCCTGCACCCCCGGCGATGGGGCTCCCAGGAGCCAGGGGGGCGGGCCGGGGGTGGCGGCTGGGAGCCCGATCGCGGGGGGGGCCTGCACCCCCGGCGATGGGGCTCCCAGGAGCCAGGGGGGCGGGCCGGGGGTGGCGGCTGGGAGCCCGATCGCGGGGGGGGCCTGCACCCCCGGCGATGGGGCTCCCAGGAGCCAGGGGGGCGGGCCGGGGGTGGCGGCTGGGAGCCCGATCGCGGGGGGGGCCTGCACCCCCGGCGATGGGGCTCCCAGGAGCCAGGGGGGCGGGCCGGGGGTGGCGGCTGGGAGCCCGATCGCGGGGGGGGCCTGCACCCCCGGCGATGGGGCTCCCAGGAGCCAGGGGGGCGGGCCGGGGGTGGCGGCTGGGAGCCCGATCGCGGGGGGGGCCTGCACCCCCGGCGATGGGGCTCCCAGGAGCCAGGGGGGCGGGCCGGGGGTGGCGGCTGGGAGCCCGATCGCGGGGGGGGCCTGCACCCCCGGCGATGGGGCTCCCAGGAGCCAGGGGGGCGGGCCGGGGGTGGCGGCTGGGAGCCCGATCGCGGGGGGGGCCTGCACCCCCGGCGATGGGGCTCCCAGGAGCCAGGGGGGCGGGCCGGGGGTGGCGGCTGGGAGCCCGATCGCGGGGGGGGCCTGCACCCCCGGCGATGGGGCTCCCAGGAGCCAGGGGGGCGGGCCGGGGGTGGCGGCTGGGAGCCCGATCGCGGGGGGGGCCTGCACCCCCGGCGATGGGGCTCCCAGGAGCCAGGGGGGCGGGCCGGGGGTGGCGGCTGGGAGCCCGATCGCGGGGGGGGCCTGCACCCCCGGCGATGGGGCTCCCAGGAGCCAGGGGGGCGGGCCGGGGGTGGCGGCTGGGAGCCCGATCGCGGGGGGGGCCTGCACCCCCGGCGATGGGGCTCCCAGGAGCCAGGGGGGCGGGCCGGGGGTGGCGGCTGGGAGCCCGATCGCGGGGGGGGCCTGCACCCCCGGCGATGGGGCTCCCAGGAGCCAGGGGGGCGGGCCGGGGGTGGCGGCTGGGAGCCCGATCGCGGGGGGGGCCTGCACCCCCGGCGATGGGGCTCCCAGGAGCCAGGGGGGCGGGCCGGGGGTGGCGGCTGGGAGCCCGATCGCGGGGGGGGCCTGCACCCCCGGCGATGGGGCTCCCAGGAGCCAGGGGGGCGGGCCGGGGGTGGCGGCTGGGAGCCCGATCGCGGGGGGGGCCTGCACCCCCGGCGATGGGGCTCCCAGGAGCCAGGGGGGCGGGCCGGGGGTGGCGGCTGGGAGCCCGATCGCGGGGGGGGCCTGCACCCCCGGCGATGGGGCTCCCAGGAGCCAGGGGGGCGGGCCGGGGGTGGCGGCTGGGAGCCCGATCGCGGGGGGGGCCTGCACCCCCGGCGATGGGGCTCCCAGGAGCCAGGGGGGCGGGCCGGGGGTGGCGGCTGGGAGCCCGATCGCGGGGGGGGCCTGCACCCCCGGCGATGGGGCTCCCAGGAGCCAGGGGGGCGGGCCGGGGGTGGCGGCTGGGAGCCCGATCGCGGGGGGGGCCTGCACCCCCGGCGATGGGGCTCCCAGGAGCCAGGGGGGCGGGCCGGGGGTGGCGGCTGGGAGCCCGATCGCGGGGGGGGCCTGCACCCCCGGCGATGGGGCTCCCAGGAGCCAGGGGGGCGGGCCGGGGGTGGCGGCTGGGAGCCCGATCGCGGGGGGGGCCTGCACCCCCGGCGATGGGGCTCCCAGGAGCCAGGGGGGCGGGCCGGGGGTGGCGGCTGGGAGCCCGATCGCGGGGGGGGCCTGCACCCCCGGCGATGGGGCTCCCAGGAGCCAGGGGGGCGGGCCGGGGGTGGCGGCTGGGAGCCCGATCGCGGGGGGGGCCTGCACCCCCGGCGATGGGGCTCCCAGGAGCCAGGGGGGCGGGCCGGGGGTGGCGGCTGGGAGCCCGATCGCGGGGGGGGCCTGCACCCCCGGCGATGGGGCTCCCAGGAGCCAGGGGGGCGGGCCGGGGGTGGCGGCTGGGAGCCCGATCGCGGGGGGGGCCTGCACCCCCGGCGATGGGGCTCCCAGGAGCCAGGGGGGCGGGCCGGGGGTGGCGGCTGGGAGCCCGATCGCGGGGGGGGCCTGCACCCCCGGCGATGGGGCTCCCAGGAGCCAGGGGGGCGGGCCGGGGGTGGCGGCTGGGAGCCCGATCGCGGGGGGGGCCTGCACCCCCGGCGATGGGGCTCCCAGGAGCCAGGGGGGCGGGCCGGGGGTGGCGGCTGGGAGCCCGATCGCGGGGGGGGCCTGCACCCCCGGCGATGGGGCTCCCAGGAGCCAGGGGGGCGGGCCGGGGGTGGCGGCTGGGAGCCCGATCGCGGGGGGGGCCTGCACCCCCGGCGATGGGGCTCCCAGGAGCCAGGGGGGCGGGCCGGGGGTGGCGGCTGGGAGCCCGATCGCGGGGGGGGCCTGCACCCCCGGCGATGGGGCTCCCAGGAGCCAGGGGGGCGGGCCGGGGGTGGCGGCTGGGAGCCCGATCGCGGGGGGGGCCTGCACCCCCGGCGATGGGGCTCCCAGGAGCCAGGGGGGCGGGCCGGGGGTGGCGGCTGGGAGCCCGATCGCGGGGGGGGCCTGCACCCCCGGCGATGGGGCTCCCAGGAGCCAGGGGGGCGGGCCGGGGGTGGCGGCTGGGAGCCCGATCGCGGGGGGGGCCTGCACCCCCGGCGATGGGGCTCCCAGGAGCCAGGGGGGCGGGCCGGGGGTGGCGGCTGGGAGCCCGATCGCGGGGGGGGCCTGCACCCCCGGCGATGGGGCTCCCAGGAGCCAGGGGGGCGGGCCGGGGGTGGCGGCTGGGAGCCCGATCGCGGGGGGGGCCTGCACCCCCGGCGATGGGGCTCCCAGGAGCCAGGGGGGCGGGCCGGGGGTGGCGGCTGGGAGCCCGATCGCGGGGGGGGCCTGCACCCCCGGCGATGGGGCTCCCAGGAGCCAGGGGGGCGGGCCGGGGGTGGCGGCTGGGAGCCCGATCGCGGGGGGGGCCTGCACCCCCGGCGATGGGGCTCCCAGGAGCCAGGGGGGCGGGCCGGGGGTGGCGGCTGGGAGCCCGATCGCGGGGGGGGCCTGCACCCCCGGCGATGGGGCTCCCAGGAGCCAGGGGGGCGGGCCGGGGGTGGCGGCTGGGAGCCCGATCGCGGGGGGGGCCTGCACCCCCGGCGATGGGGCTCCCAGGAGCCAGGGGGGCGGGCCGGGGGTGGCGGCTGGGAGCCCGATCGCGGGGGGGGCCTGCACCCCCGGCGATGGGGCTCCCAGGAGCCAGGGGGGCGGGCCGGGGGTGGCGGCTGGGAGCCCGATCGCGGGGGGGGCCTGCACCCCCGGCGATGGGGCTCCCAGGAGCCAGGGGGGCGGGCCGGGGGTGGCGGCTGGGAGCCCGATCGCGGGGGGGGCCTGCACCCCCGGCGATGGGGCTCCCAGGAGCCAGGGGGGCGGGCCGGGGGTGGCGGCTGGGAGCCCGATCGCGGGGGGGGCCTGCACCCCCGGCGATGGGGCTCCCAGGAGCCAGGGGGGCGGGCCGGGGGTGGCGGCTGGGAGCCCGATCGCGGGGGGGGCCTGCACCCCCGGCGATGGGGCTCCCAGGAGCCAGGGGGGCGGGCCGGGGGTGGCGGCTGGGAGCCCGATCGCGGGGGGGGCCTGCACCCCCGGCGATGGGGCTCCCAGGAGCCAGGGGGGCGGGCCGGGGGTGGCGGCTGGGAGCCCGATCGCGGGGGGGGCCTGCACCCCCGGCGATGGGGCTCCCAGGAGCCAGGGGGGCGGGCCGGGGGTGGCGGCTGGGAGCCCGATCGCGGGGGGGGCCTGCACCCCCGGCGATGGGGCTCCCAGGAGCCAGGGGGGCGGGCCGGGGGTGGCGGCTGGGAGCCCGATCGCGGGGGGGGCCTGCACCCCCGGCGATGGGGCTCCCAGGAGCCAGGGGGGCGGGCCGGGGGTGGCGGCTGGGAGCCCGATCGCGGGGGGGGCCTGCACCCCCGGCGATGGGGCTCCCAGGAGCCAGGGGGGCGGGCCGGGGGTGGCGGCTGGGAGCCCGATCGCGGGGGGTGCCTGCACCCCCGGCGATGGGGCTCCCAGGAGCCAGGGGGGCGGGCCGGGGGTGGCGGCTGGGAGCCCGATCGCGGGGGGTGCCTGCACCCCCGGCGATGGGGCTCCCAGGAGCCAGGGGGGCGGGCCGGGGGTGGCGGCTGGGAGCCCGATCGCGGGGGGTGCCTGCACCCCCGGCGATGGGGCTCCCAGGAGCCAGGGGGGCGGGCCGGGGGTGGCGGCTGGGAGCCCGATCGCGGGGGGTGCCTGCACCCCCGGCGATGGGGCTCCCAGGAGCCAGGGGGGCGGGCCGGGGGTGGCGGCTGGGAGCCCGATCGCGGGGGGTGCCTGCACCCCCGGCGATGGGGCTCCCAGGAGCCAGGGGGGCGGGCCGGGGGTGGCGGCTGGGAGCCCGATCGCGGGGGGTGCCTGCACCCCCGGCGATGGGGCTCCCAGGAGCCAGGGGGGCGGGCCGGGGGTGGCGGCTGGGAGCCCGATCGCGGGGGGTGCCTGCACCCCCGGCGATGGGGCTCCCAGGAGCCAGGGGGGCGGGCCGGGGGTGGCGGCTGGGAGCCCGATCGCGGGGGGTGCCTGCACCCCCGGCGATGGGGCTCCCAGGAGCCAGGGGGGCGGGCCGGGGGTGGCGGCTGGGAGCCCGATCGCGGGGGGTGCCTGCACCCCCGGCGATGGGGCTCCCAGGAGCCAGGGGGGCGGGCCGGGGGTGGCGGCTGGGAGCCCGATCGCGGGGGGTGCCTGCACCCCCGGCGATGGGGCTCCCAGGAGCCAGGGGGGCGGGCCGGGGGTGGCGGCTGGGAGCCCGATCGCGGGGGGTGCCTGCACCCCCGGCGATGGGGCTCCCAGGAGCCAGGGGGGCGGGCCGGGGGTGGCGGCTGGGAGCCCGATCGCGGGGGGTGCCTGCACCCCCGGCGATGGGGCTCCCAGGAGCCAGGGGGGCGGGCCGGGGGTGGCGGCTGGGAGCCCGATCGCGGGGGGTGCCTGCACCCCCGGCGATGGGGCTCCCAGGAGCCAGGGGGGCGGGCCGGGGGTGGCGGCTGGGAGCCCGATCGCGGGGGGTGCCTGCACCCCCGGCGATGGGGCTCCCAGGAGCCAGGGGGGCGGGCCGGGGGTGGCGGCTGGGAGCCCGATCGCGGGGGGTGCCTGCACCCCCGGCGATGGGGCTCCCAGGAGCCAGGGGGGCGGGCCGGGGGTGGCGGCTGGGAGCCCGATCGCGGGGGGTGCCTGCACCCCCGGCGATGGGGCTCCCAGGAGCCAGGGGGGCGGGCCGGGGGTGGCGGCTGGGAGCCCGATCGCGGGGGGTGCCTGCACCCCCGGCGATGGGGCTCCCAGGAGCCAGGGGGGCGGGCCGGGGGTGGCGGCTGGGAGCCCGATCGCGGGGGGTGCCTGCACCCCCGGCGATGGGGCTCCCAGGAGCCAGGGGGGCGGGCCGGGGGTGGCGGCTGGGAGCCCGATCGCGGGGGGTGCCTGCACCCCCGGCGATGGGGCTCCCAGGAGCCAGGGGGGCGGGCCGGGGGTGGCGGCTGGGAGCCCGATCGCGGGGGGTGCCTGCACCCCCGGCGATGGGGCTCCCAGGAGCCAGGGGGGCGGGCCGGGGGTGGCGGCTGGGAGCCCGATCGCGGGGGGTGCCTGCACCCCCGGCGATGGGGCTCCCAGGAGCCAGGGGGGCGGGCCGGGGGTGGCGGCTGGGAGCCCGATCGCGGGGGGTGCCTGCACCCCCGGCGATGGGGCTCCCAGGAGCCAGGGGGGCGGGCCGGGGGTGGCGGCTGGGAGCCCGATCGCGGGGGGTGCCTGCACCCCCGGCGATGGGGCTCCCAGGAGCCAGGGGGGCGGGCCGGGGGTGGCGGCTGGGAGCCCGATCGCGGGGGGTGCCTGCACCCCCGGCGATGGGGCTCCCAGGAGCCAGGGGGGCGGGCCGGGGGTGGCGGCTGGGAGCCCGATCGCGGGGGGTGCCTGCACCCCCGGCGATGGGGCTCCCAGGAGCCAGGGGGGCGGGCCGGGGGTGGCGGCTGGGAGCCCGATCGCGGGGGGTGCCTGCACCCCCGGCGATGGGGCTCCCAGGAGCCAGGGGGGCGGGCCGGGGGTGGCGGCTGGGAGCCCGATCGCGGGGGGTGCCTGCACCCCCGGCGATGGGGCTCCCAGGAGCCAGGGGGGCGGGCCGGGGGTGGCGGCTGGGAGCCCGATCGCGGGGGGTGCCTGCACCCCCGGCGATGGGGCTCCCAGGAGCCAGGGGGGCGGGCCGGGGGTGGCGGCTGGGAGCCCGATCGCGGGGGGTGCCTGCACCCCCGGCGATGGGGCTCCCAGGAGCCAGGGGGGCGGGCCGGGGGTGGCGGCTGGGAGCCCGATCGCGGGGGGTGCCTGCACCCCCGGCGATGGGGCTCCCAGGAGCCAGGGGGGCGGGCCGGGGGTGGCGGCTGGGAGCCCGATCGCGGGGGGTGCCTGCACCCCCGGCGATGGGGCTCCCAGGAGCCAGGGGGGCGGGCCGGGGGTGGCGGCTGGGAGCCCGATCGCGGGGGGTGCCTGCACCCCCGGCGATGGGGCTCCCAGGAGCCAGGGGGGCGGGCCGGGGGTGGCGGCTGGGAGCCCGATCGCGGGGGGTGCCTGCACCCCCGGCGATGGGGCTCCCAGGAGCCAGGGGGGCGGGCCGGGGGTGGCGGCTGGGAGCCCGATCGCGGGGGGTGCCTGCACCCCCGGCGATGGGGCTCCCAGGAGCCAGGGGGGCGGGCCGGGGGTGGCGGCTGGGAGCCCGATCGCGGGGGGTGCCTGCACCCCCGGCGATGGGGCTCCCAGGAGCCAGGGGGGCGGGCCGGGGGTGGCGGCTGGGAGCCCGATCGCGGGGGGTGCCTGCACCCCCGGCGATGGGGCTCCCAGGAGCCAGGGGGGCGGGCCGGGGGTGGCGGCTGGGAGCCCGATCGCGGGGGGTGCCTGCACCCCCGGCGATGGGGCTCCCAGGAGCCAGGGGGGCGGGCCGGGGGTGGCGGCTGGGAGCCCGATCGCGGGGGGTGCCTGCACCCCCGGCGATGGGGCTCCCAGGAGCCAGGGGGGCGGGCCGGGGGTGGCGGCTGGGAGCCCGATCGCGGGGGGTGCCTGCACCCCCGGCGATGGGGCTCCCAGGAGCCAGGGGGGCGGGCCGGGGGTGGCGGCTGGGAGCCCGATCGCGGGGGGTGCCTGCACCCCCGGCGATGGGGCTCCCAGGAGCCAGGGGGGCGGGCCGGGGGTGGCGGCTGGGAGCCCGATCGCGGGGGGTGCCTGCACCCCCGGCGATGGGGCTCCCAGGAGCCAGGGGGGCGGGCCGGGGGTGGCGGCTGGGAGCCCGATCGCGGGGGGTGCCTGCACCCCCGGCGATGGGGCTCCCAGGAGCCAGGGGGGCGGGCCGGGGGTGGCGGCTGGGAGCCCGATCGCGGGGGGTGCCTGCACCCCCGGCGATGGGGCTCCCAGGAGCCAGGGGGGCGGGCCGGGGGTGGCGGCTGGGAGCCCGATCGCGGGGGGTGCCTGCACCCCCGGCGATGGGGCTCCCAGGAGCCAGGGGGGCGGGCCGGGGGTGGCGGCTGGGAGCCCGATCGCGGGGGGTGCCTGCACCCCCGGCGATGGGGCTCCCAGGAGCCAGGGGGGCGGGCCGGGGGTGGCGGCTGGGAGCCCGATCGCGGGGGGTGCCTGCACCCCCGGCGATGGGGCTCCCAGGAGCCAGGGGGGCGGGCCGGGGGTGGCGGCTGGGAGCCCGATCGCGGGGGGTGCCTGCACCCCCGGCGATGGGGCTCCCAGGAGCCAGGGGGGCGGGCCGGGGGTGGCGGCTGGGAGCCCGATCGCGGGGGGTGCCTGCACCCCCGGCGATGGGGCTCCCAGGAGCCAGGGGGGCGGGCCGGGGGTGGCGGCTGGGAGCCCGATCGCGGGGGGTGCCTGCACCCCCGGCGATGGGGCTCCCAGGAGCCAGGGGGGCGGGCCGGGGGTGGCGGCTGGGAGCCCGATCGCGGGGGGTGCCTGCACCCCCGGCGATGGGGCTCCCAGGAGCCAGGGGGGCGGGCCGGGGGTGGCGGCTGGGAGCCCGATCGCGGGGGGTGCCTGCACCCCCGGCGATGGGGCTCCCAGGAGCCAGGGGGGCGGGCCGGGGGTGGCGGCTGGGAGCCCGATCGCGGGGGGTGCCTGCACCCCCGGCGATGGGGCTCCCAGGAGCCAGGGGGGCGGGCCGGGGGTGGCGGCTGGGAGCCCGATCGCGGGGGGTGCCTGCACCCCCGGCGATGGGGCTCCCAGGAGCCAGGGGGGCGGGCCGGGGGTGGCGGCTGGGAGCCCGATCGCGGGGGGTGCCTGCACCCCCGGCGATGGGGCTCCCAGGAGCCAGGGGGGCGGGCCGGGGGTGGCGGCTGGGAGCCCGATCGCGGGGGGTGCCTGCACCCCCGGCGATGGGGCTCCCAGGAGCCAGGGGGGCGGGCCGGGGGTGGCGGCTGGGAGCCCGATCGCGGGGGGTGCCTGCACCCCCGGCGATGGGGCTCCCAGGAGCCAGGGGGGCGGGCCGGGGGTGGCGGCTGGGAGCCCGATCGCGGGGGGTGCCTGCACCCCCGGCGATGGGGCTCCCAGGAGCCAGGGGGGCGGGCCGGGGGTGGCGGCTGGGAGCCCGATCGCGGGGGGTGCCTGCACCCCCGGCGATGGGGCTCCCAGGAGCCAGGGGGGCGGGCCGGGGGTGGCGGCTGGGAGCCCGATCGCGGGGGGTGCCTGCACCCCCGGCGATGGGGCTCCCAGGAGCCAGGGGGGCGGGCCGGGGGTGGCGGCTGGGAGCCCGATCGCGGGGGGTGCCTGCACCCCCGGCGATGGGGCTCCCAGGAGCCAGGGGGGCGGGCCGGGGGTGGCGGCTGGGAGCCCGATCGCGGGGGGTGCCTGCACCCCCGGCGATGGGGCTCCCAGGAGCCAGGGGGGCGGGCCGGGGGTGGCGGCTGGGAGCCCGATCGCGGGGGGTGCCTGCACCCCCGGCGATGGGGCTCCCAGGAGCCAGGGGGGCGGGCCGGGGGTGGCGGCTGGGAGCCCGATCGCGGGGGGTGCCTGCACCCCCGGCGATGGGGCTCCCAGGAGCCAGGGGGCGGGCCGGGGGTGGCGGCTGGGAGCCCGATCGCGGGGGGTGCCTGCACCCCCGGCGATGGGGCTCCCAGGAGCCAGGGGGGCGGGCCGGGGGTGGCGGCTGGGAGCCCGATCGCCGGGGGTGCCTGCACCCCCGGCGATGGGGCTCCCAGAAGCCAGGGGGGCGGGCCGGGGGTGGCGGCTGGGAGCCCGATCGCCGGGGGTGCCTGCACCCCCGGCGATGGGGCTCCCAGAAGCCAGGGGGGCGGGACGGGGGTGGCGGCTGGGAGCCCGATCGCCGGGGGTGCCTGCACCCCCGGCGATGGGGCTCCCAGAAGCCAGGGGGGCGGGCCGGGGGTGGCGGCTGGGAGCCCGATCGCCGGGGGTGCCTGCACCCCCGGCGATGGGGCTCCCAGAAGCCAGGGGGGCGGGCCGGGGGTGGCGGCTGGGAGCCCGATCGCCGGGGGTGCCTGCACCCCCGGCGATGGGGCTCCCAGAAGCCAGGGGGGCGGGCCGGGGCTGGCGGCTGGGAGCCCGATCGCGGGGGGTGCCTGCACCCCCGGCGATGGGGCTCCCAGAAGCCAGGGGGGCGGGCCGGGGGTGGCGGCTGGGAGCCCGATCGGGGGGCGTGCCTGACCCCCCGGCGATGGGGCTCCCAGAAGCCAGGGGGGCGGGCCGGGGGTGGCGGCTGGGAGCCCGATCGCGGGGGGTGCCTGACCCCCCCGCGATGGGGCTCCCAGAAGCCAGGGAGGCCGTCCGGGGGTGGCTGCTGGCAACCTGATCTGGATATTTGGAAGAGTATCACAAGGGGTTGTCCAGTGTCTGTGATACTGAGATTAATATCTGTCTCTCGGCCTTGGAATATTGAGAAGGATGAAACAGAGTGAATGTCCACCGTGTGCCACATTGCGAGTAATATCAGCCTGTCCCCTCCATGGATATTAACAACAATATCCCAGACTGGGTGTACGCCTCCTGCTGTACAGAGTGCAATATCATCCTCTCCCTCCCAGGATAGTAATTACAATATCACTGGGCGGGAGCACACAGCCTGTGAATTATTATCATACTCTCCAACTCCTTATACTAGGAACTATATCTCAGAGAAACTGTCCCCTCAGTGCCATATTCGGACTAATAGCAAAGGCTTCTTCCGGGAATATTAGGAGCAATATTACCGCGTAGCTATCCATCCATTGCTATAATTGGAGTCATGTGATACTCTACCCCCGTTCATATTAGGATCAGTGTCACGTGGTGAGTGTACACCTACTGCGATATTAAAACTAAAGTCCTGCTTTCCGACCCTGGTTATTAAGAACAGCATCACAAGTAGGTTTACACTTCCTGTGGAATGAGGAATAATAATATGATTATTAATCATCAATGATCGATTTTAATCATTATCAATGATACTAAAAATTCATAAGATACCATTATTAATTATGGATAATGATTTTCAATACATGATAATGCCTGCTTTCAATTAATTATTAATATTCATGTCATCAAATAATATTATTAGTTCCTAATACTAATCATTATTGTATTCCCAGCATCACTGGGTATTGAGTTAAGTCACATTAATTGCTAATATCCTAATATTATTATTAATAGTGATATTACTAATAATTATGATTACAAATGGTTAACCTTTTAAACCAGTATTCATTTTTACTCTCTTTATTGTGATCATTAATATCAATAATTATTATTAATATTAATATAATTATTAATATTAATGATTAACAGACTTGCTCCTGATGTAAACCCGGGAGAGGACGATGTTCATTTCTATATCACAACGGTGTACACCCCCCGTGAGAGAGTTTCCAACTTCTGCTTGGGAGAGGAGGATATGACAATCAGTTTCACTGGAAGTAGAAACAACGGTGATATACTGTTCTGAATATTCAGGGAGGAAGAGGCTGATGTGACTCCTAATAGAGAGGGGGTTACTCCCTCTGAGGTTGTGCACACTGGGGGTGTACAATCGTCTGAGAAGGAGTTGAAAATTTTCCGAAGGTGAGATGATATTACTCAGAATATGAGAAAGAGGCTGGGGGTCCACAAGGCTCCCAGAAGCCAGGGGGGCGGGCCGGGGGTGGCGGCTGGGAGCCCGATCGCGGGGGGTGCCTGCACCCCCGGCGATGGGGCTCCCAGGAGCCCGGGGGGCGGGCCGGGGGTGGCGGCTGGGAGCCCGATCGCGGGGGGTGCCTGCACCCCCGGCGATGGGGCTCCCAGGAGCCCGGGGGGCGGGCCGGGGGTGGCGGCTGGGAGCCCGATCGCGGGGGGTGCCTGCACCCCCGGCGATGGGGCTCCCAGGAGCCCGGGGGGCGGGCCGGGGGTGGCGGCTGGGAGCCCGATCGCGGGTGGTGCCTGCACCCCCGGCGATGGGGCTCCCAGGAGCCCGGGGGGCGGGCCGGGGGTGGCGGCTGGGAGCCCGATCGCGGGGGGTGCCTGCACCCCCGGCGATGGGGCTCCCAGGAGCCCGGGGGGCGGGCCGGGGGTGGCGGCTGGGAGCCCGATCGCGGGGGGTGCCTGCACCCCCGGCGATGGGGCTCCCAGGAGCCCGGGGGGCGGGCCGGGGGTGGCGGCTGGGAGCCCGATCGCGGGGGGTGCCTGCACCCCCGGCGATGGGGCTCCCAGGAGCCCGGGGGGCGGGCCGGGGGTGGCGGCTGGGAGCCCGATCGCGGGGGGTGCCTGCACCCCCGGCGATGGGGCTCCCAGGAGCCCGGGGGGCGGGCCGGGGGTGGCGGCTGGGAGCCCGATCGCGGGGGGTGCCTGCACCCCCGGCGATGGGGCTCCCAGGAGCCCGGGGGGCGGGCCGGGGGTGGCGGCTGGGAGCCCGATCGCGGGGGGTGCCTGCACCCCCGGCGATGGGGCTCCCAGGAGCCCGGGGGGCGGGCCGGGGGTGGCGGCTGGGAGCCCGATCGCGGGGGGTGCCTGCACCCCCGGCGATGGGGCTCCCAGGAGCCCGGGGGGCGGGCCGGGGGTGGCGGCTGGGAGCCCGATCGCGGGGGGTGCCTGCACCCCCGGCGATGGGGCTCCCAGGAGCCCGGGGGGCGGGCCGGGGGTGGCGGCTGGGAGCCCGATCGCGGGGGGTGCCTGCACCCCCGGCGATGGGGCTCCCAGGAGCCCGGGGGGCGGGCCGGGGGTGGCGGCTGGGAGCCCGATCGCGGGGGGTGCCTGCACCCCCGGCGATGGGGCTCCCAGGAGCCCGGGGGGCGGGCCGGGGGTGGCGGCTGGGAGCCCGATCGCGGGGGGTGCCTGCACCCCCGGCGATGGGGCTCCCAGGAGCCCGGGGGGCGGGCCGGGGGTGGCGGCTGGGAGCCCGATCGCGGGGGGTGCCTGCACCCCCGGCGATGGGGCTCCCAGGAGCCCGGGGGGCGGGCCGGGGGTGGCGGCTGGGAGCCCGATCGCGGGGGGTGCCTGCACCCCCGGCGATGGGGCTCCCAGGAGCCCGGGGGGCGGGCCGGGGGTGGCGGCTGGGAGCCCGATCGCGGGGGGTGCCTGCACCCCCGGCGATGGGGCTCCCAGGAGCCCGGGGGGCGGGCCGGGGGTGGCGGCTGGGAGCCCGATCGCGGGGGGTGCCTGCACCCCCGGCGATGGGGCTCCCAGGAGCCCGGGGGGCGGGCCGGGGGTGGCGGCTGGGAGCCCGATCGCGGGGGGTGCCTGCACCCCCGGCGATGGGGCTCCCAGGAGCCCGGGGGGCGGGCCGGGGGTGGCGGCTGGGAGCCCGATCGCGGGGGGTGCCTGCACCCCCGGCGATGGGGCTCCCAGGAGCCCGGGGGGCGGGCCGGGGGTGGCGGCTGGGAGCCCGATCGCGGGGGGTGCCTGCACCCCCGGCGATGGGGCTCCCAGAAGCCAGGGCGGCGGGCCGGGGGTGGCGGCTGGGAGCCCGATCGCGGGGGGTGCCTGCACCCCCGGCGATGGGGCTCCCAGAAGCCAGGGCGGCGGGCCGGGGGTGGCGGCTGGGAGCCCGATCGCGGGGGGTGCCTGCACCCCCGGCGATGGGGCTCCCAGAAGCCAGGGGGGCGGGCCGGGGGTGGCGGCTGGGAGCCCGATCGCGGGGGGTGCCTGACCCCCCCGCGATGGGGCTCCCAGAAGACAGCGGGGCCGTCCGGGGGTGGCTGCTGGCAACCTGATCTGGATATTTGGAAGAGTATCACAAGGGGTTGTCCAGTGTCTGTGATACTGAGATCAATATCTGTCTCTCGGCCTTGGAATATTGAGAAGGATGAAACAGAGTGAATGTCCACCGTGTGCCACATTGCGAGTAATATCAGCCTGTCCCCTCCATGGATATTAACAACAATATCCCAGACTGGGTGTACGCCTCCTGCTGTACAGAGTGCAATATCATCCTCTCCCTCCCAGGATAGTAATTACAATATCACTGGGCGGGAGCACACAGCCTGTGAATTATTATCATACTCTCCAACTCCTTATACTAGGAACTATATCTCAGAGAAACTGTCCCCTCAGTGCCATATTCGGACTAATAGCAAAGGCTTCTTCCGGGAATATTAGGAGCAATATTACCGCGTAGCTATCCATCCATTGCTATAATTGGAGTCATGTGATACTCTACCCCCGTTCATATTAGGATCAGTGTCACGTGGTGAGTGTACACCTACTGCGATATTAAAACTAAAGTCCTGCTTTCCGACCCTGGTTATTAAGAACAGCATCACAAGTAGGTTTACACTTCCTGTGGAATGAGGAATAATAATATGATTATTAATCATCAATGATCGATTTTAATCATTATCAATGATACTAAAAATTCATAAGATACCATTATTAATTATGGATAATGATTTTCAATACATGATAATGCCTGCTTTCAATTAATTATTAATATTCATGTCATCAAATAATATTATTAGTTCCTAATACTAATCATTATTGTATTCCCAGCATCACTGGGTATTGAGTTAAGTCACATTAATTGCTAATATCCTAATATTATTATTAATAGTGATATTACTAATAATTATGATTACAAATGGTTAACCTTTTAAACCAGTATTCATTTTTACTCTCTTTATTGTGATCATTAATATCAATAATTATTATTAATATTAATATAATTATTAATATTAATGATTAACAGACTTGCTCCTGATGTAAACCCGGGAGAGGACGATGTTCATTTCTATATCACAACGGTGTACACCCCCCGTGAGAGAGTTTCCAACTTCTGCTTGGGAGAGGAGGATATGACAATCAGTTTCACTGGAAGTAGAAACAACGGTGGGATACTGTTCTGAATATTCAGGGGGAAGAGGCTGATGTGACTCCTAATAGAGAGGGGGTTACTCCCTCTGAGGTTGTGCACACTGGGGGTGTACAATCGTCTGAGAAGGAGTTGAAAATGTTCCGAAGGTGAGATGATATTACTCAGAATATGAGAAAGAGGCTGGGGGTCCACAAGGCTCCCAGAAGCCAGGGGGGCGGGCCGGGGGTGGCGGCTGGGAGCCCGATCGCGGGGGGTGCCTGCACCCCCGGCGATGGGGCTCCCAGAAGCCAGGGGGGCGGGCCGGGGGTGGCGGCTGGGAGCCCGATCGGGGTGGGTGCCTGCACCCCCGGCGATGGGGCTCCCAGAAGCCAGGGGGGCGGGCCGGGGGTGGCGGCTGGGAGCCCGATCGCCGGGGGTGCCTGCACCCCCGGCGATGGGGCTCCCAGAAGCCAGGGGGGCGGGCCGGGGGTGGCGGCTGGGAGCCCGATCGCGGGGGGTGCCTGCACCCCCGGCGATGGGGCTCCCAGAAGCCAGGGGGGCGGGCCGGGGGTGGCGGCTGGGAGCCCGATCGCGGGGGGTGCCTGCACCCCCGGCGATGGGGCTCCCAGAAGCCAGGGGGGCGGGCCGGGGGTGGCGGCTGGGAGCCCGATCGCGGGGGGTGCCTGCACCCCCGGCGATGGGGCTCCCAGAAGCCAGGGGGGCGGGCCGGGGGTGGCGGCTGGGAGCCCGATCGCGGGGGGTGCCTGCACCCCCGGCGATGGGGCTCCCAGAAGCCAGGGGGGCGGGCCGGGGGTGGCGGCTGGGAGCCCGATCGCGGGGGGTGCCTGCACCCCCGGCGATGGGGCTCCCAGAAGCCAGGGGGGCGGGCCGGGGGTGGCGGCTGGGAGCCCGATCGCGGGGGGTGCCTGCACCCCCGGCGATGGGGCTCCCAGAAGCCAGGGGGGCGGGCCGGGGGTGGCGGCTGGGAGCCCGATCGCGGGGGGTGCCTGACCGCCCGGCGATGGGGCTCCCAGAAGCCAGGGGGGCGGGCCGGGGGTGGCGGCTGGGAGCCCGATCGCGGGGGGTGCCTGACCCCCCCGCGATGGGGCTCCCAGAAGCCAGGGGGGCCGTCCGGGGGTGGCTGCTGGCAACCTGATCTGGATATTTGGAAGAGTATCACAAGGGGTTGTCCAGTGTCTGTGATACTGAGATTAATATCTGTCTCTCGGCCTTGGAATATTGAGAAGGATGAAACAGAGTGAATGTCCACCGTGTGCCACATTGCGGGTAATATCAGCCTGTCCCCTCCATGGATATTAACAACAATATCCCAGACTGGGTGTACGCCTCCTGCTGTACAGAGTGCAATATCATCCTCTCCCTCCCAGGATAGTAATTACAATATCACTGGGCGGGAGCACACAGCCTGTGAATTATTATCATACTCTCCAACTCCTTATACTAGGAACTATATCTCAGAGAAACTGTCCCCTCAGTGCCATATTCGGACTAATAGCAAAGGCTTCTTCCGGGAATATTAGGAGCAATATTACCGCGTAGCTATCCATCCATTGCTATAATTGGAGTCATGTGATACTCTACCCCCGTTCATATTAGGATCAGTGTCACGTGGTGAGTGTACACCTACTGCGATATTAAAACTAAAGTCCTGCTTTCCGACCCTGGTTATTAAGAACAGCATCACAAGTAGGTTTACACTTCCTGTGGAATGAGGAATAATAATATGATTATTAATCATCAATGATCGATTTTAATCATTATCAATGATACTAAAAATTCATAAGATACCATTATTAATTATGGATAATGATTTTCAATACATGATAATGCCTGCTTTCAATTAATTATTAATATTAATGTCATCAAATAATATTATTAGTTCCTAATACTAATCATTATTGTATTCCCAGCATCACTGGGTATTGAGTTAAGTCACATTAATTGCTAATATCCTAATATTATTATTAATAGTGATATTACTAATAATTATGATTACAAATGGTTAACCTTTTAAACCAGTATTCATTTTTACTCTCTTTATTGTGATCATTAATATCAATAATTATTATTAATATCAATAAAATTATTAATATTAATGATTAACAGACTTGCTCCTGATGTAAACCCGGGAGAGGACGATGTTCATTTCTATATCACAACGGTGTACACCCCCCGTGAGAGAGTTTCCAACTTCTGCTTGGGAGAGGAGGATATGACAATCAGTTTCACTGGAAGTAGAAACAACGGTGGGATACTGTTCTGAATATTCAGGGGGAAGAGGCTGATGTGACTCCTAATAGAGAGGGGGTTACTCCCTCTGAGGTTGTGCACACTGGGGGTGTACAATCGTCTGAGAAGGAGTTGAAAATTTTCCGAAGGTGAGATGATATTACTCAGAATATGAGAAAGAGGCTGGGGGTCCACAAGGCTCCCAGAAGCCAGGGGGGCGGGCCGGGGGTGGCGGCTGGGAGCCCGATCGCGGGGGGTGCCTGCACCCCCGGCGATGGGGCTCCCAGAAGCCAGGGGGGCGGGCCGGGGGTGGCGGCTGGGAGCCCGATCGCCGGGGGTGCCTGCACCCCCGGCGATGGGGCTCCCAGAAGCCAGGGGGGCGGGCCGGGGGTGGCGGCTGGGAGCCCGATCGCGGGGGGTGCCTGCACCCCCGGCGATGGGGCTCCCAGAAGCCAGGGGGGCCGGCCGGGGGTGGCGGCTGGGAGCCCGATCGCGGGGTGTGCCTGCACCCCCGGCGATGGGGCTCCCAGAAGCCAGGGGGGCGGGCCGGGGGTGGCGGCTGGGAGCCCGATCGCGGGGGGTGCCTGCACCCCCGGCGATGGGGCTCCCAGAAGCCAGGGGGGCGGGCCGGGGGTGGCGGCTGGGAGCCCGATCGCGGGGGGTGCCTGCACCCCCGGCGATGGGGCTCCCAGAAGCCAGGGGGGCGGGCCGGGGGTGGCGGCTGGGAGCCCGATCGCGGGGGGTGCCTGCACCCCCGGCGATGGGGCTCCCAGAAGCCAGGGGGGCGGGCCGGGGGTGGCGGCTGGGAGCCCGATCGCGGGGGGTGCCTGCACCCCCGGCGATGGGGCTCCCAGAAGCCAGGGGGGCGGGCCGGGGGTGGCGGCTGGGAGCCCGATCGCGGGGGGTGCCTGCACCCCCGGCGATGGGGCTCCCAGAAGCCAGGGGGGCGGGCCGGGGGTGGCGGCTGGGAGCCCGATCGCGGGGGGTGCCTGCACCCCCGGCGATGGGGCTCCCAGAAGCCAGGGGGGCGGACCGGGTGTGGCGGCTGGGAGCCCGATCGCGGGGGGTGCCTGCACCCCCGGCGATGGGGCTCCCAGAAGCCAGGGGGGCGGGCCGGGGGTGGCGGCTGGGAGCCCGATCGCGGGGGGTGCCTGCACCCCCGGCGATGGGGCTCCCAGAAGCCAGGGGGGCGGGCCGGGGTTGGCGGCTGGGAGCCCGATCGGGGGGCGTGCCTGACCCCTCGGCGATGGGGCTCCCAGAAGCCAGGGGGGCGGGCCGGGGGTGGCGGCTGGGAGCCCGATCGCGGGGGGTGCCTGACCGCCCGGCGATGGGGCTCCCAGAAGCCAGGGGGGCGGGCCGGGGGTGGCGGCTGGGAGCCCGATCGCGGGGGGTGCCTGACCCCCCCGCGATGGGGCTCCCAGAAGCCAGGGGGGCCGTCCGGGGGTGGCTGCTGGCAACCTGATCTGGATATTTGGAAGAGTATCACAAGGGGTTGTCCAGTGTCTGTGATACTGAGATTAATATCTGTCTCTCGGCCTTGGAATATTGAGAAGGATGAAACAGAGTGAATGTCCACCGTGTGCCACATTGCGAGTAATATCAGCCTGTCCCCTCCATGGATATTAACAACAATATCCCAGACTGGGTGTACGCCTCCTGCTGTACAGAGTGCAATATCATCCTCTCCCTCCCAGGATAGTAATTACAATATCACTGGGCGGGAGCACACAGCCTGTGAATTATTATCATACTCTCCAACTCCTTATACTAGGAACTATATCTCAGAGAAACTGTCCCCTCAGTGCCATATTCGGACTAATAGCAAAGGCTTCTTCCGGGAATATTAGGAGCAATATTACCGCGTAGCTATCCATCCATTGCTATAATTGGAGTCATGTGATACTCTACCCCCGTTCATATTAGGATCAGTGTCACGTGGTGAGTGTACACCTACTGCGATATTAAAACTAAAGTCCTGCTTTCCGACCCTGGTTATTAAGAACAGCATCACAAGTAGGTTTACACTTCCTGTGGAATGAGGAATAATAATATGATTATTAATCATCAATGATCGATTTTAATCATTATCAATGATACTAAAAATTCATAAGATACCATTATTAATTATGGATAATGATTTTCAATACATGATAATGCCTGCTTTCAATTAATTATTAATATTCATGTCATCAAATAATATTATTAGTTCCTAATACTAATCATTATTGTATTCCCAGCATCACTGGGTATTGAGTTAAGTCACATTAATTGCTAATATCCTAATATTATTATTAATAGTGATATTACTAATAATTATGATTACAAATGGTTAACCTTTTAAACCAGTATTCATTTTTACTCTCTTTATTGTGATCATTAATATCAATAATTATTATTAATATTAATATAATTATTAATATTAATGATTAACAGACTTGCTCCTGATGTAAACCCGGGAGAGGACGATGTTCATTTCTATATCACAACGGTGTACACCCCCCGTGAGAGAGTTTCCAACTTCTGCTTGGGAGAGGAGGATATGACAATCAGTTTCACTGGAAGTAGAAACAACGGTGGGATACTGTTCTGAATATTCAGGGAGGAAGAGGCTGATGTGACTCCTAATAGAGAGGGGGTTACTCCCTCTGAGGTTGTGCACACTGGGGGTGTACAATCGTCTGAGAAGGAGTTGAAAATGTTCCGAAGGTGAGATGATATTACTCAGAATATGAGAAAGAGGCTGGGGGTCCACAAGGCTCCCAGAAGCCAGGGGGGCGGGCAGGGGGTGGCGGCTGGGAGCCCGATCGCGGGGGGTGCCTGCACCCCCGGCGATGGGGCTCCCAGAAGCCAGGGGGGCGGGCCGGGGGTGGCGGCTAGGAGCCCGATCGGGGGGCGTGCCTGCACCCCCGGCGATGGGGCTCCCAGAAGCCAGGGGGGCGGGCCGGGGGTGGCGGCTGGGAGCCCGATCGGGGGGCGTGCCTGACCCCGCGGCGATGGGGCTCCCAGAAGCCAGGGGGGCGGGCCGGGGGTGGCGGCTGGGAGCCCGATCGCGGGGGGTGCCTGCACCCCCGGCGATGGGGCTCCCAGAAGCCAGGGGGGCGGGCCGGGGGTGGCGGCTGGGAGCCCGATCGCGGGGGGTGCCTGCACCCCCGGCGATGGGGCTCCCAGAAGCCAGGGGGGCGGGCCGGGGGTGGCGGCTGGGAGCCCGATCGCGGGGGGTGCCTGCACCCCCGGCGATGGGGCTCCCAGAAGCCAGGGGGGCGGGCCGGGGGTGGCGGCTGGGAGCCCGATCGCGGGGGGTGCCTGCACCCCCGGCGATGGGGCTCCCAGAAGCCAGGGGGGCGGGCCGGGGGTGACGGCTGGGAGCCCGATCGCGGGGGGTGCCTGCACCCCCGGCGATGGGGCTCCCAGAAGCCAGGGGGGCGGGCCGGGGGTGGCGGCTGGGAGCCCGATCGCGGGGGGTGCCTGCACCCCCGGCGATGGGGCTCCCAGAAGCCAGGGGGGCGGGCCGGGGGTGGCGGCTGGGAGCCCGATCGCGGGGGGTGCCTGCACCCCCGGCGATGGGGCTCCCAGAAGCCAGGGGGGCGGGCCGGGGGTGGCGGCTGGGAGCCCGATCGCGGGGGGTGCCTGCACCCCCGGCGATGGGGCTCCCAGAAGCCAGGGGGGCGGGCCGGGGGTGGCGGCTGGGAGCCCGATCGGGGGGGGTGCCTGCACCCCCGGCGATGGGGCTCCCAGAAGCCAGGGGGGCGGGCCGGGGGTGGCGGCTGGGAGCCCGATCGCGGGGGGTGCCTGCACCCCCGGCGATGTGGCTCCCAGAAGCCAGGGGGGCGGGCCGGGGGTGGCGGCTGGGAGCCCGATCGCGGGGGGTGCCTGCACCCCCGGCGATGGGGCTCCCAGAAGCCAGGGGGGCGGGCCGGGGGTGGCGGCTGGGAGCCCGATCGCGGGGGGTGCCTGCACCCCCGGCGATGGGGCTCCCAGAAGCCAGGGGGGCGGGCCGGGGGTGGCGGCTGGGAGCCCGATCGCGGGGGGTGCCTGCACCCCCGGCGATGGGGCTCCCAGAAGCCAGGGGGGCGGGCCGGGGGTGGCGGCTGGGAGCCCGATCGCCGGGGGTGCCTGCACCCCCGGCGATGGGGCTCCCAGAAGCCAGGGGGGCGGGCCGGGGGTGGCGGCTGGGAGCCCGATCGCGGGGGGTGCCTGCACCCCCGGCGATGGGGCTCCCAGAAGCCAGGGGGGCGGGCCGGGGGTGGCGGCTGGGAGCCCGATCGCGGGGGGTGCCTGCACCCCCGGCGATGGGGCTCCCAGAAGCCAGGGGGGCGGGCCGGGGGTGGCGGCTGGGAGCCCGATCGCGGGGGGTGCCTGCACCCCCGGCGATGGGGCTCCCAGAAGCCAGGGGGGCGGGCCGGGGGTGGCGGCTGGGAGCCCGATCGCGGGGGGTGCCTGCACCCCCGGCGATGGGGCTCCCAGAAGCCAGGGGGGCGGGCCGGGGGTGGCGGCTGGGAGCCCGATCGCGGGGGGTGCCTGACCGCCCGGCGATGGGGCTCCCAGAAGCCAGGGGGGCGGGCCGGGGGTGGCGGCTGGGAGCCCGATCGCGGGGGGTGCCTGACCCCCCCGCGATGGGGCTCCCAGAAGCCAGGGGGGCCGTCCGGGGGTGGCTGCTGGCAACCTGATCTGGATATTTGGAAGAGTATCACAAGGGGTTGTCCAGTGTCTGTGATACTGAGATTAATATCTGTCTCTCGGCCTTGGAATATTGAGAAGGATGAAACAGAGTGAATGTCCACCGTGTGCCACATTGCGAGTAATATCAGCCTGTCCCCTCCATGGATATTAACAACAATATCCCAGACTGGGTGTACGCCTCCTGCTGTACAGAGTGCAATATCATCCTCTCCCTCCCAGGATAGTAATTACAATATCACTGGGCGGGAGCACACAGCCTGTGAATTATTATCATACTCTCCAACTCCTTATACTAGGAACTATATCTCAGAGAAACTGTCCCCTCAGTGCCATATTCGGACTAATAGCAAAGGCTTCTTCCGGGAATATTAGGAGCAATATTACCGCGTAGCTATCCATCCATTGCTATAATTGGAGTCATGTGATACTCTACCCCCGTTCATATTAGGATCAGTGTCACGTGGTGAGTGTACACCTACTGCGATATTAAAACTAAAGTCCTGCTTTCCGACCCTGGTTATTAAGAACAGCATCACAAGTAGGTTTACACTTCCTGTGGAATGAGGAATAATAATATGATTATTAATCATCAATGATCGATTTTAATCATTATCAATGATACTAAAAATTCATAAGATACCATTATTAATTATGGATAATGATTTTCAATACATGATAATGCCTGCTTTCAATTAATTATTAATATTCATGTCATCAAATAATATTATTAGTTCCTAATACTAATCATTATTGTATTCCCAGCATCACTGGGTATTGAGTTAAGTCACATTAATTGCTAATATCCTAATATTATTATTAATAGTGATATTACTAATAATTATGATTACAAATGGTTAACCTTTTAAACCAGTATTCATTTTTACTCTCTTTATTGTGATCATTAATATCAATAATTATTATTAATATCAATATAATTATTAATATTAATGATTAACAGACTTGCTCCTGATGTAAACCCGGGAGAGGACGATGTTCATTTCTATATCACAACGGTGTACACCCCCCGTGAGAGAGTTTCCAACTTCTGCTTGGGAGAGGAGGATATGACAATCAGTTTCACTGGAAGTAGAAACAACGGTGGGATACTGTTCTGAATATTCAGGGGGAAGAGGCTGATGTGACTCCTAATAGAGAGGGGGTTACTCCCTCTGAGGTTGTGCACACTGGGGGTGTACAATCGTCTGAGAAGGAGTTGAAAATGTTCCGAAGGTGAGATGATATTACTCAGAATATGAGAAAGAGGCTGGGGGTCCACAAGGCTCCCAGAAGCCAGGGGGGCGGGCCGGGGGTGGCGGCTGGGAGCCCGATCGCGGGGGGTGCCTGCACCCCCGGCGATGGGGCTCCCAGAAGCCAGGGGGGCGGGCCGGGGGTGGCGGCTGGGAGCCCGATCGCGGGGGGTGCCTGCACCCCCGGCGATGGGGCTCCCAGAAGCCAGGGGGGCGGGCCGGGGGTGGCGGCTGGGAGCCCGATCGCGGGGGGTGCCTGCACCCCCGGCGATGGGGCTCCCAGAAGCCAGGGGGGCGGGCCGGGGGTGGCGGCTGGGAGCCCGATCGCGGGGGGTGCCTGCACCCCCGGCGATGGGGCTCCCAGAAGCCAGGGGGGCGGGCCGGGGGTGGCGGCTGGGAGCCCGATCGCGGGGGGTGCCTGCACCCCCGGCGATGGGGCTCCCAGAAGCCAGGGGGGCGGGCCGGGGGTGGCGGCTGGGAGCCCGATCGCGGGGGGTGCCTGCACCCCCGGCGATGGGGCTCCCAGAAGCCAGGGGGGCGGGCCGGGGGTGGCGGCTGGGAGCCCGATCGCGGGGGGTGCCTGCACCCCCGGCGATGGGGCTCCCAGAAGCCAGGGGGGCGGGCCGGGGGTGGCGGCTGGGAGCCCGATCGCGGGGGGTGCCTGCACCCCCGGCGATGGGGCTCCCAGAAGCCAGGGGGGCGGGCCGGGGGTGGCGGCTGGGAGCCCGATCGCGGGGGGTGCCTGCACCCCCGGCGATGGGGCTCCCAGAAGCCAGGGGGGCGGGCCGGGGGTGGCGGCTGGGAGCCCGATCGCGGGGGGTGCCTGCACCCCCGGCGATGGGGCTCCCAGAAGCCAGGGGGGCGGGCCGGGGGTGGCGGCTGGGAGCCCGATCGCGGGGGGTGCCTGCACCCCCGGCGATGGGGCTCCCAGAAGCCAGGGGGGCGGGCCGGGGGTGGCGGCTGGGAGCCCGATCGCGGGGGGTGCCTGCACCCCCGGCGATGGGGCTCCCAGAAGCCAGGGGGGCGGGCCGGGGGTGGCGGCTGGGAGCCCGATCGCGGGGGGTGCCTGCACCCCCGGCGATGGGGCTCCCAGAAGCCAGGGGGGCGGGCCGGGGGTGGCGGCTGGGAGCCCGATCGCGGGGGGTGCCTGCACCCCCGGCGATGGGGCTCCCAGAAGCCAGGGGGGCGGGCCGGGGGTGGCGGCTGGGAGCCCGATCGCGGGGGGTGCCTGCACCCCCGGCGATGGGGCTCCCAGAAGCCAGGGGGGCGGGCCGGGGGTGGCGGCTGGGAGCCCGATCGCGGGGGGTGCCTGCACCCCCGGCGATGGGGCTCCCAGAAGCCAGGGGGGCGGGCCGGGGGTGGCGGCTGGGAGCCCGATCGCGGGGGGTGCCTGCACCCCCGGCGATGGGGCTCCCAGAAGCCAGGGGGGCGGGCCGGGGGTGGCGGCTGGGAGCCCGATCGCGGGGGGTGCCTGCACCCCCGGCGATGGGGCTCCCAGAAGCCAGGGGGGCGGGCCGGGGGTGGCGGCTGGGAGCCCGATCGCGGGGGGTGCCTGCACCCCCGGCGATGGGGCTCCCAGAAGCCAGGGGGGCGGGCCGGGGGTGGCGGCTGGGAGCCCGATCGCGGGGGGTGCCTGCACCCCCGGCGATGGGGCTCCCAGAAGCCAGGGGGGCGGGCCGGGGGTGGCGGCTGGGAGCCCGATCGCGGGGGGTGCCTGCACCCCCGGCGATGGGGCTCCCAGAAGCCAGGGGGGCGGGCCGGGGGTGGCGGCTGGGAGCCCGATCGCGGGGGGTGCCTGCACCCCCGGCGATGGGGCTCCCAGAAGCCAGGGGGGCGGGCCGGGGGTGGCGGCTGGGAGCCCGATCGCGGGGGGTGCCTGCACCCCCGGCGATGGGGCTCCCAGAAGCCAGGGGGGCGGGCCGGGGGTGGCGGCTGGGAGCCCGATCGCGGGGGGTGCCTGCACCCCCGGCGATGGGGCTCCCAGAAGCCAGGGGGGCGGGCCGGGGGTGGCGGCTGGGAGCCCGATCGCGGGGGGTGCCTGCACCCCCGGCGATGGGGCTCCCAGAAGCCAGGGGGGCGGGCCGGGGGTGGCGGCTGGGAGCCCGATCGCGGGGGGTGCCTGCACCCCCGGCGATGGGGCTCCCAGAAGCCAGGGGGGCGGGCCGGGGGTGGCGGCTGGGAGCCCGATCGCCGGGGGTGCCTGCACCCCCGGCGATGGGGCTCCCAGAAGCCAGGGGGGCGGGCCGGGGGTGGCGGCTGGGAGCCCGATCGCGGGGGGTGCCTGCACCCCCGGCGATGGGGCTCCCAGAAGCCAGGGGGGCGGGCCGGGGGTGGCGGCTGGGAGCCCGATCGCGGGGGGTGCCTGCACCCCCGGCGATGGGGCTCCCAGAAGCCAGGGGGGCGGGCCGGGGGTGGCGGCTGGGAGCCCGATCGCGGGGGGTGCCTGACCGCCCGGCGATGGGGCTCCCAGAAGCCAGGGGGGCGGGCCGGGGGTGGCGGCTGGGAGCCCGATCGCGGGGGGTGCCTGACCCCCCCGCGATGGGGCTCCCAGAAGCCAGGGGGGCCGTCCGGGGGTGGCTGCTGGCAACCTGATCTGGATATTTGAAAGAGTATCACAAGGGGTTGTCCAGTGTCTGTGATACTGAGATTAATATCTGTCTCTCGGCCTTGGAATATTGAGAAGGATGAAACAGAGTGAATGTCCACCGTGTGCCACATTGCGAGTAATATCAGCCTGTCCCCTCCATGGATATTAACAACAATATCCCAGACTGGGTGTACGCCTCCTGCTGTACAGAGTGCAATATCATCCTCTCCCTCCCAGGATAGTAATTACAATATCACTGGGCGGGAGCACACAGCCTGTGAATTATTATCATACTCTCCAACTCCTTATACTAGGAACTATATCTCAGAGAAACTGTCCCCTCAGTGCCATATTCGGACTAATAGCAAAGGCTTCTTCCGGGAATATTAGGAGCAATATTACCGCGTAGCTATCCATCCATTGCTATAATTGGAGTCATGTGATACTCTACCCCCGTTCATATTAGGATCAGTGTCACGTGGTGAGTGTACACCTACTGCGATATTAAAACTAAAGTCCTGCTTTCCGACCCTGGTTATTAAGAACAGCATCACAAGTAGGTTTACACTTCCTGTGGAATGAGGAATAATAATATGATTATTAATCATCAATGATCGATTTTAATCATTATCAATGATACTAAAAATTCATAAGATACCATTATTAATTATGGATAATGATTTTCAATACATGATAATGCCTGCTTTCAATTAATTATTAATATTCATGTCATCAAATAATATTATTAGTTCCTAATACTAATCATTATTGTATTCCCAGCATCACTGGGTATTGAGTTAAGTCACATTAATTGCTAATATCCTAATATTATTATTAATAGTGATATTACTAATAATTATGATTACAAATGGTTAACCTTTTAAACCAGTATTCATTTTTACTCTCTTTATTGTGATCATTAATATCAATAATTATTATTAATATCAATATAATTATTAATATTAATGATTAACAGACTTGCTCCTGATGTAAACCCGGGAGAGGACGATGTTCATTTCTATATCACAACGGTGTACACCCCCCGTGAGAGAGTTTCCAACTTCTGCTTGGGAGAGGAGGATATGACAATCAGTTTCACTGGAAGTAGAAACAACGGTGGGATACTGTTCTGAATATTCAGGGGGAAGAGGCTGATGTGACTCCTAATAGAGAGGGGGTTACTCCCTCTGAGGTTGTGCACACTGGGGGTGTACAATCGTCTGAGAAGGAGTTGAAAATGTTCCGAAGGTGAGATGATATTACTCAGAATATGAGAAAGAGGCTGGGGGTCCACAAGGCTCCCAGAAGCCAGGGGGGCGGGCCGGGGGTGGCGGCTGGGAGCCCGATCGCGGGGGGTGCCTGCACCCCCGGCGATGGGGCTCCCAGAAGCCAGGGGGGCGGGCCGGGGGTGGCGGCTGGGAGCCCGATCGCGGGGGGTGCCTGCACCCCCGGCGATGGGGCTCCCAGAAGCCAGGGGGGCGGGCCGGGGGTGGCGGCTGGGAGCCCGATCGCGGGGGGTGCCTGCACCCCCGGCGATGGGGCTCCCAGAAGCCAGGGGGGCGGGCCGGGGGTGGCGGCTGGGAGCCCGATCGCGGGGGGTGCCTGCACCCCCGGCGATGGGGCTCCCAGAAGCCAGGGGGGCGGGCCGGGGGTGGCGGCTGGGAGCCCGATCGCGGGGGGTGCCTGCACCCCCGGCGATGGGGCTCCCAGAAGCCAGGGGGGCGGGCCGGGGCTGGCGGCTGGGAGCCCGATCGCGGGGGGTGCCTGCACCCCCGGCGATGGGGCTCCCAGAAGCCAGGGGGGCGGGCCGGGGCTGGCGGCTGGGAGCCCGATCGCGGGGGGTGCCTGCACCCCCGGCGATGGGGCTCCCAGAAGCCAGGGGGGCGGGCCGGGGGTGGCGGCTGGGAGCCCGATCGCGGGGGGTGCCTGCACCCCCGGCGATGGGGCTCCCAGAAGCCAGGGGGGCGGGCCGGGGGTGGCGGCTGGGAGCCCGATCGCGGGGGGTGCCTGCACCCCCGGCGATGGGGCTCCCAGAAGCCAGGGGGGCGGGCCGGGGGTGGCGGCTGGGAGCCCGATCGCGGGGGGTGCCTGCACCCCCGGCGATGGGGCTCCCAGAAGCCAGGGGGGCGGGCCGGGGGTGGCGGCTGGGAGCCCGATCGCGGGGGGTGCCTGCACCCCCGGCGATGGGGCTCCCAGAAGCCAGGGGGGCGGGCCGGGGGTGGCGGCTGGGAGCCCGATCGCGGGGGGTGCCTGCACCCCCGGCGATGGGGCTCCCAGAAGCCAGGGGGGCGGGCCGGGGGTGGCGGCTGGGAGCCCGATCGCGGGGGGTGCCTGCACCCCCGGCGATGGGGCTCCCAGAAGCCAGGGGGGCGGGCCGGGGGTGGCGGCTGGGAGCCCGATCGCGGGGGGTGCCTGCACCCCCGGCGATGGGGCTCCCAGAAGCCAGGGGGGCGGGCCGGGGTTGGCGGCTGGGAGCCCGATCGCGGGGGGTGCCTGCACCCCCGGCGATGGGGCTCCCAGAAGCCAGGGGGGCGGGCCGGGGGTGGCGGCTGGGAGCACGATCGCGGGGGGTGCCTGCACCCCCGGCGATGGGGCTCCCAGAAGCCAGGGGGGCGGGCCGGGGGTGGCGGCTGGGAGCCCGATCGCGGGGGGTGCCTGCACCCCCGGCGATGGGGCTCCCAGAAGCCAGGGGGGCGGGCCGGGGGTGGCGGCTGGGAGCCCGATCGCGGGGGGTGCCTGCACCCCCGGCGATGGGGCTCCCAGAAGCCAGGGGGGCGGGCCGGGGGTGGCGGCTGGGAGCCCGATCGCGGGGGGTGCCTGCACCCCCGGCGATGGGGCTCCCAGAAGCCAGGGGGGCGGGCCGGGGGTGGCGGCTGGGAGCCCGATCGCGGGGGGTGCCTGCACCCCCGGCGATGGGGCTCCCAGAAGCCAGGGGGGCGGGCCGGGGGTGGCGGCTGGGAGCCCGATCGCGGGGGGTGCCTGCACCCCCGGCGATGGGGCTCCCAGAAGCCAGGGGGGCGGGCCGGGGGTGGCGGCTGGGAGCCCGATCGCCGGGGGTGCCTGCACCCCCGGCGATGGGGCTCCCAGAAGCCAGGGGGGCGGGCCGGGGGTGGCGGCTGGGAGCCCGATCGCGGGGGGTGCCTGCACCCCCGGCGATGGGGCTCCCAGAAGCCAGGGGGGCGGGCCGGGGGTGGCGGCTGGGAGCCCGATCGCGGGGGGTGCCTGCACCCCCGGCGATGGGGCTCCCAGAAGCCAGGGGGGCGGGCCGGGGGTGGCGGCTGGGAGCCCGATCGCGGGGGGTGCCTGCACCCCCGGCGATGGGGCTCCCAGAAGCCAGGGGGGCGGGCCGGGGGTGGCGGCTGGGAGCCCGATCGCGGGGGGTGCCTGACCGCCCGGCGATGGGGCTCCCAGAAGCCAGGGGGGCGGGCCGGGGGTGGCGGCTGGGAGCCCGATCGCGGGGGGTGCCTGACCCCCCCGCGATGGGGCTCCCAGAAGCCAGGGGGGCCGTCCGGGGGTGGCTGCTGGCAACCTGATCTGGATATTTGGAAGAGTATCACAAGGGGTTGTCCAGTGTCTGTGATACTGAGATTAATATCTGTCTCTCGGCCTTGGAATATTGAGAAGGATGAAACAGAGTGAATGTCCACCGTGTGCCACATTGCGAGTAATATCAGCCTGTCCCCTCCATGGATATTAACAACAATATCCCAGACTGGGTGTACGCCTCCTGCTGTACAGAGTGCAATATCATCCTCTCCCTCCCAGGATAGTAATTACAATATCACTGGGCGGGAGCACACAGCCTGTGAATTATTATCATACTCTCCAACTCCTTATACTAGGAACTATATCTCAGAGAAACTGTCCCCTCAGTGCCATATTCGGACTAATAGCAAAGGCTTCTTCCGGGAATATTAGGAGCAATATTACCGCGTAGCTATCCATCCATTGCTATAATTGGAGTCATGTGATACTCTACCCCCGTTCATATTAGGATCAGTGTCACGTGGTGAGTGTACACCTACTGCGATATTAAAACTAAAGTCCTGCTTTCCGACCCTGGTTATTAAGAACAGCATCACAAGTAGGTTTACACTTCCTGTGGAATGAGGAATAATAATATGATTATTAATCATCAATGATCGATTTTAATCATTATCAATGATACTAAAAATTCATAAGATACCATTATTAATTATGGATAATGATTTTCAATACATGATAATGCCTGCTTTCAATTAATTATTAATATTCATGTCATCAAATAATATTATTAGTTCCTAATACTAATCATTATTGTATTCCCAGCATCACTGGGTATTGAGTTAAGTCACATTAATTGCTAATATCCTAATATTATTATTAATAGTGATATTACTAATAATTATGATTACAAATGGTTAACCTTTTAAACCAGTATTCATTTTTACTCTCTTTATTGTGATCATTAATATCAATAATTATTATTAATATCAATATAATTATTAATATTAATGATTAACAGACTTGCTCCTGATGTAAACCCGGGAGAGGACGATGTTCATTTCTATATCACAACGGTGTACACCCCCCGTGAGAGAGTTTCCAACTTCTGCTTGGGAGAGGAGGATATGACAATCAGTTTCACTGGAAGTAGAAACAACGGTGGGATACTGTTCTGAATATTCAGGGGGAAGAGGCTGATGTGACTCCTAATAGAGAGGGGGTTACTCCCTCTGAGGTTGTGCACACTGGGGGTGTACAATCGTCTGAGAAGGAGTTGAAAATGTTCCGAAGGTGAGATGATATTACTCAGAATATGAGAAAGAGGCTGGGGGTCCACAAGGCTCCCAGAAGCCAGGGGGGCGGGCCGGGGGTGGCGGCTGGGAGCCCGATCGCGGGGGGTGCCTGCACCCCCGGCGATGGGGCTCCCAGAAGCCAGGGGGGCGGGCCGGGGGTGGCGGCTGGGAGCCCGATCGCGGGGGGTGCCTGCACCCCCGGCGATGGGGCTCCCAGAAGCCAGGGGGGCGGGCCGGGGGTGGCGGCTGGGAGCCCGATCGCGGGGGGTGCCTGCACCCCCGGCGATGGGGCTCCCAGAAGCCAGGGGGGCGGGCCGGGGGTGGCGGCTGGGAGCCCGATCGCGGGGGGTGCCTGCACCCCCGGCGATGGGGCTCCCAGAAGCCAGGGGGGCGGGCCGGGGGTGGCGGCTGGGAGCCCGATCGCGGGGGGTGCCTGCACCCCCGGCGATGGGGCTCCCAGAAGCCAGGGGGGCGGGCCGGGGGTGGCGGCTGGGAGCCCGATCGCGGGGGGTGCCTGCACCCCCGGCGATGGGGCTCCCAGAAGCCAGGGGGGCGGGCCGGGGGTGGCGGCTGGGAGCCCGATCGCGGGGGGTGCCTGCACCCCCGGCGATGGGGCTCCCAGAAGCCAGGGGGGCGGGCCGGGGGTGGCGGCTGGGAGCCCGATCGCGGGGGGTGCCTGCACCCCCGGCGATGGGGCTCCCAGAAGCCAGGGGGGCGGGCCGGGGGTGGCGGCTGGGAGCCCGATCGCGGGGGGTGCCTGCACCCCCGGCGATGGGGCTCCCAGAAGCCAGGGGGGCGGGCCGGGGGTGGCGGCTGGGAGCCCGATCGCGGGGGGTGCCTGCACCCCCGGCGATGGGGCTCCCAGAAGCCAGGGGGGCGGGCCGGGGGTGGCGGCTGGGAGCCCGATCGCGGGGGGTGCCTGCACCCCCGGCGATGGGGCTCCCAGAAGCCAGGGGGGCGGGCCGGGGGTGGCGGCTGGGAGCCCGATCGCGGGGGGTGCCTGCACCCCCGGCGATGGGGCTCCCAGAAGCCAGGGGGGCGGGCCGGGGGTGGCGGCTGGGAGCCCGATCGCGGGGGGTGCCTGCACCCCCGGCGATGGGGCTCCCAGAAGCCAGGGGGGCGGGCCGGGGGTGGCGGCTGGGAGCCCGATCGCGGGGGGTGCCTGCACCCCCGGCGATGGGGCTCCCAGAAGCCAGGGGGGCGGGCCGGGGGTGGCGGCTGGGAGCCCGATCGCGGGGGGTGCCTGCACCCCCGGCGATGGGGCTCCCAGAAGCCAGGGGGGCGGGCCGGGGGTGGCGGCTGGGAGCCCGATCGCGGGGGGTGCCTGCACCCCCGGCGATGGGGCTCCCAGAAGCCAGGGGGGCGGGCCGGGGGTGGCGGCTGGGAGCCCGATCGCGGGGGGTGCCTGCACCCCCGGCGATGGGGCTCCCAGAAGCCAGGGGGGCGGGCCGGGGGTGGCGGCTGGGAGCCCGATCGCGGGGGGGGCCTGCACCCCCGGCGATGGGGCTCCCAGAAGCCAGGGGGGCGGGCCGGGGGTGGCGGCTGGGAGCCCGATCGCCGGGGGTGCCTGCACCCCCGGCGATGGGGCTCCCAGAAGCCAGGGGGGCGGGCCGGGGGTGGCGGCTGGGAGCCCGATCGCGGGGGGTGCCTGCACCCCCGGCGATGGGGCTCCCAGAAGCCAGGGGGGCGGGCCGGGGGTGGCGGCTGGGAGCCCGATCGCGGGGGGTGCCTGCACCCCCGGCGATGGGGCTCCCAGAAGCCAGGGGGGCGGGCCGGGGGTGGCGGCTGGGAGCCCGATCGCGGGGGGTGCCTGACCGCCCGGCGATGGGGCTCCCAGAAGCCAGGGGGGCGGGCCGGGGGTGGCGGCTGGGAGCCCGATCGCGGGGGGTGCCTGACCCCCCCGCGATGGGGCTCCCAGAAGCCAGGGGGGCCGTCCGGGGGTGGCTGCTGGCAACCTGATCTGGATATTTGAAAGAGTATCACAAGGGGTTGTCCAGTGTCTGTGATACTGAGATTAATATCTGTCTCTCGGCCTTGGAATATTGAGAAGGATGAAACAGAGTGAATGTCCACCGTGTGCCACATTGCGAGTAATATCAGCCTGTCCCCTCCATGGATATTAACAACAATATCCCAGACTGGGTGTACGCCTCCTGCTGTACAGAGTGCAATATCATCCTCTCCCTCCCAGGATAGTAATTACAATATCACTGGGCGGGAGCACACAGCCTGTGAATTATTATCATACTCTCCAACTCCTTATACTAGGAACTATATCTCAGAGAAACTGTCCCCTCAGTGCCATATTCGGACTAATAGCAAAGGCTTCTTCCGGGAATATTAGGAGCAATATTACCGCGTAGCTATCCATCCATTGCTATAATTGGAGTCATGTGATACTCTACCCCCGTTCATATTAGGATCAGTGTCACGTGGTGAGTGTACACCTACTGCGATATTAAAACTAAAGTCCTGCTTTCCGACCCTGGTTATTAAGAACAGCATCACAAGTAGGTTTACACTTCCTGTGGAATGAGGAATAATAATATGATTATTAATCATCAATGATCGATTTTAATCATTATCAATGATACTAAAAATTCATAAGATACCATTATTAATTATGGATAATGATTTTCAATACATGATAATGCCTGCTTTCAATTAATTATTAATATTCATGTCATCAAATAATATTATTAGTTCCTAATACTAATCATTATTGTATTCCCAGCATCACTGGGTATTGAGTTAAGTCACATTAATTGCTAATATCCTAATATTATTATTAATAGTGATATTACTAATAATTATGATTACAAATGGTTAACCTTTTAAACCAGTATTCATTTTTACTCTCTTTATTGTGATCATTAATATCAATAATTATTATTAATATCAATATAATTATTAATATTAATGATTAACAGACTTGCTCCTGATGTAAACCCGGGAGAGGACGATGTTCATTTCTATATCACAACGGTGTACACCCCCCGTGAGAGAGTTTCCAACTTCTGCTTGGGAGAGGAGGATATGACAATCAGTTTCACTGGAAGTAGAAACAACGGTGGGATACTGTTCTGAATATTCAGGGGGAAGAGGCTGATGTGACTCCTAATAGAGAGGGGGTTACTCCCTCTGAGGTTGTGCACACTGGGGGTGTACAATCGTCTGAGAAGGAGTTGAAAATGTTCCGAAGGTGAGATGATATTACTCAGAATATGAGAAAGAGGCTGGGGGTCCACAAGGCTCCCAGAAGCCAGGGGGGCGGGCCGGGGGTGGCGGCTGGGAGCCCGATCGCGGGGGGTGCCTGCACCCCCGGCGATGGGGCTCCCAGAAGCCAGGGGGGCGGGCCGGGGGTGGCGGCTGGGAGCCCGATCGCGGGGGGTGCCTGCACCCCCGGCGATGGGGCTCCCAGAAGCCAGGGGGGCGGGCCGGGGGTGGCGGCTGGGAGCCCGATCGCGGGGGGTGCCTGCACCCCCGGCGATGGGGCTCCCAGAAGCCAGGGGGGCGGGCCGGGGGTGGCGGCTGGGAGCCCGATCGCGGGGGGTGCCTGCACCCCCGGCGATGGGGCTCCCAGAAGCCAGGGGGGCGGGCCGGGGGTGGCGGCTGGGAGCCCGATCGCGGGGGGTGCCTGCACCCCCGGCGATGGGGCTCCCAGAAGCCAGGGGGGCGGGCCGGGGCTGGCGGCTGGGAGCCCGATCGCGGGGGGTGCCTGCACCCCCGGCGATGGGGCTCCCAGAAGCCAGGGGGGCGGGCCGGGGCTGGCGGCTGGGAGCCCGATCGCGGGGGGTGCCTGCACCCCCGGCGATGGGGCTCCCAGAAGCCAGGGGGGCGGGCCGGGGGTGGCGGCTGGGAGCCCGATCGCGGGGGGTGCCTGCACCCCCGGCGATGGGGCTCCCAGAAGCCAGGGGGGCGGGCCGGGGGTGGCGGCTGGGAGCCCGATCGCGGGGGGTGCCTGCACCCCCGGCGATGGGGCTCCCAGAAGCCAGGGGGGCGGGCCGGGGGTGGCGGCTGGGAGCCCGATCGCGGGGGGTGCCTGCACCCCCGGCGATGGGGCTCCCAGAAGCCAGGGGGGCGGGCCGGGGGTGGCGGCTGGGAGCCCGATCGCGGGGGGTGCCTGCACCCCCGGCGATGGGGCTCCCAGAAGCCAGGGGGGCGGGCCGGGGGTGGCGGCTGGGAGCCCGATCGCGGGGGGTGCCTGCACCCCCGGCGATGGGGCTCCCAGAAGCCAGGGGGGCGGGCCGGGGGTGGCGGCTGGGAGCCCGATCGCGGGGGGTGCCTGCACCCCCGGCGATGGGGCTCCCAGAAGCCAGGGGGGCGGGCCGGGGGTGGCGGCTGGGAGCCCGATCGCGGGGGGTGCCTGCACCCCCGGCGATGGGGCTCCCAGAAGCCAGGGGGGCGGGCCGGGGTTGGCGGCTGGGAGCCCGATCGCGGGGGGTGCCTGCACCCCCGGCGATGGGGCTCCCAGAAGCCAGGGGGGCGGGCCGGGGGTGGCGGCTGGGAGCCCGATCGCGGGGGGTGCCTGCACCCCCGGCGATGGGGCTCCCAGAAGCCAGGGGGGCGGGCCGGGGGTGGCGGCTGGGAGCCCGATCGCGGGGGGTGCCTGCACCCCCGGCGATGGGGCTCCCAGAAGCCAGGGGGGCGGGCCGGGGGTGGCGGCTGGGAGCCCGATCGCGGGGGGTGCCTGCACCCCCGGCGATGGGGCTCCCAGAAGCCAGGGGGGCGGGCCGGGGGTGGCGGCTGGGAGCCCGATCGCGGGGGGTGCCTGCACCCCCGGCGATGGGGCTCCCAGAAGCCAGGGGGGCGGGCCGGGGGTGGCGGCTGGGAGCCCGATCGCGGGGGGTGCCTGCACCCCCGGCGATGGGGCTCCCAGAAGCCAGGGGGGCGGGCCGGGGGTGGCGGCTGGGAGCCCGATCGCGGGGGGTGCCTGCACCCCCGGCGATGGGGCTCCCAGAAGCCAGGGGGGCGGGCCGGGGGTGGCGGCTGGGAGCCCGATCGCCGGGGGTGCCTGCACCCCCGGCGATGGGGCTCCCAGAAGCCAGGGGGGCGGGCCGGGGGTGGCGGCTGGGAGCCCGATCGCGGGGGGTGCCTGCACCCCCGGCGATGGGGCTCCCAGAAGCCAGGGGGGCGGGCCGGGGGTGGCGGCTGGGAGCCCGATCGCGGGGGGTGCCTGCACCCCCGGCGATGGGGCTCCCAGAAGCCAGGGGGGCGGGCCGGGGGTGGCGGCTGGGAGCCCGATCGCGGGGGGTGCCTGCACCCCCGGCGATGGGGCTCCCAGAAGCCAGGGGGGCGGGCCGGGGGTGGCGGCTGGGAGCCCGATCGCGGGGGGTGCCTGACCGCCCGGCGATGGGGCTCCCAGAAGCCAGGGGGGCGGGCCGGGGGTGGCGGCTGGGAGCCCGATCGCGGGGGGTGCCTGACCCCCCCGCGATGGGGCTCCCAGAAGCCAGGGGGGCCGTCCGGGGGTGGCTGCTGGCAACCTGATCTGGATATTTGGAAGAGTATCACAAGGGGTTGTCCAGTGTCTGTGATACTGAGATTAATATCTGTCTCTCGGCCTTGGAATATTGAGAAGGATGAAACAGAGTGAATGTCCACCGTGTGCCACATTGCGAGTAATATCAGCCTGTCCCCTCCATGGATATTAACAACAATATCCCAGACTGGGTGTACGCCTCCTGCTGTACAGAGTGCAATATCATCCTCTCCCTCCCAGGATAGTAATTACAATATCACTGGGCGGGAGCACACAGCCTGTGAATTATTATCATACTCTCCAACTCCTTATACTAGGAACTATATCTCAGAGAAACTGTCCCCTCAGTGCCATATTCGGACTAATAGCAAAGGCTTCTTCCGGGAATATTAGGAGCAATATTACCGCGTAGCTATCCATCCATTGCTATAATTGGAGTCATGTGATACTCTACCCCCGTTCATATTAGGATCAGTGTCACGTGGTGAGTGTACACCTACTGCGATATTAAAACTAAAGTCCTGCTTTCCGACCCTGGTTATTAAGAACAGCATCACAAGTAGGTTTACACTTCCTGTGGAATGAGGAATAATAATATGATTATTAATCATCAATGATCGATTTTAATCATTATCAATGATACTAAAAATTCATAAGATACCATTATTAATTATGGATAATGATTTTCAATACATGATAATGCCTGCTTTCAATTAATTATTAATATTCATGTCATCAAATAATATTATTAGTTCCTAATACTAATCATTATTGTATTCCCAGCATCACTGGGTATTGAGTTAAGTCACATTAATTGCTAATATCCTAATATTATTATTAATAGTGATATTACTAATAATTATGATTACAAATGGTTAACCTTTTAAACCAGTATTCATTTTTACTCTCTTTATTGTGATCATTAATATCAATAATTATTATTAATATCAATATAATTATTAATATTAATGATTAACAGACTTGCTCCTGATGTAAACCCGGGAGAGGACGATGTTCATTTCTATATCACAACGGTGTACACCCCCCGTGAGAGAGTTTCCAACTTCTGCTTGGGAGAGGAGGATATGACAATCAGTTTCACTGGAAGTAGAAACAACGGTGGGATACTGTTCTGAATATTCAGGGGGAAGAGGCTGATGTGACTCCTAATAGAGAGGGGGTTACTCCCTCTGAGGTTGTGCACACTGGGGGTGTACAATCGTCTGAGAAGGAGTTGAAAATGTTCCGAAGGTGAGATGATATTACTCAGAATATGAGAAAGAGGCTGGGGGTCCACAAGGCTCCCAGAAGCCAGGGGGGCGGGCCGGGGGTGGCGGCTGGGAGCCCGATCGCGGGGGGTGCCTGCACCCCCGGCGATGGGGCTCCCAGAAGCCAGGGGGGCGGGCCGGGGGTGGCGGCTGGGAGCCCGATCGCGGGGGGTGCCTGCACCCCCGGCGATGGGGCTCCCAGAAGCCAGGGGGGCGGGCCGGGGGTGGCGGCTGGGAGCCCGATCGCGGGGGGTGCCTGCACCCCCGGCGATGGGGCTCCCAGAAGCCAGGGGGGCGGGCCGGGGGTGGCGGCTGGGAGCCCGATCGCGGGGGGTGCCTGCACCCCCGGCGATGGGGCTCCCAGAAGCCAGGGGGGCGGGCCGGGGGTGGCGGCTGGGAGCCCGATCGCGGGGGGTGCCTGCACCCCCGGCGATGGGGCTCCCAGAAGCCAGGGGGGCGGGCCGGGGGTGGCGGCTGGGAGCCCGATCGCGGGGGGTGCCTGCACCCCCGGCGATGGGGCTCCCAGAAGCCAGGGGGGCGGGCCGGGGGTGGCGGCTGGGAGCCCGATCGCGGGGGGTGCCTGCACCCCCGGCGATGGGGCTCCCAGAAGCCAGGGGGGCGGGCCGGGGGTGGCGGCTGGGAGCCCGATCGCGGGGGGTGCCTGCACCCCCGGCGATGGGGCTCCCAGAAGCCAGGGGGGCGGGCCGGGGGTGGCGGCTGGGAGCCCGATCGCGGGGGGTGCCTGCACCCCCGGCGATGGGGCTCCCAGAAGCCAGGGGGGCGGGCCGGGGGTGGCGGCTGGGAGCCCGATCGCGGGGGGTGCCTGCACCCCCGGCGATGGGGCTCCCAGAAGCCAGGGGGGCGGGCCGGGGGTGGCGGCTGGGAGCCCGATCGCGGGGGGTGCCTGCACCCCCGGCGATGGGGCTCCCAGAAGCCAGGGGGGCGGGCCGGGGGTGGCGGCTGGGAGCCCGATCGCGGGGGGGGCCTGCACCCCCGGCGATGGGGCTCCCAGAAGCCAGGGGGGCGGGCCGGGGGTGGCGGCTGGGAGCCCGATCGCGGGGGGGGCCTGCACCCCCGGCGATGGGGCTCCCAGAAGCCAGGGGGGCGGGCCGGGGGTGGCGGCTGGGAGCCCGATCGCGGGGGGGGCCTGCACCCCCGGCGATGGGGCTCCCAGAAGCCAGGGGGGCGGGCCGGGGGTGGCGGCTGGGAGCCCGATCGCGGGGGGGGCCTGCACCCCCGGCGATGGGGCTCCCAGAAGCCAGGGGGGCGGGCCGGGGGTGGCGGCTGGGAGCCCGATCGCGGGGGGGGCCTGCACCCCCGGCGATGGGGCTCCCAGAAGCCAGGGGGGCGGGCCGGGGGTGGCGGCTGGGAGCCCGATCGCGGGGGGGGCCTGCACCCCCGGCGATGGGGCTCCCAGAAGCCAGGGGGGCGGGCCGGGGGTGGCGGCTGGGAGCCCGATCGCGGGGGGGGCCTGCACCCCCGGCGATGGGGCTCCCAGAAGCCAGGGGGGCGGGCCGGGGGTGGCGGCTGGGAGCCCGATCGCGGGGGGGGCCTGCACCCCCGGCGATGGGGCTCCCAGAAGCCAGGGGGGCGGGCCGGGGGTGGCGGCTGGGAGCCCGATCGCGGGGGGGGCCTGCACCCCCGGCGATGGGGCTCCCAGAAGCCAGGGGGGCGGGCCGGGGGTGGCGGCTGGGAGCCCGATCGCGGGGGGGGCCTGCACCCCCGGCGATGGGGCTCCCAGAAGCCAGGGGGGCGGGCCGGGGGTGGCGGCTGGGAGCCCGATCGCGGGGGGGGCCTGCACCCCCGGCGATGGGGCTCCCAGAAGCCAGGGGGGCGGGCCGGGGGTGGCGGCTGGGAGCCCGATCGCGGGGGGGGCCTGCACCCCCGGCGATGGGGCTCCCAGAAGCCAGGGGGGCGGGCCGGGGGTGGCGGCTGGGAGCCCGATCGCGGGGGGGGCCTGCACCCCCGGCGATGGGGCTCCCAGAAGCCAGGGGGGCGGGCCGGGGGTGGCGGCTGGGAGCCCGATCGCGGGGGGGGCCTGCACCCCCGGCGATGGGGCTCCCAGAAGCCAGGGGGGCGGGCCGGGGGTGGCGGCTGGGAGCCCGATCGCGGGGGGGGCCTGCACCCCCGGCGATGGGGCTCCCAGAAGCCAGGGGGGCGGGCCGGGGGTGGCGGCTGGGAGCCCGATCGCGGGGGGGGCCTGCACCCCCGGCGATGGGGCTCCCAGAAGCCAGGGGGGCGGGCCGGGGGTGGCGGCTGGGAGCCCGATCGCGGGGGGGGCCTGCACCCCCGGCGATGGGGCTCCCAGAAGCCAGGGGGGCGGGCCGGGGGTGGCGGCTGGGAGCCCGATCGCGGGGGGGGCCTGCACCCCCGGCGATGGGGCTCCCAGAAGCCAGGGGGGCGGGCCGGGGGTGGCGGCTGGGAGCCCGATCGCGGGGGGGGCCTGCACCCCCGGCGATGGGGCTCCCAGAAGCCAGGGGGGCGGGCCGGGGGTGGCGGCTGGGAGCCCGATCGCGGGGGGGGCCTGCACCCCCGGCGATGGGGCTCCCAGAAGCCAGGGGGGCGGGCCGGGGGTGGCGGCTGGGAGCCCGATCGCGGGGGGGGCCTGCACCCCCGGCGATGGGGCTCCCAGAAGCCAGGGGGGCGGGCCGGGGGTGGCGGCTGGGAGCCCGATCGCGGGGGGGGCCTGCACCCCCGGCGATGGGGCTCCCAGAAGCCAGGGGGGCGGGCCGGGGGTGGCGGCTGGGAGCCCGATCGCGGGGGGGGCCTGCACCCCCGGCGATGGGGCTCCCAGAAGCCAGGGGGGCGGGCCGGGGGTGGCGGCTGGGAGCCCGATCGCGGGGGGGGCCTGCACCCCCGGCGATGGGGCTCCCAGAAGCCAGGGGGGCGGGCCGGGGGTGGCGGCTGGGAGCCCGATCGCGGGGGGGGCCTGCACCCCCGGCGATGGGGCTCCCAGAAGCCAGGGGGGCGGGCCGGGGGTGGCGGCTGGGAGCCCGATCGCGGGGGGTGCCTGCACCCCCGGCGATGGGGCTCCCAGAAGCCAGGGGGGCGGGCCGGGGGTGGCGGCTGGGAGCCCGATCGCGGGGGGTGCCTGCACCCCCGGCGATGGGGCTCCCAGAAGCCAGGGGGGCGGGCCGGGGGTGGCGGCTGGGAGCCCGATCGCGGGGGGTGCCTGCACCCCCGGCGATGGGGCTCCCAGAAGCCAGGGGGGCGGGCCGGGGGTGGCGGCTGGGAGCCCGATCGCGGGGGGTGCCTGCACCCCCGGCGATGGGGCTCCCAGAAGCCAGGGGGGCGGGCCGGGGGTGGCGGCTGGGAGCCCGATCGCGGGGGGTGCCTGCACCCCCGGCGATGGGGCTCCCAGAAGCCAGGGGGGCGGGCCGGGGGTGGCGGCTGGGAGCCCGATCGCGGGGGGTGCCTGCACCCCCGGCGATGGGGCTCCCAGAAGCCAGGGGGGCGGGCCGGGGGTGGCGGCTGGGAGCCCGATCGCGGGGGGTGCCTGCACCCCCGGCGATGGGGCTCCCAGAAGCCAGGGGGGCGGGCCGGGGGTGGCGGCTGGGAGCCCGATCGCGGGGGGTGCCTGCACCCCCGGCGATGGGGCTCCCAGAAGCCAGGGGGGCGGGCCGGGGGTGGCGGCTGGGAGCCCGATCGCGGGGGGTGCCTGCACCCCCGGCGATGGGGCTCCCAGAAGCCAGGGGGGCGGGCCGGGGGTGGCGGCTGGGAGCCCGATCGCGGGGGGTGCCTGCACCCCCGGCGATGGGGCTCCCAGAAGCCAGGGGGGCGGGCCGGGGGTGGCGGCTGGGAGCCCGATCGCGGGGGGTGCCTGCACCCCCGGCGATGGGGCTCCCAGAAGCCAGGGGGGCGGGCCGGGGGTGGCGGCTGGGAGCCCGATCGCGGGGGGTGCCTGCACCCCCGGCGATGGGGCTCCCAGAAGCCAGGGGGGCGGGCCGGGGGTGGCGGCTGGGAGCCCGATCGCGGGGGGTGCCTGCACCCCCGGCGATGGGGCTCCCAGAAGCCAGGGGGGCGGGCCGGGGGTGGCGGCTGGGAGCCCGATCGCGGGGGGTGCCTGCACCCCCGGCGATGGGGCTCCCAGAAGCCAGGGGGGCGGGCCGGGGGTGGCGGCTGGGAGCCCGATCGCGGGGGGTGCCTGCACCCCCGGCGATGGGGCTCCCAGAAGCCAGGGGGGCGGGCCGGGGGTGGCGGCTGGGAGCCCGATCGCGGGGGGTGCCTGCACCCCCGGCGATGGGGCTCCCAGAAGCCAGGGGGGCGGGCCGGGGGTGGCGGCTGGGAGCCCGATCGCGGGGGGTGCCTGCACCCCCGGCGATGGGGCTCCCAGAAGCCAGGGGGGCGGGCCGGGGGTGGCGGCTGGGAGCCCGATCGCGGGGGGTGCCTGCACCCCCGGCGATGGGGCTCCCAGAAGCCAGGGGGGCGGGCCGGGGGTGGCGGCTGGGAGCCCGATCGCGGGGGGTGCCTGCACCCCCGGCGATGGGGCTCCCAGAAGCCAGGGGGGCGGGCCGGGGGTGGCGGCTGGGAGCCCGATCGCGGGGGGTGCCTTCACCCCCGGCGATGGGGCTCCCAGAAGCCAGGGGGGCGGGCCGGGGGTGGCGGCTGGGAGCCCGATCGCGGGGGGTGCCTGCACCCCCGGCGATGGGGCTCCCAGAAGCCAGGGGGGCGGGCCGGGGGTGGCGGCTGGGAGCCCGATCGCGGGGGGTGCCTGCACCCCCGGCGATGGGGCTCCCAGAAGCCAGGGGGGCGGGCCGGGGGTGGCGGCTGGGAGCCCGATCGCGGGGGGTGCCTGCACCCCCGGCGATGGGGCTCCCAGAAGCCAGGGGGGCGGGCCGGGGGTGGCGGCTGGGAGCCCGATCGCGGGGGGTGCCTGCACCCCCGGCGATGGGGCTCCCAGAAGCCAGGGGGGCGGGCCGGGGGTGGCGGCTGGGAGCCCGATCGCGGGGGGTGCCTGCACCCCCGGCGATGGGGCTCCCAGAAGCCAGGGGGGCGGGCCGGGGGTGGCGGCTGGGAGCCCGATCGCGGGGGGTGCCTGCACCCCCGGCGATGGGGCTCCCAGAAGCCAGGGGGGCGGGCCGGGGGTGGCGGCTGGGAGCCCGATCGCGGGGGGTGCCTGCACCCCCGGCGATGGGGCTCCCAGAAGCCAGGGGGGCGGGCCGGGGGTGGCGGCTGGGAGCCCGATCGCGGGGGGTGCCTGCACCCCCGGCGATGGGGCTCCCAGAAGCCAGGGGGGCGGGCCGGGGGTGGCGGCTGGGAGCCCGATCGCGGGGGGTGCCTGCACCCCCGGCGATGGGGCTCCCAGAAGCCAGGGGGGCGGGCCGGGGGTGGCGGCTGGGAGCCCGATCGCGGGGGGTGCCTGCACCCCCGGCGATGGGGCTCCCAGAAGCCAGGGGGGCGGGCCGGGGGTGGCGGCTGGGAGCCCGATCGGGGGGCGTGCCTGACCCCCCGGCGATGGGGCTCCCAGAAGCCAGGGGGGCGGGCCGGGGGTGGCGGCTGGGAGCCCGATCGCGGGGGGTGCCTGCACCCCCGGCGATGGGGCTCCCAGAAGCCAGGGGGGCGGGCCGGGGGTGGCGGCTGGGAGCCCGATCGGGGGGCGTGCCTGCACCCCCGGCGATGGGGCTCCCAGAAGCCAGGGGGGCGGGCCGGGGGTGGCGGCTGGGAGCCCGATCGCGGGGGGTGCCTGACCGCCCGGCGATGGGGCTCCCAGAAGCCAGGGGGGCGGGCCGGGGGTGGCGGCTGGGAGCCCGATCGTGGGGGGTGCCTGACCCCCCCGCGATGGGGCTCCCAGAAGCCAGGGGGGCCGTCCGGGGGTGGCTGCTGGCAACCTGATCTGGATATTTGGAAGAGTATCACAAGGGGTTGTCCAGTGTCTGTGATACTGAGATTAATATCTGTCTCTCGGCCTTGGAATATTGAGAAGGATGAAACAGAGTGAATGTCCACCGTGTGCCACATTGCGAGTAATATCAGCCTGTCCCCTCCATGGATATTAACAACAATATCCCAGACTGGGTGTACGCCTCCTGCTGTACAGAGTGCAATATCATCCTCTCCCTCCCAGGATAGTAATTACAATATCACTGGGCGGGAGCACACAGCCTGTGAATTATTATCATACTCTCCAACTCCTTATACTAGGAACTATATCTCAGAGAAACTGTCCCCTCAGTGCCATATTCGGACTAATAGCAAAGGCTTCTTCCGGGAATATTAGGAGCAATATTACCGCGTAGCTATCCATCCATTGCTATAATTGGAGTCATGTGATACTCTACCCCCGTTCATATTAGGATCAGTGTCACGTGGTGAGTGTACACCTACTGCGATATTAAAACTAAAGTCCTGCTTTCCGACCCTGGTTATTAAGAACAGCATCACAAGTAGGTTTACACTTCCTGTGGAATGAGGAATAATAATATGATTATTAATCATCAATGATCGATTTTAATCATTATCAATGATACTAAAAATTCATAAGATACCATTATTAATTATGGATAATGATTTTCAATACATGATAATGCCTGCTTTCAATTAATTATTAATATTCATGTCATCAAATAATATTATTAGTTCCTAATACTAATCATTATTGTATTCCCAGCATCACTGGGTATTGAGTTAAGTCACATTAATTGCTAATATCCTAATATTATTATTAATAGTGATATTACTAATAATTATGATTACAAATGGTTAACCTTTTAAACCAGTATTCATTTTTACTCTCTTTATTGTGATCATTAATATCAATAATTATTATTAATATCAATATAATTATTAATATTAATGATTAACAGACTTGCTCCTGATGTAAACCCGGGAGAGGACGATGTTCATTTCTATATCACAACGGTGTACACCCCCCGTGAGAGAGTTTCCAACTTCTGCTTGGGAGAGGAGGATATGACAATCAGTTTCACTGGAAGTAGAAACAACGGTGGGATACTGTTCTGAATATTCAGGGGGAAGAGGCTGATGTGACTCCTAATAGAGAGGGGGTTACTCCCTCTGAGGTTGTGCACACTGGGGGTGTACAATCGTCTGAGAAGGAGTTGAAAATGTTCCGAAGGTGAGATGATATTACTCAGAATATGAGAAAGAGGCTGGGGGTCCACAAGGCTCCCAGAAGCCAGGGGGGCGGGCCGGGGGTGGCGGCTGGGAGCCCGATCGCGGGGGGTGCCTGCACCCCCGGCGATGGGGCTCCCAGAAGCCAGGGGGGCGGGCCGGGGGTGGCGGCTGGGAGCCCGATCGCCGGGGGTGCCTGCACCCCCGGCGATGGGGCTCCCAGAAGCCAGGGGGGCGGGCCGGGGGTGGCGGCTGGGAGCCCGATCGCGGGGGGTGCCTGCACCCCCGGCGATGGGGCTCCCAGAAGCCAGGGGGGCCGGCCGGGGGTGGCGGCTGGGAGCCCGATCGCGGGGGGTGCCTGCACCCCCGGCGATGGGGCTCCCAGAAGCCAGGGGGGCGGGCCGGGGGTGGCGGCTGGGAGCCCGATCGCGGGGGGTGCCTGCACCCCCGGCGATGGGGCTCCCAGAAGCCAGGGGGGCGGGCCGGGGGTGGCGGCTGGGAGCCCGATCGCGGGGGGTGCCTGCACCCCCGGCGATGGGGCTCCCAGAAGCCAGGGGGGCGGGCCGGGGGTGGCGGCTGGGAGCCCGATCGCGGGGGGTGCCTGCACCCCCGGCGATGGGGCTCCCAGAAGCCAGGGGGGCGGGCCGGGGGTGGCGGCTGGGAGCCCGATCGCGGGGGGTGCCTGCACCCCCGGCGATGGGGCTCCCAGAAGCCAGGGGGGCGGGCCGGGGGTGGCGGCTGGGAGCCCGATCGCGGGGGGTGCCTGCACCCCCGGCGATGGGGCTCCCAGAAGCCAGGGGGGCGGGCCGGGGGTGGCGGCTGGGAGCCCGATCGCGGGGGGTGCCTGCACCCCCGGCGATGGGGCTCCCAGAAGCCAGGGGGGCGGGCCGGGGGTGGCGGCTGGGAGCCCGATCGCGGGGGGTGCCTGCACCCCCGGCGATGGGGCTCCCAGAAGCCAGGGGGGCGGGCCGGGGGTGGCGGCTGGGAGCCCGATCGCGGGGGGTGCCTGCACCCCCGGCGATGGGGCTCCCAGAAGCCAGGGGGGCGGGCCGGGGGTGGCGGCTGGGAGCCCGATCGCGGGGGGTGCCTGCACCCCCGGCGATGGGGCTCCCAGAAGCCAGGGGGGCGGGCCGGGGGTGGCGGCTGGGAGCCCGATCGCGGGGGGTGCCTGCACCCCCGGCGATGGGGCTCCCAGAAGCCAGGGGGGCGGGCCGGGGGTGGCGGCTGGGAGCCCGATCGCGGGGGGTGCCTGCACCCCCGGCGATGGGGCTCCCAGAAGCCAGGGGGGCGGGCCGGGGGTGGCGGCTGGGAGCCCGATCGCGGGGGGTGCCTGCACCCCCGGCGATGGGGCTCCCAGAAGCCAGGGGGGCGGGCCGGGGGTGGCGGCTGGGAGCCCGATCGCGGGGGGTGCCTGCACCCCCGGCGATGGGGCTCCCAGAAGCCAGGGGGGCGGGCCGGGGGTGGCGGCTGGGAGCCCGATCGCGGGGGGTGCCTGCACCCCCGGCGATGGGGCTCCCAGAAGCCAGGGGGGCGGGCCGGGGGTGGCGGCTGGGAGCCCGATCGCGGGGGGTGCCTGCACCCCCGGCGATGGGGCTCCCAGAAGCCAGGGGGGCGGGCCGGGGGTGGCGGCTGGGAGCCCGATCGCGGGGGGTGCCTGCACCCCCGGCGATGGGGCTCCCAGAAGCCAGGGGGGCGGGCCGGGGGTGGCGGCTGGGAGCCCGATCGCGGGGGGTGCCTGCACCCCCGGCGATGGGGCTCCCAGAAGCCAGGGGGGCGGGCCGGGGGTGGCGGCTGGGAGCCCGATCGCGGGGGGTGCCTGCACCCCCGGCGATGGGGCTCCCAGAAGCCAGGGGGGCGGGCCGGGGGTGGCGGCTGGGAGCCCGATCGCGGGGGGTGCCTGCACCCCCGGCGATGGGGCTCCCAGAAGCCAGGGGGGCGGGCCGGGGGTGGCGGCTGGGAGCCCGATCGCGGGGGGTGCCTGCACCCCCGGCGATGGGGCTCCCAGAAGCCAGGGGGGCGGGCCGGGGGTGGCGGCTGGGAGCCCGATCGCGGGGGGTGCCTGCACCCCCGGCGATGGGGCTCCCAGAAGCCAGGGGGGCGGGCCGGGGGTGGCGGCTGGGAGCCCGATCGCGGGGGGTGCCTGCACCCCCGGCGATGGGGCTCCCAGAAGCCAGGGGGGCGGGCCGGGGGTGGCGGCTGGGAGCCCGATCGGAGGGCGTGCCTGACCCCCCGGCGATGGGGCTCCCAGAAGCCAGGGGGGCGGGCCGGGGGTGGCGGCTGGGAGCCCGATCGCGGGGGGTGCCTGACCCCCCCGCGATGGGGCTCCCAGAAGCCAGGGGGGCCGTCCGGGGGTGGCTGCTGGCAACCTGATCTGGATATTTGGAAGAGTATCACAAGGGGTTGTCCAGTGTCTGTGATACTGAGATTAATATCTGTCTCTCGGCCTTGGAATATTGAGAAGGATGAAACAGAGTGAATGTCCACCGTGTGCCACATTGCGAGTAATATCAGCCTGTCCCCTCCATGGATATTAACAACAATATCCCAGACTGGGTGTACGCCTCCTGCTGTACAGAGTGCAATATCATCCTCTCCCTCCCAGGATAGTAATTACAATATCACTGGGCGGGAGCACACAGCCTGTGAATTATTATCATACTCTCCAACTCCTTATACTAGGAACTATATCTCAGAGAAACTGTCCCCTCAGTGCCATATTCGGACTAATAGCAAAGGCTTCTTCCGGGAATATTAGGAGCAATATTACCGCGTAGCTATCCATCCATTGCTATAATTGGAGTCATGTGATACTCTACCCCCGTTCATATTAGGATCAGTGTCACGTGGTGAGTGTACACCTACTGCGATATTAAAACTAAAGTCCTGCTTTCCGACCCTGGTTATTAAGAACAGCATCACAAGTAGGTTTACACTTCCTGTGGAATGAGGAATAATAATATGATTATTAATCATCAATGATCGATTTTAATCATTATCAATGATACTAAAAATTCATAAGATACCATTATTAATTATGGATAATGATTTTCAATACATGATAATGCCTGCTTTCAATTAATTATTAATATTCATGTCATCAAATAATATTATTAGTTCCTAATACTAATCATTATTGTATTCCCAGCATCACTGGGTATTGAGTTAAGTCACATTAATTGCTAATATCCTAATATTATTATTAATAGTGATATTACTAATAATTATGATTACAAATGGTTAACCTTTTAAACCAGTATTCATTTTTACTCTCTTTATTGTGATCATTAATATCAATAATTATTATTAATATCAATATAATTATTAATATTAATGATTAACAGACTTGCTCCTGATGTAAACCCGGGAGAGGACGATGTTCATTTCTATATCACAACGGTGTACACCCCCCGTGAGAGAGTTTCCAACTTCTGCTTGGGAGAGGAGGATATGACAATCAGTTTCACTGGAAGTAGAAACAACGGTGGGATACTGTTCTGAATATTCAGGGGGAAGAGGCTGATGTGACTCCTAATAGAGAGGGGGTTACTCCCTCTGAGGTTGTGCACACTGGGGGTGTACAATCGTCTGAGAAGGAGTTGAAAATGTTCCGAAGGTGAGATGATATTACTCAGAATATGAGAAAGAGGCTGGGGGTCCACAAGGCTCCCAGAAGCCAGGGGGGCGGGCCGGGGGTGGCGGCTGGGAGCCCGATCGCGGGGGGTGCCTGCACCCCCGGCGATGGGGCTCCCAGAAGCCAGGGGGGCGGGCCGGGGGTGGCGGCTGGGAGCCCGATCGCGGGGGGGGCCTGCACCCCCGGCGATGGGGCTCCCAGAAGCCAGGGGGGCGGGCCGGGGGTGGCGGCTGGGAGCCCGATCGCGGGGGGGGCCTGCACCCCCGGCGATGGGGCTCCCAGAAGCCAGGGGGGCGGGCCGGGGGTGGCGGCTGGGAGCCCGATCGCGGGGGGGGCCTGCACCCCCGGCGATGGGGCTCCCAGAAGCCAGGGGGGCGGGCCGGGGGTGGCGGCTGGGAGCCCGATCGCGGGGGGGGCCTGCACCCCCGGCGATGGGGCTCCCAGAAGCCAGGGGGGCGGGCCGGGGGTGGCGGCTGGGAGCCCGATCGCGGGGGGGGCCTGCACCCCCGGCGATGGGGCTCCCAGAAGCCAGGGGGGCGGGCCGGGGGTGGCGGCTGGGAGCCCGATCGCGGGGGGGGCCTGCACCCCCGGCGATGGGGCTCCCAGAAGCCAGGGGGGCGGGCCGGGGGTGGCGGCTGGGAGCCCGATCGCGGGGGGGGCCTGCACCCCCGGCGATGGGGCTCCCAGAAGCCAGGGGGGCGGGCCGGGGGTGGCGGCTGGGAGCCCGATCGCGGGGGGGGCCTGCACCCCCGGCGATGGGGCTCCCAGAAGCCAGGGGGGCGGGCCGGGGGTGGCGGCTGGGAGCCCGATCGCGGGGGGGGCCTGCACCCCCGGCGATGGGGCTCCCAGAAGCCAGGGGGGCGGGCCGGGGGTGGCGGCTGGGAGCCCGATCGCGGGGGGGGCCTGCACCCCCGGCGATGGGGCTCCCAGAAGCCAGGGGGGCGGGCCGGGGGTGGCGGCTGGGAGCCCGATCGCGGGGGGGGCCTGCACCCCCGGCGATGGGGCTCCCAGAAGCCAGGGGGGCGGGCCGGGGGTGGCGGCTGGGAGCCCGATCGCGGGGGGGGCCTGCACCCCCGGCGATGGGGCTCCCAGAAGCCAGGGGGGCGGGCCGGGGGTGGCGGCTGGGAGCCCGATCGCGGGGGGGGCCTGCACCCCCGGCGATGGGGCTCCCAGAAGCCAGGGGGGCGGGCCGGGGGTGGCGGCTGGGAGCCCGATCGCGGGGGGTGCCTGCACCCCCGGCGATGGGGCTCCCAGAAGCCAGGGGGGCGGGCCGGGGGTGGCGGCTGGGAGCCCGATCGCGGGGGGGGCCTGCACCCCCGGCGATGGGGCTCCCAGAAGCCAGGGGGGCGGGCCGGGGGTGGCGGCTGGGAGCCCGATCGCGGGGGGGGCCTGCACCCCCGGCGATGGGGCTCCCAGAAGCCAGGGGGGCGGGCCGGGGGTGGCGGCTGGGAGCCCGATCGCGGGGGGGGCCTGCACCCCCGGCGATGGGGCTCCCAGAAGCCAGGGGGGCGGGCCGGGGGTGGCGGCTGGGAGCCCGATCGCGGGGGGGGCCTGCACCCCCGGCGATGGGGCTCCCAGAAGCCAGGGGGGCGGGCCGGGGGTGGCGGCTGGGAGCCCGATCGCGGGGGGGGCCTGCACCCCCGGCGATGGGGCTCCCAGAAGCCAGGGGGGCGGGCCGGGGGTGGCGGCTGGGAGCCCGATCGCGGGGGGTGCCTGCACCCCCGGCGATGGGGCTCCCAGAAGCCAGGGGGGCGGGCCGGGGGTGGCGGCTGGGAGCCCGATCGCGGGGGGTGCCTGCACCCCCGGCGATGGGGCTCCCAGAAGCCAGGGGGGCGGGCCGGGGGTGGCGGCTGGGAGCCCGATCGCGGGGGGTGCCTGCACCCCCGGCGATGGGGCTCCCAGAAGCCAGGGGGGCGGGCCGGGGGTGGCGGCTGGGAGCCCGATCGCGGGGGGTGCCTGCACCCCCGGCGATGGGGCTCCCAGAAGCCAGGGGGGCGGGCCGGGGGTGGCGGCTGGGAGCCCGATCGCGGGGGGTGCCTGCACCCCCGGCGATGGGGCTCCCAGAAGCCAGGGGGGCGGGCCGGGGGTGGCGGCTGGGAGCCCGATCGCGGGGGGTGCCTGCACCCCCGGCGATGGGGCTCCCAGAAGCCAGGGGGGCGGGCCGGGGGTGGCGGCTGGGAGCCCGATCGCGGGGGGTGCCTGCACCCCCGGCGATGGGGCTCCCAGAAGCCAGGGGGGCGGGCCGGGGGTGGCGGCTGGGAGCCCGATCGCGGGGGGTGCCTGCACCCCCGGCGATGGGGCTCCCAGAAGCCAGGGGGGCGGGCCGGGGGTGGCGGCTGGGAGCCCGATCGCGGGGGGTGCCTGCACCCCCGGCGATGGGGCTCCCAGAAGCCAGGGGGGCGGGCCGGGGGTGGCGGCTGGGAGCCCGATCGCGGGGGGTGCCTGCACCCCCGGCGATGGGGCTCCCAGAAGCCAGGGGGGCGGGCCGGGGGTGGCGGCTGGGAGCCCGATCGCGGGGGGTGCCTGCACCCCCGGCGATGGGGCTCCCAGAAGCCAGGGGGGCGGGCCGGGGGTGGCGGCTGGGAGCCCGATCGCGGGGGGTGCCTGCACCCCCGGCGATGGGGCTCCCAGAAGCCAGGGGGGCGGGCCGGGGGTGGCGGCTGGGAGCCCGATCGCGGGGGGTGCCTGCACCCCCGGCGATGGGGCTCCCAGAAGCCAGGGGGGCGGGCCGGGGGTGGCGGCTGGGAGCCCGATCGCGGGGGGTGCCTGCACCCCCGGCGATGGGGCTCCCAGAAGCCAGGGGGGCGGGCCGGGGGTGGCGGCTGGGAGCCCGATCGCGGGGGGTGCCTGCACCCCCGGCGATGGGGCTCCCAGAAGCCAGGGGGGCGGGCCGGGGGTGGCGGCTGGGAGCCCGATCGCGGGGGGTGCCTGCACCCCCGGCGATGGGGCTCCCAGAAGCCAGGGGGGCGGGCCGGGGGTGGCGGCTGGGAGCCCGATCGCGGGGGGTGCCTGCACCCCCGGCGATGGGGCTCCCAGAAGCCAGGGGGGCGGGCCGGGGGTGGCGGCTGGGAGCCCGATCGCGGGGGGTGCCTGCACCCCCGGCGATGGGGCTCCCAGAAGCCAGGGGGGCGGGCCGGGGGTGGCGGCTGGGAGCCCGATCGCGGGGGGTGCCTGCACCCCCGGCGATGGGGCTCCCAGAAGCCAGGGGGGCGGGCCGGGGGTGGCGGCTGGGAGCCCGATCGCGGGGGGTGCCTGCACCCCCGGCGATGGGGCTCCCAGAAGCCAGGGGGGCGGGCCGGGGGTGGCGGCTGGGAGCCCGATCGCGGGGGGTGCCTGCACCCCCGGCGATGGGGCTCCCAGAAGCCAGGGGGGCGGGCCGGGGGTGGCGGCTGGGAGCCCGATCGCGGGGGGTGCCTGCACCCCCGGCGATGGGGCTCCCAGAAGCCAGGGGGGCGGGCCGGGGGTGGCGGCTGGGAGCCCGATCGCGGGGGGTGCCTGCACCCCCGGCGATGGGGCTCCCAGAAGCCAGGGGGGCGGGCCGGGGGTGGCGGCTGGGAGCCCGATCGCGGGGGGTGCCTGCACCCCCGGCGATGGGGCTCCCAGAAGCCAGGGGGGCGGGCCGGGGGTGGCGGCTGGGAGCCCGATCGCGGGGGGTGCCTGCACCCCCGGCGATGGGGCTCCCAGAAGCCAGGGGGGCGGGCCGGGGGTGGCGGCTGGGAGCCCGATCGCGGGGGGTGCCTGCACCCCCGGCGATGGGGCTCCCAGAAGCCAGGGGGGCGGGCCGGGGGTGGCGGCTGGGAGCCCGATCGCGGGGGGTGCCTGCACCCCCGGCGATGGGGCTCCCAGAAGCCAGGGGGGCGGGCCGGGGGTGGCGGCTGGGAGCCCGATCGCGGGGGGTGCCTGCACCCCCGGCGATGGGGCTCCCAGAAGCCAGGGGGGCGGGCCGGGGGTGGCGGCTGGGAGCCCGATCGCGGGGGGTGCCTGCACCCCCGGCGATGGGGCTCCCAGAAGCCAGGGGGGCGGGCCGGGGGTGGCGGCTGGGAGCCCGATCGCGGGGGGTGCCTGCACCCCCGGCGATGGGGCTCCCAGAAGCCAGGGGGGCGGGCCGGGGGTGGCGGCTGGGAGCCCGATCGCGGGGGGTGCCTGCACCCCCGGCGATGGGGCTCCCAGAAGCCAGGGGGGCGGGCCGGGGGTGGCGGCTGGGAGCCCGATCGCGGGGGGTGCCTGCACCCCCGGCGATGGGGCTCCCAGAAGCCAGGGGGGCGGGCCGGGGGTGGCGGCTGGGAGCCCGATCGCGGGGGGTGCCTGCACCCCCGGCGATGGGGCTCCCAGAAGCCAGGGGGGCGGGCCGGGGGTGGCGGCTGGGAGCCCGATCGGGGGGCGTGCCTGACCCCCCGGCGATGGGGCTCCCAGAAGCCAGGGGGGCGGGCCGGGGGTGGCGGCTGGGAGCCCGATCGCGGGGGGTGCCTGCACCCCCGGCGATGGGGCTCCCAGAAGCCAGGGGGGCGGGCCGGGGGTGGCGGCTGGGAGCCCGATCGGGGGGCGTGCCTGCACCCCCGGCGATGGGGCTCCCAGAAGCCAGGGGGGCGGGCCGGGGGTGGCGGCTGGGAGCCCGATCGCGGGGGGTGCCTGACCGCCCGGCGATGGGGCTCCCAGAAGCCAGGGGGGCGGGCCGGGGGTGGCGGCTGGGAGCCCGATCGTGGGGGGTGCCTGACCCCCCCGCGATGGGGCTCCCAGAAGCCAGGGGGGCCGTCCGGGGGTGGCTGCTGGCAACCTGATCTGGATATTTGGAAGAGTATCACAAGGGGTTGTCCAGTGTCTGTGATACTGAGATTAATATCTGTCTCTCGGCCTTGGAATATTGAGAAGGATGAAACAGAGTGAATGTCCACCGTGTGCCACATTGCGAGTAATATCAGCCTGTCCCCTCCATGGATATTAACAACAATATCCCAGACTGGGTGTACGCCTCCTGCTGTACAGAGTGCAATATCATCCTCTCCCTCCCAGGATAGTAATTACAATATCACTGGGCGGGAGCACACAGCCTGTGAATTATTATCATACTCTCCAACTCCTTATACTAGGAACTATATCTCAGAGAAACTGTCCCCTCAGTGCCATATTCGGACTAATAGCAAAGGCTTCTTCCGGGAATATTAGGAGCAATATTACCGCGTAGCTATCCATCCATTGCTATAATTGGAGTCATGTGATACTCTACCCCCGTTCATATTAGGATCAGTGTCACGTGGTGAGTGTACACCTACTGCGATATTAAAACTAAAGTCCTGCTTTCCGACCCTGGTTATTAAGAACAGCATCACAAGTAGGTTTACACTTCCTGTGGAATGAGGAATAATAATATGATTATTAATCATCAATGATCGATTTTAATCATTATCAATGATACTAAAAATTCATAAGATACCATTATTAATTATGGATAATGATTTTCAATACATGATAATGCCTGCTTTCAATTAATTATTAATATTCATGTCATCAAATAATATTATTAGTTCCTAATACTAATCATTATTGTATTCCCAGCATCACTGGGTATTGAGTTAAGTCACATTAATTGCTAATATCCTAATATTATTATTAATAGTGATATTACTAATAATTATGATTACAAATGGTTAACCTTTTAAACCAGTATTCATTTTTACTCTCTTTATTGTGATCATTAATATCAATAATTATTATTAATATCAATATAATTATTAATATTAATGATTAACAGACTTGCTCCTGATGTAAACCCGGGAGAGGACGATGTTCATTTCTATATCACAACGGTGTACACCCCCCGTGAGAGAGTTTCCAACTTCTGCTTGGGAGAGGAGGATATGACAATCAGTTTCACTGGAAGTAGAAACAACGGTGGGATACTGTTCTGAATATTCAGGGGGAAGAGGCTGATGTGACTCCTAATAGAGAGGGGGTTACTCCCTCTGAGGTTGTGCACACTGGGGGTGTACAATCGTCTGAGAAGGAGTTGAAAATGTTCCGAAGGTGAGATGATATTACTCAGAATATGAGAAAGAGGCTGGGGGTCCACAAGGCTCCCAGAAGCCAGGGGGGCGGGCCGGGGGTGGCGGCTGGGAGCCCGATCGCGGGGGGTGCCTGCACCCCCGGCGATGGGGCTCCCAGAAGCCAGGGGGGCGGGCCGGGGGTGGCGGCTGGGAGCCCGATCGCCGGGGGTGCCTGCACCCCCGGCGATGGGGCTCCCAGAAGCCAGGGGGGCGGGCCGGGGGTGGCGGCTGGGAGCCCGATCGCGGGGGGTGCCTGCACCCCCGGCGATGGGGCTCCCAGAAGCCAGGGGGGCCGGCCGGGGGTGGCGGCTGGGAGCCCGATCGCGGGGGGTGCCTGCACCCCCGGCGATGGGGCTCCCAGAAGCCAGGGGGGCGGGCCGGGGGTGGCGGCTGGGAGCCCGATCGCGGGGGGTGCCTGCACCCCCGGCGATGGGGCTCCCAGAAGCCAGGGGGGCGGGCCGGGGGTGGCGGCTGGGAGCCCGATCGCGGGGGGTGCCTGCACCCCCGGCGATGGGGCTCCCAGAAGCCAGGGGGGCGGGCCGGGGGTGGCGGCTGGGAGCCCGATCGCGGGGGGTGCCTGCACCCCCGGCGATGGGGCTCCCAGAAGCCAGGGGGGCGGGCCGGGGGTGGCGGCTGGGAGCCCGATCGCGGGGGGTGCCTGCACCCCCGGCGATGGGGCTCCCAGAAGCCAGGGGGGCGGGCCGGGGGTGGCGGCTGGGAGCCCGATCGCGGGGGGTGCCTGCACCCCCGGCGATGGGGCTCCCAGAAGCCAGGGGGGCGGGCCGGGGGTGGCGGCTGGGAGCCCGATCGCGGGGGGTGCCTGCACCCCCGGCGATGGGGCTCCCAGAAGCCAGGGGGGCGGGCCGGGGGTGGCGGCTGGGAGCCCGATCGCGGGGGGTGCCTGCACCCCCGGCGATGGGGCTCCCAGAAGCCAGGGGGGCGGGCCGGGGGTGGCGGCTGGGAGCCCGATCGCGGGGGGTGCCTGCACCCCCGGCGATGGGGCTCCCAGAAGCCAGGGGGGCGGGCCGGGGGTGGCGGCTGGGAGCCCGATCGCGGGGGGTGCCTGCACCCCCGGCGATGGGGCTCCCAGAAGCCAGGGGGGCGGGCCGGGGGTGGCGGCTGGGAGCCCGATCGCGGGGGGTGCCTGCACCCCCGGCGATGGGGCTCCCAGAAGCCAGGGGGGCGGGCCGGGGGTGGCGGCTGGGAGCCCGATCGCGGGGGGTGCCTGCACCCCCGGCGATGGGGCTCCCAGAAGCCAGGGGGGCGGGCCGGGGGTGGCGGCTGGGAGCCCGATCGCGGGGGGTGCCTGCACCCCCGGCGATGGGGCTCCCAGAAGCCAGGGGGGCGGGCCGGGGGTGGCGGCTGGGAGCCCGATCGCGGGGGGTGCCTGCACCCCCGGCGATGGGGCTCCCAGAAGCCAGGGGGGCGGGCCGGGGGTGGCGGCTGGGAGCCCGATCGCGGGGGGTGCCTGCACCCCCGGCGATGGGGCTCCCAGAAGCCAGGGGGGCGGGCCGGGGGTGGCGGCTGGGAGCCCGATCGCGGGGGGTGCCTGCACCCCCGGCGATGGGGCTCCCAGAAGCCAGGGGGGCGGGCCGGGGGTGGCGGCTGGGAGCCCGATCGCGGGGGGTGCCTGCACCCCCGGCGATGGGGCTCCCAGAAGCCAGGGGGGCGGGCCGGGGGTGGCGGCTGGGAGCCCGATCGCGGGGGGTGCCTGCACCCCCGGCGATGGGGCTCCCAGAAGCCAGGGGGGCGGGCCGGGGGTGGCGGCTGGGAGCCCGATCGCGGGGGGTGCCTGCACCCCCGGCGATGGGGCTCCCAGAAGCCAGGGGGGCGGGCCGGGGGTGGCGGCTGGGAGCCCGATCGCGGGGGGTGCCTGCACCCCCGGCGATGGGGCTCCCAGAAGCCAGGGGGGCGGGCCGGGGGTGGCGGCTGGGAGCCCGATCGCGGGGGGTGCCTGCACCCCCGGCGATGGGGCTCCCAGAAGCCAGGGGGGCGGGCCGGGGGTGGCGGCTGGGAGCCCGATCGCGGGGGGTGCCTGCACCCCCGGCGATGGGGCTCCCAGAAGCCAGGGGGGCGGGCCGGGGGTGGCGGCTGGGAGCCCGATCGCGGGGGGTGCCTGCACCCCCGGCGATGGGGCTCCCAGAAGCCAGGGGGGCGGGCCGGGGGTGGCGGCTGGGAGCCCGATCGCGGGGGGTGCCTGCACCCCCGGCGATGGGGCTCCCAGAAGCCAGGGGGGCGGGCCGGGGGTGGCGGCTGGGAGCCCGATCGGAGGGCGTGCCTGACCCCCCGGCGATGGGGCTCCCAGAAGCCAGGGGGGCGGGCCGGGGGTGGCGGCTGGGAGCCCGATCGCGGGGGGTGCCTGACCCCCCCGCGATGGGGCTCCCAGAAGCCAGGGGGGCCGTCCGGGGGTGGCTGCTGGCAACCTGATCTGGATATTTGGAAGAGTATCACAAGGGGTTGTCCAGTGTCTGTGATACTGAGATTAATATCTGTCTCTCGGCCTTGGAATATTGAGAAGGATGAAACAGAGTGAATGTCCACCGTGTGCCACATTGCGAGTAATATCAGCCTGTCCCCTCCATGGATATTAACAACAATATCCCAGACTGGGTGTACGCCTCCTGCTGTACAGAGTGCAATATCATCCTCTCCCTCCCAGGATAGTAATTACAATATCACTGGGCGGGAGCACACAGCCTGTGAATTATTATCATACTCTCCAACTCCTTATACTAGGAACTATATCTCAGAGAAACTGTCCCCTCAGTGCCATATTCGGACTAATAGCAAAGGCTTCTTCCGGGAATATTAGGAGCAATATTACCGCGTAGCTATCCATCCATTGCTATAATTGGAGTCATGTGATACTCTACCCCCGTTCATATTAGGATCAGTGTCACGTGGTGAGTGTACACCTACTGCGATATTAAAACTAAAGTCCTGCTTTCCGACCCTGGTTATTAAGAACAGCATCACAAGTAGGTTTACACTTCCTGTGGAATGAGGAATAATAATATGATTATTAATCATCAATGATCGATTTTAATCATTATCAATGATACTAAAAATTCATAAGATAGCATTATTAATTATGGATAATGATTTTCAATACATGATAATGCCTGCTTTCAATTAATTATTAATATTCATGTCATCAAATAATATTATTAGTTCCTAATACTAATCATTATTGTATTCCCAGCATCACTGGGTATTGAGTTAAGTCACATTAATTGCTAATATCCTAATATTATTATTAATAGTGATATTACTAATAATTATGATTACAAATGGTTAACCTTTTAAACCAGTATTCATTTTTACTCTCTTTATTGTGATCATTAATATCAATAATTATTATTAATATCAATATAATTATTAATATTAATGATTAACAGACTTGCTCCTGATGTAAACCCGGGAGAGGACGATGTTCATTTCTATATCACAACGGTGTACACCCCCCGTGAGAGAGTTTCCAACTTCTGCTTGGGAGAGGAGGATATGACAATCAGTTTCACTGGAAGTAGAAACAACGGTGGGATACTGTTCTGAATATTCAGGGGGAAGAGGCTGATGTGACTCCTAATAGAGAGGGGGTTACTCCCTCTGAGGTTGTGCACACTGGGGGTGTACAATCGTCTGAGAAGGAGTTGAAAATGTTCCGAAGGTGAGATGATATTACTCAGAATATGAGAAAGAGGCTGGGGGTCCACAAGGCTCCCAGAAGCCAGGGGGGCGGGCCGGGGGTGGCGGCTGGGAGCCCGATCGCGGGGGGTGCCTGCACCCCCGGCGATGGGGCTCCCAGAAGCCAGGGGGGCGGGCCGGGGGTGGCGGCTGGGAGCCCGATCGCGGGGGGTGCCTGCACCCCCGGCGATGGGGCTCCCAGAAGCCAGGGGGGCGGGCCGGGGGTGGCGGCTGGGAGCCCGATCGCGGGGGGTGCCTGCACCCCCGGCGATGGGGCTCCCAGAAGCCAGGGGGGCGGGCCGGGGGTGGCGGCTGGGAGCCCGATCGCGGGGGGTGCCTGCACCCCCGGCGATGGGGCTCCCAGAAGCCAGGGGGGCGGGCCGGGGGTGGCGGCTGGGAGCCCGATCGCGGGGGGTGCCTGCACCCCCGGCGATGGGGCTCCCAGAAGCCAGGGGGGCGGGCCGGGGGTGGCGGCTGGGAGCCCGATCGCGGGGGGTGCCTGCACCCCCGGCGATGGGGCTCCCAGAAGCCAGGGGGGCGGGCCGGGGGTGGCGGCTGGGAGCCCGATCGCGGGGGGTGCCTGCACCCCCGGCGATGGGGCTCCCAGAAGCCAGGGGGGCGGGCCGGGGGTGGCGGCTGGGAGCCCGATCGCGGGGGGTGCCTGCACCCCCGGCGATGGGGCTCCCAGAAGCCAGGGGGGCGGGCCGGGGGTGGCGGCTGGGAGCCCGATCGCGGGGGGTGCCTGCACCCCCGGCGATGGGGCTCCCAGAAGCCAGGGGGGCGGGCCGGGGGTGGCGGCTGGGAGCCCGATCGCGGGGGGTGCCTGCACCCCCGGCGATGGGGCTCCCAGAAGCCAGGGGGGCGGGCCGGGGGTGGCGGCTGGGAGCCCGATCGCGGGGGGTGCCTGCACCCCCGGCGATGGGGCTCCCAGAAGCCAGGGGGGCGGGCCGGGGGTGGCGGCTGGGAGCCCGATCGCGGGGGGTGCCTGCACCCCCGGCGATGGGGCTCCCAGAAGCCAGGGGGGCGGGCCGGGGGTGGCGGCTGGGAGCCCGATCGCGGGGGGTGCCTGCACCCCCGGCGATGGGGCTCCCAGAAGCCAGGGGGGCGGGCCGGGGGTGGCGGCTGGGAGCCCGATCGCGGGGGGTGCCTGCACCCCCGGCGATGGTGCTCCCAGAAGCCAGGGGGGCGGGCCGGGGGTGGCGGCTGGGAGCCCGATCGCGGGGGGTGCCTGCACCCCCGGCGATGGGGCTCCCAGAAGCCAGGGGGGCGGGCCGGGGGTGGCGGCTGGGAGCCCGATCGCGGGGGGTGCCTGCACCCCCGGCGATGGGGCTCCCAGAAGCCAGGGGGGCGGGCCGGGGGTGGCGGCTGGGAGCCCGATCGCGGGGGGTGCCTGCACCCCCGGCGATGGGGCTCCCAGAAGCCAGGGGGGCGGGCCGGGGGTGGCGGCTGGGAGCCCGATCGCGGGGGGTGCCTGCACCCCCGGCGATGGGGCTCCCAGAAGCCAGGGGGGCGGGCCGGGGGTGGCGGCTGGGAGCCCGATCGCGGGGGGTGCCTGCACCCCCGGCGATGGGGCTCCCAGAAGCCAGGGGGGCGGGCCGGGGGTGGCGGCTGGGAGCCCGATCGCGGGGGGTGCCTGCACCCCCGGCGATGGGGCTCCCAGGAGCCCGGGGGGCGGGCCGGGGGTGGCGGCTGGGAGCCCGATCGCGGGGGGTGCCTGCACCCCCGGCGATGGGGCTCCCAGGAGCCAGGGCGGCGGGCCGGGGGTGGCGGCTGGGAGCCCGATCGCGGGGGGTGCCTGCACCCCCGGCGATGGGGCTCCCAGGAGCCAGGGCGGCGGGCCGGGGGTGGCGGCTGGGAGCCCGATCGCGGGGGGTGCCTGCACCCCCGGCGATGGGGCTCCCAGAAGCCAGGGGAGCGGGCCGGGGGTGGCGGCTGGGAGCCCGATCGCGGGGGGTGCCTGACCCCCCCGCGATGGGGCTCCCAGAAGCCAGCGGGGCCGTCCGGGGGTGGCTGCTGGCAACCTGATCTGGATATTTGGAAGAGTATCACAAGGGGTTGTCCAGTGTCTGTGATACTGAGATTAATATCTGTCTCTCGGCCTTGGAATATTGAGAAGGATGAAACAGAGTGAATGTCCACCGTGTGCCACATTGCGAGTAATATCAGCCTGTCCCCTCCATGGATATTAACAACAATATCCCAGACTGGGTGTACGCCTCCTGCTGTACAGAGTGCAATATCATCCTCTCCCTCCCAGGATAGTAATTACAATATCACTGGGCGGGAGCACACAGCCTGTGAATTATTATCATACTCTCCAACTCCTTATACTAGGAACTATATCTCAGAGAAACTGTCCCCTCAGTGCCATATTCGGACTAATAGCAAAGGCTTCTTCCGGGAATATTAGGAGCAATATTACCGCGTAGCTATCCATCCATTGCTATAATTGGAGTCATGTGATACTCTACCCCCGTTCATATTAGGATCAGTGTCACGTGGTGAGTGTACACCTACTGCGATATTAAAACTAAAGTCCTGCTTTCCGACCCTGGTTATTAAGAACAGCATCACAAGTAGGTTTACACTTCCTGTGGAATGAGGAATAATAATATGATTATTAATCATCAATGATCGATTTTAATCATTATCAATGATACTAAAAATTCATAAGATACCATTATTAATTATGGATAATGATTTTCAATACATGATAATGCCTGCTTTCAATTAATTATTAATATTCATGTCATCAAATAATATTATTAGTTCCTAATACTAATCATTATTGTATTCCCAGCATCACTGGGTATTGAGTTAAGTCACATTAATTGCTAATATCCTAATATTATTATTAATAGTGATATTACTAATAATTATGATTACAAATGGTTAACCTTTTAAACCAGTATTCATTTTTACTCTCTTTATTGTGATCATTAATATCAATAATTATTATTAATATTAATATAATTATTAATATTAATGATTAACAGACTTGCTCCTGATGTAAACCCGGGAGAGGACGATGTTCATTTCTATATCACAACGGTGTACACCCCCCGTGAGAGAGTTTCCAACTTCTGCTTGGGAGAGGAGGATATGACAATCAGTTTCACTGGAAGTAGAAACAACGGTGGGATACTGTTCTGAATATTCAGGGGGAAGAGGCTGATGTGACTCCTAATAGAGAGGGGGTTACTCCCTCTGAGGTTGTGCACACTGGGGGTGTACAATCGTCTGAGAAGGAGTTGAAAATGTTCCGAAGGTGAGATGATATTACTCAGAATATGAGAAAGAGGCTGGGGGTCCACAAGGCTCCCAGAAGCCAGGGGGGCGGGCCGGGGGTGGCGGCTGGGAGCCCGATCGCGGGGGGTGCCTGCACCCCCGGCGATGGGGCTCCCAGAAGCCAGGGGGGCGGGCCGGGGGTGGCGGCTGGGAGCCCGATCGGGGTGGGTGCCTGCACCCCCGGCGATGGGGCTCCCAGAAGCCAGGGGGGCGGGCCGGGGGTGGCGGCTGGGAGCCCGATCGCGGGGGGCGCCTGCACCCCCGGCGATGGGGCTCCCAGAAGCCAGGGGGGCGGGCCGGGGGTGGCGGCTGGGAGCCCGATCGCGGGGGGCGCCTGCACCCCCGGCGATGGGGCTCCCAGGAGCCCGGGGGGCGGGCCGGGGGTGGCGGCTGGGAGCCCGATCGCGGGGGGCGCCTGCACCCCCGGCGATGGGGCTCCCAGGAGCCCGGGGGGCGGGCCGGGGGTGGCGGCTGGGAGCCCGATCGCGGGGGGCGCCTGCACCCCCGGCGATGGGGCTCCCAGGAGCCCGGGGGGCGGGCCGGGGGTGGCGGCTGGGAGCCCGATCGCGGGGGGCGCCTGCACCCCCGGCGATGGGGCTCCCAGGAGCCCGGGGGGCGGGCCGGGGGTGGCGGCTGGGAGCCCGATCGCGGGGGGCGCCTGCACCCCCGGCGATGGGGCTCCCAGGAGCCCGGGGGGCGGGCCGGGGGTGGCGGCTGGGAGCCCGATCGCGGGGGGCGCCTGCACCCCCGGCGATGGGGCTCCCAGGAGCCCGGGGGGCGGGCCGGGGGTGGCGGCTGGGAGCCCGATCGCGGGGGGCGCCTGCACCCCCGGCGATGGGGCTCCCAGGAGCCCGGGGGGCGGGCCGGGGGTGGCGGCTGGGAGCCCGATCGCGGGGGGCGCCTGCACCCCCGGCGATGGGGCTCCCAGGAGCCCGGGGGGCGGGCCGGGGGTGGCGGCTGGGAGCCCGATCGCGGGGGGCGCCTGCACCCCCGGCGATGGGGCTCCCAGGAGCCCGGGGGGCGGGCCGGGGGTGGCGGCTGGGAGCCCGATCGCGGGGGGCGCCTGCACCCCCGGCGATGGGGCTCCCAGGAGCCCGGGGGGCGGGCCGGGGGTGGCGGCTGGGAGCCCGATCGCGGGGGGCGCCTGCACCCCCGGCGATGGGGCTCCCAGGAGCCCGGGGGGCGGGCCGGGGGTGGCGGCTGGGAGCCCGATCGCGGGGGGCGCCTGCACCCCCGGCGATGGGGCTCCCAGGAGCCCGGGGGGCGGGCCGGGGGTGGCGGCTGGGAGCCCGATCGCGGGGGGCGCCTGCACCCCCGGCGATGGGGCTCCCAGGAGCCCGGGGGGCGGGCCGGGGGTGGCGGCTGGGAGCCCGATCGCGGGGGGCGCCTGCACCCCCGGCGATGGGGCTCCCAGGAGCCCGGGGGGCGGGCCGGGGGTGGCGGCTGGGAGCCCGATCGCGGGGGGCGCCTGCACCCCCGGCGATGGGGCTCCCAGGAGCCCGGGGGGCGGGCCGGGGGTGGCGGCTGGGAGCCCGATCGCGGGGGGCGCCTGCACCCCCGGCGATGGGGCTCCCAGGAGCCCGGGGGGCGGGCCGGGGGTGGCGGCTGGGAGCCCGATCGCGGGGGGCGCCTGCACCCCCGGCGATGGGGCTCCCAGGAGCCCGGGGGGCGGGCCGGGGGTGGCGGCTGGGAGCCCGATCGCGGGGGGCGCCTGCACCCCCGGCGATGGGGCTCCCAGGAGCCCGGGGGGCGGGCCGGGGGTGGCGGCTGGGAGCCCGATCGCGGGGGGCGCCTGCACCCCCGGCGATGGGGCTCCCAGGAGCCCGGGGGGCGGGCCGGGGGTGGCGGCTGGGAGCCCGATCGCGGGGGGCGCCTGCACCCCCGGCGATGGGGCTCCCAGGAGCCCGGGGGGCGGGCCGGGGGTGGCGGCTGGGAGCCCGATCGCGGGGGGCGCCTGCACCCCCGGCGATGGGGCTCCCAGGAGCCCGGGGGGCGGGCCGGGGGTGGCGGCTGGGAGCCCGATCGCGGGGGGCGCCTGCACCCCCGGCGATGGGGCTCCCAGGAGCCCGGGGGGCGGGCCGGGGGTGGCGGCTGGGAGCCCGATCGCGGGGGGCGCCTGCACCCCCGGCGATGGGGCTCCCAGGAGCCCGGGGGGCGGGCCGGGGGTGGCGGCTGGGAGCCCGATCGCGGGGGGCGCCTGCACCCCCGGCGATGGGGCTCCCAGGAGCCCGGGGGGCGGGCCGGGGGTGGCGGCTGGGAGCCCGATCGCGGGGGGCGCCTGCACCCCCGGCGATGGGGCTCCCAGGAGCCCGGGGGGCGGGCCGGGGGTGGCGGCTGGGAGCCCGATCGCGGGGGGCGCCTGCACCCCCGGCGATGGGGCTCCCAGGAGCCCGGGGGGCGGGCCGGGGGTGGCGGCTGGGAGCCCGATCGCGGGGGGCGCCTGCACCCCCGGCGATGGGGCTCCCAGGAGCCCGGGGGGCGGGCCGGGGGTGGCGGCTGGGAGCCCGATCGCGGGGGGCGCCTGCACCCCCGGCGATGGGGCTCCCAGGAGCCCGGGGGGCGGGCCGGGGGTGGCGGCTGGGAGCCCGATCGCGGGGGGCGCCTGCACCCCCGGCGATGGGGCTCCCAGGAGCCCGGGGGGCGGGCCGGGGGTGGCGGCTGGGAGCCCGATCGCGGGGGGCGCCTGCACCCCCGGCGATGGGGCTCCCAGGAGCCCGGGGGGCGGGCCGGGGGTGGCGGCTGGGAGCCCGATCGCGGGGGGCGCCTGCACCCCCGGCGATGGGGCTCCCAGGAGCCCGGGGGGCGGGCCGGGGGTGGCGGCTGGGAGCCCGATCGCGGGGGGCGCCTGCACCCCCGGCGATGGGGCTCCCAGGAGCCCGGGGGGCGGGCCGGGGGTGGCGGCTGGGAGCCCGATCGCGGGGGGCGCCTGCACCCCCGGCGATGGGGCTCCCAGGAGCCCGGGGGGCGGGCCGGGGGTGGCGGCTGGGAGCCCGATCGCGGGGGGCGCCTGCACCCCCGGCGATGGGGCTCCCAGGAGCCCGGGGGGCGGGCCGGGGGTGGCGGCTGGGAGCCCGATCGCGGGGGGCGCCTGCACCCCCGGCGATGGGGCTCCCAGGAGCCCGGGGGGCGGGCCGGGGGTGGCGGCTGGGAGCCCGATCGCGGGGGGCGCCTGCACCCCCGGCGATGGGGCTCCCAGGAGCCCGGGGGGCGGGCCGGGGGTGGCGGCTGGGAGCCCGATCGCGGGGGGCGCCTGCACCCCCGGCGATGGGGCTCCCAGGAGCCCGGGGGGCGGGCCGGGGGTGGCGGCTGGGAGCCCGATCGCGGGGGGCGCCTGCACCCCCGGCGATGGGGCTCCCAGGAGCCCGGGGGGCGGGCCGGGGGTGGCGGCTGGGAGCCCGATCGCGGGGGGCGCCTGCACCCCCGGCGATGGGGCTCCCAGGAGCCCGGGGGGCGGGCCGGGGGTGGCGGCTGGGAGCCCGATCGCGGGGGGCGCCTGCACCCCCGGCGATGGGGCTCCCAGGAGCCCGGGGGGCGGGCCGGGGGTGGCGGCTGGGAGCCCGATCGCGGGGGGCGCCTGCACCCCCGGCGATGGGGCTCCCAGGAGCCCGGGGGGCGGGCCGGGGGTGGCGGCTGGGAGCCCGATCGCGGGGGGCGCCTGCACCCCCGGCGATGGGGCTCCCAGGAGCCCGGGGGGCGGGCCGGGGGTGGCGGCTGGGAGCCCGATCGCGGGGGGCGCCTGCACCCCCGGCGATGGGGCTCCCAGGAGCCCGGGGGGCGGGCCGGGGGTGGCGGCTGGGAGCCCGATCGCGGGGGGCGCCTGCACCCCCGGCGATGGGGCTCCCAGGAGCCCGGGGGGCGGGCCGGGGGTGGCGGCTGGGAGCCCGATCGCGGGGGGCGCCTGCACCCCCGGCGATGGGGCTCCCAGGAGCCCGGGGGGCGGGCCGGGGGTGGCGGCTGGGAGCCCGATCGCGGGGGGCGCCTGCACCCCCGGCGATGGGGCTCCCAGGAGCCCGGGGGGCGGGCCGGGGGTGGCGGCTGGGAGCCCGATCGCGGGGGGCGCCTGCACCCCCGGCGATGGGGCTCCCAGGAGCCCGGGGGGCGGGCCGGGGGTGGCGGCTGGGAGCCCGATCGCGGGGGGCGCCTGCACCCCCGGCGATGGGGCTCCCAGGAGCCCGGGGGGCGGGCCGGGGGTGGCGGCTGGGAGCCCGATCGCGGGGGGCGCCTGCACCCCCGGCGATGGGGCTCCCAGGAGCCCGGGGGGCGGGCCGGGGGTGGCGGCTGGGAGCCCGATCGCGGGGGGCGCCTGCACCCCCGGCGATGGGGCTCCCAGGAGCCCGGGGGGCGGGCCGGGGGTGGCGGCTGGGAGCCCGATCGCGGGGGGCGCCTGCACCCCCGGCGATGGGGCTCCCAGGAGCCCGGGGGGCGGGCCGGGGGTGGCGGCTGGGAGCCCGATCGCGGGGGGCGCCTGCACCCCCGGCGATGGGGCTCCCAGGAGCCCGGGGGGCGGGCCGGGGGTGGCGGCTGGGAGCCCGATCGCGGGGGGCGCCTGCACCCCCGGCGATGGGGCTCCCAGGAGCCCGGGGGGCGGGCCGGGGGTGGCGGCTGGGAGCCCGATCGCGGGGGGCGCCTGCACCCCCGGCGATGGGGCTCCCAGGAGCCCGGGGGGCGGGCCGGGGGTGGCGGCTGGGAGCCCGATCGCGGGGGGCGCCTGCACCCCCGGCGATGGGGCTCCCAGGAGCCCGGGGGGCGGGCCGGGGGTGGCGGCTGGGAGCCCGATCGCGGGGGGCGCCTGCACCCCCGGCGATGGGGCTCCCAGGAGCCCGGGGGGCGGGCCGGGGGTGGCGGCTGGGAGCCCGATCGCGGGGGGCGCCTGCACCCCCGGCGATGGGGCTCCCAGGAGCCCGGGGGGCGGGCCGGGGGTGGCGGCTGGGAGCCCGATCGCGGGGGGCGCCTGCACCCCCGGCGATGGGGCTCCCAGGAGCCCGGGGGGCGGGCCGGGGGTGGCGGCTGGGAGCCCGATCGCGGGGGGCGCCTGCACCCCCGGCGATGGGGCTCCCAGGAGCCCGGGGGGCGGGCCGGGGGTGGCGGCTGGGAGCCCGATCGCGGGGGGCGCCTGCACCCCCGGCGATGGGGCTCCCAGGAGCCCGGGGGGCGGGCCGGGGGTGGCGGCTGGGAGCCCGATCGCGGGGGGCGCCTGCACCCCCGGCGATGGGGCTCCCAGGAGCCCGGGGGGCGGGCCGGGGGTGGCGGCTGGGAGCCCGATCGCGGGGGGCGCCTGCACCCCCGGCGATGGGGCTCCCAGGAGCCCGGGGGGCGGGCCGGGGGTGGCGGCTGGGAGCCCGATCGCGGGGGGCGCCTGCACCCCCGGCGATGGGGCTCCCAGGAGCCCGGGGGGCGGGCCGGGGGTGGCGGCTGGGAGCCCGATCGCGGGGGGCGCCTGCACCCCCGGCGATGGGGCTCCCAGGAGCCCGGGGGGCGGGCCGGGGGTGGCGGCTGGGAGCCCGATCGCGGGGGGCGCCTGCACCCCCGGCGATGGGGCTCCCAGGAGCCCGGGGGGCGGGCCGGGGGTGGCGGCTGGGAGCCCGATCGCGGGGGGCGCCTGCACCCCCGGCGATGGGGCTCCCAGGAGCCCGGGGGGCGGGCCGGGGGTGGCGGCTGGGAGCCCGATCGCGGGGGGCGCCTGCACCCCCGGCGATGGGGCTCCCAGGAGCCCGGGGGGCGGGCCGGGGGTGGCGGCTGGGAGCCCGATCGCGGGGGGCGCCTGCACCCCCGGCGATGGGGCTCCCAGGAGCCCGGGGGGCGGGCCGGGGGTGGCGGCTGGGAGCCCGATCGCGGGGGGCGCCTGCACCCCCGGCGATGGGGCTCCCAGGAGCCCGGGGGGCGGGCCGGGGGTGGCGGCTGGGAGCCCGATCGCGGGGGGCGCCTGCACCCCCGGCGATGGGGCTCCCAGGAGCCCGGGGGGCGGGCCGGGGGTGGCGGCTGGGAGCCCGATCGCGGGGGGCGCCTGCACCCCCGGCGATGGGGCTCCCAGGAGCCCGGGGGGCGGGCCGGGGGTGGCGGCTGGGAGCCCGATCGCGGGGGGCGCCTGCACCCCCGGCGATGGGGCTCCCAGGAGCCCGGGGGGCGGGCCGGGGGTGGCGGCTGGGAGCCCGATCGCGGGGGGCGCCTGCACCCCCGGCGATGGGGCTCCCAGGAGCCCGGGGGGCGGGCCGGGGGTGGCGGCTGGGAGCCCGATCGCGGGGGGCGCCTGCACCCCCGGCGATGGGGCTCCCAGGAGCCCGGGGGGCGGGCCGGGGGTGGCGGCTGGGAGCCCGATCGCGGGGGGCGCCTGCACCCCCGGCGATGGGGCTCCCAGGAGCCCGGGGGGCGGGCCGGGGGTGGCGGCTGGGAGCCCGATCGCGGGGGGCGCCTGCACCCCCGGCGATGGGGCTCCCAGGAGCCCGGGGGGCGGGCCGGGGGTGGCGGCTGGGAGCCCGATCGCGGGGGGCGCCTGCACCCCCGGCGATGGGGCTCCCAGGAGCCCGGGGGGCGGGCCGGGGGTGGCGGCTGGGAGCCCGATCGCGGGGGGCGCCTGCACCCCCGGCGATGGGGCTCCCAGAAGCCAGGGGGGCGGGCCGGGGGTGGCGGCTGGGAGCCCGATCGCGGGGGGCGCCTGCACCCCCGGCGATGGGGCTCCCAGAAGCCAGGGGGGCGGGCCGGGGGTGGCGGCTGGGAGCCCGATCGCGGGGGGTGCCTGCACCCCCGGCGATGGGGCTCCCAGAAGCCAGGGGGGCGGGCCGGGGGTGGCGGCTGGGAGCCCGATCGCGGGGGGTGCCTGCACCCCCGGCGATGGGGCTCCCAGAAGCCAGGGGGGCGGGCCGGGGGTGGCGGCTGGGAGCCCGATCGCGGGGGGTGCCTGCACCCCCGGCGATGGGGCTCCCAGAAGCCAGGGGGGCGGGCCGGGGGTGGCGGCTGGGAGCCCGATCGCGGGGGGTGCCTGCACCCCCGGCGATGGGGCTCCCAGAAGCCAGGGGGGCGGGCCGGGGGTGGCGGCTGGGAGCCCGATCGCGGGGGGTGCCTGCACCCCCGGCGATGGGGCTCCCAGAAGCCAGGGGGGCGGGCCGGGGGTGGCGGCTGGGAGCCCGATCGCGGGGGGTGCCTGCACCCCCGGCGATGGGGCTCCCAGAAGCCAGGGGGGCGGGCCGGGGGTGGCGGCTGGGAGCCCGATCGCGGGGGGTGCCTGCACCCCCGGCGATGGGGCTCCCAGAAGCCAGGGGGGCGGGCCGGGGGTGGCGGCTGGGAGCCCGATCGCGGGGGGTGCCTGCACCCCCGGCGATGGGGCTCCCAGAAGCCAGGGGGGCGGGCCGGGGGTGGCGGCTGGGAGCCCGATCGGGGGGCGTGCCTGACCCCCCGGCGATGGGGCTCCCAGAAGCCAGGGGGGCGGGCCGGGGGTGGCGGCTGGGAGCCCGATCGCGGGGGGTGCCTGCACCCCCGGCGATGGGGCTCCCAGAAGCCAGGGGGGCGGGCCGGGGGTGGCGGCTGGGAGCCCGATCGGGGGGCGTGCCTGCACCCCCGGCGATGGGGCTCCCAGAAGCCAGGGGGGCGGGCCGGGGGTGGCGGCTGGGAGCCCGATCGCGGGGGGTGCCTGACCGCCCGGCGATGGGGCTCCCAGAAGCCAGGGGGGCGGGCCGGGGGTGGCGGCTGGGAGCCCGATCGTGGGGGGTGCCTGACCCCCCCGCGATGGGGCTCCCAGAAGCCAGGGGGGCCGTCCGGGGGTGGCTGCTGGCAACCTGATCTGGATATTTGGAAGAGTATCACAAGGGGTTGTCCAGTGTCTGTGATACTGAGATTAATATCTGTCTCTCGGCCTTGGAATATTGAGAAGGATGAAACAGAGTGAATGTCCACCGTGTGCCACATTGCGAGTAATATCAGCCTGTCCCCTCCATGGATATTAACAACAATATCCCAGACTGGGTGTACGCCTCCTGCTGTACAGAGTGCAATATCATCCTCTCCCTCCCAGGATAGTAATTACAATATCACTGGGCGGGAGCACACAGCCTGTGAATTATTATCATACTCTCCAACTCCTTATACTAGGAACTATATCTCAGAGAAACTGTCCCCTCAGTGCCATATTCGGACTAATAGCAAAGGCTTCTTCCGGGAATATTAGGAGCAATATTACCGCGTAGCTATCCATCCATTGCTATAATTGGAGTCATGTGATACTCTACCCCCGTTCATATTAGGATCAGTGTCACGTGGTGAGTGTACACCTACTGCGATATTAAAACTAAAGTCCTGCTTTCCGACCCTGGTTATTAAGAACAGCATCACAAGTAGGTTTACACTTCCTGTGGAATGAGGAATAATAATATGATTATTAATCATCAATGATCGATTTTAATCATTATCAATGATACTAAAAATTCATAAGATAGCATTATTAATTATGGATAATGATTTTCAATACATGATAATGCCTGCTTTCAATTAATTATTAATATTCATGTCATCAAATAATATTATTAGTTCCTAATACTAATCATTATTGTATTCCCAGCATCACTGGGTATTGAGTTAAGTCACATTAATTGCTAATATCCTAATATTATTATTAATAGTGATATTACTAATAATTATGATTACAAATGGTTAACCTTTTAAACCAGTATTCATTTTTACTCTCTTTATTGTGATCATTAATATCAATAATTATTATTAATATCAATATAATTATTAATATTAATGATTAACAGACTTGCTCCTGATGTAAACCCGGGAGAGGACGATGTTCATTTCTATATCACAACGGTGTACACCCCCCGTGAGAGAGTTTCCAACTTCTGCTTGGGAGAGGAGGATATGACAATCAGTTTCACTGGAAGTAGAAACAACGGTGGGATACTGTTCTGAATATTCAGGGGGAAGAGGCTGATGTGACTCCTAATAGAGAGGGGGTTACTCCCTCTGAGGTTGTGCACACTGGGGGTGTACAATCGTCTGAGAAGGAGTTGAAAATGTTCCGAAGGTGAGATGATATTACTCAGAATATGAGAAAGAGGCTGGGGGTCCACAAGGCTCCCAGAAGCCAGGGGGGCGGGCCGGGGGTGGCGGCTGGGAGCCCGATCGCGGGGGGTGCCTGCACCCCCGGCGATGGGGCTCCCAGAAGCCAGGGGGGCGGGCCGGGGGTGGCGGCTGGGAGCCCGATCGCGGGGGGTGCCTGCACCCCCGGCGATGGGGCTCCCAGAAGCCAGGGGGGCGGGCCGGGGGTGGCGGCTGGGAGCCCGATCGCGGGGGGTGCCTGCACCCCCGGCGATGGGGCTCCCAGAAGCCAGGGGGGCGGGCCGGGGGTGGCGGCTGGGAGCCCGATCGCGGGGGGTGCCTGCACCCCCGGCGATGGGGCTCCCAGAAGCCAGGGGGGCGGGCCGGGGGTGGCGGCTGGGAGCCCGATCGCGGGGGGTGCCTGCACCCCCGGCGATGGGGCTCCCAGAAGCCAGGGGGGCGGGCCGGGGGTGGCGGCTGGGAGCCCGATCGCGGGGGGTGCCTGCACCCCCGGCGATGGGGCTCCCAGAAGCCAGGGGGGCGGGCCGGGGGTGGCGGCTGGGAGCCCGATCGCGGGGGGTGCCTGCACCCCCGGCGATGGGGCTCCCAGAAGCCAGGGGGGCGGGCCGGGGGTGGCGGCTGGGAGCCCGATCGCGGGGGGTGCCTGCACCCCCGGCGATGGGGCTCCCAGAAGCCAGGGGGGCGGGCCGGGGGTGGCGGCTGGGAGCCCGATCGCGGGGGGTGCCTGCACCCCCGGCGATGGGGCTCCCAGAAGCCAGGGGGGCGGGCCGGGGGTGGCGGCTGGGAGCCCGATCGCGGGGGGTGCCTGCACCCCCGGCGATGGGGCTCCCAGAAGCCAGGGGGGCGGGCCGGGGGTGGCGGCTGGGAGCCCGATCGCGGGGGGTGCCTGCACCCCCGGCGATGGGGCTCCCAGAAGCCAGGGGGGCGGGCCGGGGGTGGCGGCTGGGAGCCCGATCGCGGGGGGTGCCTGCACCCCCGGCGATGGGGCTCCCAGAAGCCAGGGGGGCGGGCCGGGGGTGGCGGCTGGGAGCCCGATCGCGGGGGGTGCCTGCACCCCCGGCGATGGGGCTCCCAGAAGCCAGGGGGGCGGGCCGGGGGTGGCGGCTGGGAGCCCGATCGCGGGGGGTGCCTGCACCCCCGGCGATGGGGCTCCCAGAAGCCAGGGGGGCGGGCCGGGGGTGGCGGCTGGGAGCCCGATCGCGGGGGGTGCCTGCACCCCCGGCGATGGGGCTCCCAGAAGCCAGGGGGGCGGGCCGGGGGTGGCGGCTGGGAGCCCGATCGCGGGGGGTGCCTGCACCCCCGGCGATGGGGCTCCCAGAAGCCAGGGGGGCGGGCCGGGGGTGGCGGCTGGGAGCCCGATCGCGGGGGGTGCCTGCACCCCCGGCGATGGGGCTCCCAGAAGCCAGGGGGGCGGGCCGGGGGTGGCGGCTGGGAGCCCGATCGCGGGGGGTGCCTGCACCCCCGGCGATGGGGCTCCCAGAAGCCAGGGGGGCGGGCCGGGGGTGGCGGCTGGGAGCCCGATCGCGGGGGGTGCCTGCACCCCCGGCGATGGGGCTCCCAGAAGCCAGGGGGGCGGGCCGGGGGTGGCGGCTGGGAGCCCGATCGCGGGGGGTGCCTGCACCCCCGGCGATGGGGCTCCCAGAAGCCAGGGGGGCGGGCCGGGGGTGGCGGCTGGGAGCCCGATCGCGGGGGGTGCCTGCACCCCCGGCGATGGGGCTCCCAGAAGCCAGGGGGGCGGGCCGGGGGTGGCGGCTGGGAGCCCGATCGCGGGGGGTGCCTGCACCCCCGGCGATGGGGCTCCCAGAAGCCAGGGGGGCGGGCCGGGGGTGGCGGCTGGGAGCCCGATCGCGGGGGGTGCCTGCACCCCCGGCGATGGGGCTCCCAGAAGCCAGGGGGGCGGGCCGGGGGTGGCGGCTGGGAGCCCGATCGCGGGGGGTGCCTGCACCCCCGGCGATGGGGCTCCCAGAAGCCAGGGGGGCGGGCCGGGGGTGGCGGCTGGGAGCCCGATCGCGGGGGGTGCCTGCACCCCCGGCGATGGGGCTCCCAGAAGCCAGGGGGGCGGGCCGGGGGTGGCGGCTGGGAGCCCGATCGCGGGGGGTGCCTGCACCCCCGGCGATGGGGCTCCCAGAAGCCAGGGGGGCGGGCCGGGGGTGGCGGCTGGGAGCCCGATCGCGGGGGGTGCCTGCACCCCCGGCGATGGGGCTCCCAGAAGCCAGGGGGGCGGGCCGGGGGTGGCGGCTGGGAGCCCGATCGCGGGGGGTGCCTGCACCCCCGGCGATGGGGCTCCCAGAAGCCAGGGGGGCGGGCCGGGGGTGGCGGCTGGGAGCCCGATCGCGGGGGGTGCCTGCACCCCCGGCGATGGGGCTCCCAGAAGCCAGGGGGGCGGGCCGGGGGTGGCGGCTGGGAGCCCGATCGCGGGGGGTGCCTGCACCCCCGGCGATGGGGCTCCCAGAAGCCAGGGGGGCGGGCCGGGGGTGGCGGCTGGGAGCCCGATCGCGGGGGGTGCCTGCACCCCCGGCGATGGGGCTCCCAGAAGCCAGGGGGCGGGCCGGGGGTGGCGGCTGGGAGCCCGATCGCGGGGGGTGCCTGCACCCCCGGCGATGGGGCTCCCAGAAGCCAGGGGGGCGGGCCGGGGGTGGCGGCTGGGAGCCCGATCGCGGGGGGTGCCTGCACCCCCGGCGATGGGGCTCCCAGAAGCCAGGGGGGCGGGCCGGGGGTGGCGGCTGGGAGCCCGATCGCGGGGGGTGCCTGCACCCCCGGCGATGGGGCTCCCAGAAGCCAGGGGGGCGGGCCGGGGGTGGCGGCTGGGAGCCCGATCGCGGGGGGTGCCTGCACCCCCGGCGATGGGGCTCCCAGAAGCCAGGGGGGCGGGCCGGGGGTGGCGGCTGGGAGCCCGATCGCGGGGGGTGCCTGCACCCCCGGCGATGGGGCTCCCAGAAGCCAGGGGGGCGGGCCGGGGGTGGCGGCTGGGAGCCCGATCGCGGGGGGTGCCTGCACCCCCGGCGATGGGGCTCCCAGAAGCCAGGGGGGCGGGCCGGGGGTGGCGGCTGGGAGCCCGATCGCGGGGGGTGCCTGCACCCCCGGCGATGGGGCTCCCAGAAGCCAGGGGGGCGGGCCGGGGGTGGCGGCTGGGAGCCCGATCGCGGGGGGTGCCTGCACCCCCGGCGATGGGGCTCCCAGAAGCCAGGGGGGCGGGCCGGGGGTGGCGGCTGGGAGCCCGATCGCGGGGGGTGCCTGCACCCCCGGCGATGGGGCTCCCAGAAGCCAGGGGGGCGGGCCGGGGGTGGCGGCTGGGAGCCCGATCGCGGGGGGTGCCTGCACCCCCGGCGATGGGGCTCCCAGAAGCCAGGGGGGCGGGCCGGGGGTGGCGGCTGGGAGCCCGATCGCGGGGGGTGCCTGCACCCCCGGCGATGGGGCTCCCAGAAGCCAGGGGGGCGGGCCGGGGGTGGCGGCTGGGAGCCCGATCGCGGGGGGTGCCTGCACCCCCGGCGATGGGGCTCCCAGAAGCCAGGGGGGCGGGCCGGGGGTGGCGGCTGGGAGCCCGATCGCGGGGGGTGCCTGCACCCCCGGCGATGGGGCTCCCAGAAGCCAGGGGGGCGGGCCGGGGGTGGCGGCTGGGAGCCCGATCGCGGGGGGTGCCTGCACCCCCGGCGATGGGGCTCCCAGAAGCCAGGGGGCGGGCCGGGGGTGGCGGCTGGGAGCCCGATCGCGGGGGGTGCCTGCACCCCCGGCGATGGGGCTCCCAGAAGCCAGGGGGGCGGGCCGGGGGTGGCGGCTGGGAGCCCGATCGCGGGGGGTGCCTGCACCCCCGGCGATGGGGCTCCCAGAAGCCAGGGGGGCGGGCCGGGGGTGGCGGCTGGGAGCCCGATCGCGGGGGGTGCCTGCACCCCCGGCGATGGGGCTCCCAGAAGCCAGGGGGGCGGGCCGGGGGTGGCGGCTGGGAGCCCGATCGCGGGGGGTGCCTGCACCCCCGGCGATGGGGCTCCCAGAAGCCAGGGGGGCGGGCCGGGGGTGGCGGCTGGGAGCCCGATCGCGGGGGGTGCCTGCACCCCCGGCGATGGGGCTCCCAGAAGCCAGGGGGGCGGGCCGGGGGTGGCGGCTGGGAGCCCGATCGCGGGGGGTGCCTGCACCCCCGGCGATGGGGCTCCCAGAAGCCAGGGGGGCGGGCCGGGGGTGGCGGCTGGGAGCCCGATCGGGGGGCGTGCCTGACCCCCCGGCGATGGGGCTCCCAGAAGCCAGGGGGGCGGGCCGGGGGTGGCGGCTGGGAGCCCGATCGCGGGGGGTGCCTGCACCCCCGGCGATGGGGCTCCCAGAAGCCAGGGGGGCGGGCCGGGGGTGGCGGCTGGGAGCCCGATCGCGGGGGGTGCCTGCACCCCCGGCGATGGGGCTCCCAGAAGCCAGGGGGGCGGGCCGGGGGTGGCGGCTGGGAGCCCGATCGGGGGGCGTGCCTGACCCCACGGCGATGGGGCTCCCAGAAGCCAGGGGGGCGGGCCGGGGGTGGCGGCTGGGAGCCCGATCGGGGGGCGTGCCTGACCCCACGGCGATGGGGCTCCCAGAAGCCAGGGGGGCGGGCCGGGGGTGGCGGCTGGGAGCCCGATCGCGGGGGGTGCCTGCACCCCCGGCGATGGGGCTCCCAGAAGCCAGGGGGGCGGGCCGGGGGTGGCGGCTGGGAGCCCGATCGGGGGGCGTGCCTGCACCCCCGGCGATGGGGCTCCCAGAAGCCAGGGGGGCGGGCCGGGGGTGGCGGCTGGGAGCCCGATCGCGGAGGGTGCCTGACCGCCCGGCGATGGGGCTCCCAGAAGCCAGGGGGGCGGGCCGGGGGTGGCGGCTGGGAGCCCGATCGTGGGGGGTGCCTGACCCCCCCGCGATGGGGCTCCCAGAAGCCAGGGGGGCCGTCCGGGGGTGGCTGCTGGCAACCTGATCTGGATATTTGGAAGAGTATCACAAGGGGTTGTCCAGTGTCTGTGATACTGAGATTAATATCTGTCTCTCGGCCTTGGAATATTGAGAAGGATGAAACAGAGTGAATGTCCACCGTGTGCCACATTGCGAGTAATATCAGCCTGTCCCCTCCATGGATATTAACAACAATATCCCAGACTGGGTGTACGCCTCCTGCTGTACAGAGTGCAATATCATCCTCTCCCTCCCAGGATAGTAATTACAATATCACTGGGCGGGAGCACACAGCCTGTGAATTATTATCATACTCTCCAACTCCTTATACTAGGAACTATATCTCAGAGAAACTGTCCCCTCAGTGCCATATTCGGACTAATAGCAAAGGCTTCTTCCGGGAATATTAGGAGCAATATTACCGCGTAGCTATCCATCCATTGCTATAATTGGAGTCATGTGATACTCTACCCCCGTTCATATTAGGATCAGTGTCACGTGGTGAGTGTACACCTACTGCGATATTAAAACTAAAGTCCTGCTTTCCGACCCTGGTTATTAAGAACAGCATCACAAGTAGGTTTACACTTCCTGTGGAATGAGGAATAATAATATGATTATTAATCATCAATGATCGATTTTAATCATTATCAATGATACTAAAAATTCATAAGATAGCATTATTAATTATGGATAATGATTTTCAATACATGATAATGCCTGCTTTCAATTAATTATTAATATTCATGTCATCAAATAATATTATTAGTTCCTAATACTAATCATTATTGTATTCCCAGCATCACTGGGTATTGAGTTAAGTCACATTAATTGCTAATATCCTAATATTATTATTAATAGTGATATTACTAATAATTATGATTACAAATGGTTAACCTTTTAAACCAGTATTCATTTTTACTCTCTTTATTGTGATCATTAATATCAATAATTATTATTAATATCAATATAATTATTAATATTAATGATTAACAGACTTGCTCCTGATGTAAACCCGGGAGAGGACGATGTTCATTTCTATATCACAACGGTGTACACCCCCCGTGAGAGAGTTTCCAACTTCTGCTTGGGAGAGGAGGATATGACAATCAGTTTCACTGGAAGTAGAAACAACGGTGGGATACTGTTCTGAATATTCAGGGGGAAGAGGCTGATGTGACTCCTAATAGAGAGGGGGTTACTCCCTCTGAGGTTGTGCACACTGGGGGTGTACAATCGTCTGAGAAGGAGTTGAAAATGTTCCGAAGGTGAGATGATATTACTCAGAATATGAGAAAGAGGCTGGGGGTCCACAAGGCTCCCAGAAGCCAGGGGGGCGGGCCGGGGGTGGCGGCTGGGAGCCCGATCGCGGGGGGTGCCTGCACCCCCGGCGATGGGGCTCCCAGAAGCCAGGGGGGCGGGCCGGGGGTGGCGGCTGGGAGCCCGATCGCGGGGGGTGCCTGCACCCCCGGCGATGGGGCTCCCAGAAGCCAGGGGGGCGGGCCGGGGGTGGCGGCTGGGAGCCCGATCGCGGGGGGTGCCTGCACCCCCGGCGATGGGGCTCCCAGAAGCCAGGGGGGCGGGCCGGGGGTGGCGGCTGGGAGCCCCATCGCGGGGGGTGCCTGCACCCCCGGCGATGGGGCTCCCAGAAGCCAGGGGGGCGGGCCGGGGGTGGCGGCTGGGAGCCCGATCGCGGGGGGTGCCTGCACCCCCGGCGATGGGGCTCCCAGAAGCCAGGGGGGCGGGCCGGGGGTGGCGGCTGGGAGCCCGATCGCGGGGGGTGCCTGCACCCCCGGCGATGGGGCTCCCAGAAGCCAGGGGGGCGGGCCGGGGGTGGCGGCTGGGAGCCCGATCGCGGGGGGTGCCTGCACCCCCGGCGATGGGGCTCCCAGAAGCCAGGGGGGCGGGCCGGGGGTGGCGGCTGGGAGCCCGATCGCGGGGGGTGCCTGCACCCCCGGCGATGGGGCTCCCAGAAGCCAGGGGGGCGGGCCGGGGGTGGCGGCTGGGAGCCCGATCGCGGGGGGTGCCTGCACCCCCGGCGATGGGGCTCCCAGAAGCCAGGGGGGCGGGCCGGGGGTGGCGGCTGGGAGCCCGATCGCGGGGGGTGCCTGCACCCCCGGCGATGGGGCTCCCAGAAGCCAGGGGGGCGGGCCGGGGGTGGCGGCTGGGAGCCCGATCGCGGGGGGTGCCTGCACCCCCGGCGATGGGGCTCCCAGAAGCCAGGGGGGCGGGCCGGGGGTGGCGGCTGGGAGCCCGATCGCGGGGGGTGCCTGCACCCCCGGCGATGGGGCTCCCAGAAGCCAGGGGGGCGGACCGGGTGTGGCGGCTGGGAGCCCGATCGCGGGGGGTGCCTGCACCCCCGGCGATGGGGCTCCCAGAAGCCAGGGGGGCGGGCCGGGGGTGGCGGCTGGGAGCCCGATCGCGGGGGGTGCCTGCACCCCCGGCGATGGGGCTCCCAGAAGCCAGGGGGGCGGGCCGGGGTTGGCGGCTGGGAGCCCGATCGGGGGGCGTGCCTGACCCCTCGGCGATGGGGCTCCCAGAAGCCAGGGGGGCGGGCCGGGGGTGGCGGCTGGGAGCCCGATCGCGGGGGGTGCCTGACCGCCCGGCGATGGGGCTCCCAGAAGCCAGGGGGGCGGGCCGGGGGTGGCGGCTGGGAGCCCGATCGCGGGGGGTGCCTGACCCCCCCGCGATGGGGCTCCCAGAAGCCAGGGGGGCCGTCCGGGGGTGGCTGCTGGCAACCTGATCTGGATATTTGGAAGAGTATCACAAGGGGTTGTCCAGTGTCTGTGATACTGAGATTAATATCTGTCTCTCGGCCTTGGAATATTGAGAAGGATGAAACAGAGTGAATGTCCACCGTGTGCCACATTGCGAGTAATATCAGCCTGTCCCCTCCATGGATATTAACAACAATATCCCAGACTGGGTGTACGCCTCCTGCTGTACAGAGTGCAATATCATCCTCTCCCTCCCAGGATAGTAATTACAATATCACTGGGCGGGAGCACACAGCCTGTGAATTATTATCATACTCTCCAACTCCTTATACTAGGAACTATATCTCAGAGAAACTGTCCCCTCAGTGCCATATTCGGACTAATAGCAAAGGCTTCTTCCGGGAATATTAGGAGCAATATTACCGCGTAGCTATCCATCCATTGCTATAATTGGAGTCATGTGATACTCTACCCCCGTTCATATTAGGATCAGTGTCACGTGGTGAGTGTACACCTACTGCGATATTAAAACTAAAGTCCTGCTTTCCGACCCTGGTTATTAAGAACAGCATCACAAGTAGGTTTACACTTCCTGTGGAATGAGGAATAATAATATGATTATTAATCATCAATGATCGATTTTAATCATTATCAATGATACTAAAAATTCATAAGATACCATTATTAATTATGGATAATGATTTTCAATACATGATAATGCCTGCTTTCAATTAATTATTAATATTCATGTCATCAAATAATATTATTAGTTCCTAATACTAATCATTATTGTATTCCCAGCATCACTGGGTATTGAGTTAAGTCACATTAATTGCTAATATCCTAATATTATTATTAATAGTGATATTACTAATAATTATGATTACAAATGGTTAACCTTTTAAACCAGTATTCATTTTTACTCTCTTTATTGTGATCATTAATATCAATAATTATTATTAATATTAATATAATTATTAATATTAATGATTAACAGACTTGCTCCTGATGTAAACCCGGGAGAGGACGATGTTCATTTCTATATCACAACGGTGTACACCCCCCGTGAGAGAGTTTCCAACTTCTGCTTGGGAGAGGAGGATATGACAATCAGTTTCACTGGAAGTAGAAACAACGGTGGGATACTGTTCTGAATATTCAGGGAGGAAGAGGCTGATGTGACTCCTAATAGAGAGGGGGTTACTCCCTCTGAGGTTGTGCACACTGGGGGTGTACAATCGTCTGAGAAGGAGTTGAAAATGTTCCGAAGGTGAGATGATATTACTCAGAATATGAGAAAGAGGCTGGGGGTCCACAAGGCTCCCAGAAGCCAGGGGGGCGGGCAGGGGGTGGCGGCTGGGAGCCCGATCGCGGGGGGTGCCTGCACCCCCGGCGATGGGGCTCCCAGAAGCCAGGGGGGCGGGCCGGGGGTGGCGGCTAGGAGCCCGATCGGGGGGCGTGCCTGCACCCCCGGCGATGGGGCTCCCAGAAGCCAGGGGGGCGGGCCGGGGTTGGCGGCTGGGAGCCCGATCGGGGGGCGTGCCTGACCCCGCGGCGATGGGGCTCCCAGAAGCCAGGGGGGCGGGCCGGGGGTGGCGGCTGGGAGCCCGATCGCGGGGGGTGCCTGCACCCCCGGCGATGGGGCTCCCAGAAGCCAGGGGGGCGGGCCGGGGGTGGCGGCTGGGAGCCCGATCGCGGGGGGTGCCTGCACCCCCGGCGATGGGGCTCCCAGAAGCCAGGGGGGCGGGCCGGGGGTGGCGGCTGGGAGCCCGATCGCGGGGGGTGCCTGCACCCCCGGCGATGGGGCTCCCAGAAGCCAGGGGGGCGGGCCGGGGGTGGCGGCTGGGAGCCCGATCGCGGGGGGTGCCTGCACCCCCGGCGATGGGGCTCCCAGAAGCCAGGGGGGCGGGCCGGGGGTGGCGGCTGGGAGCCCGATCGCGGGGGGTGCCTGCACCCCCGGCGATGGGGCTCCCAGAAGCCAGGGGGGCGGGCCGGGGGTGGCGGCTGGGAGCCCGATCGCGGGGGGTGCCTGCACCCCCGGCGATGGGGCTCCCAGAAGCCAGGGGGGCGGGCCGGGGGTGGCGGCTGGGAGCCCGATCGCGGGGGGTGCCTGCACCCCCGGCGATGGGGCTCCCAGAAGCCAGGGGGGCGGGCCGGGGGTGGCGGCTGGGAGCCCGATCGCGGGGGGTGCCTGCACCCCCGGCGATGGGGCTCCCAGAAGCCAGGGGGGCGGGCCGGGGGTGGCGGCTGGGAGCCCGATCGCGGGGGGTGCCTGCACCCCCGGCGATGGGGCTCCCAGAAGCCAGGGGGGCGGGCCGGGGGTGGCGGCTGGGAGCCCGATCGGGGGGGGTGCCTGCACCCCCGGCGATGGGGCTCCCAGAAGCCAGGGGGGCGGGCCGGGGGTGGCGGCTGGGAGCCCGATCGCGGGGGGTGCCTGCACCCCCGGCGATGTGGCTCCCAGAAGCCAGGGGGGCGGGCCGGGGGTGGCGGCTGGGAGCCCGATCGCGGGGGGTGCCTGCACCCCCGGCGATGGGGCTCCCAGAAGCCAGGGGGGCGGGCCGGGGGTGGCGGCTGGGAGCCCGATCGCGGGGGGTGCCTGCACCCCCGGCGATGGGGCTCCCAGAAGCCAGGGGGGCGGGCCGGGGGTGGCGGCTGGGAGCCCGATCGCGGGGGGTGCCTGCACCCCCGGCGATGGGGCTCCCAGAAGCCAGGGGGGCGGGCCGGGGGTGGCGGCTGGGAGCCCGATCGCCGGGGGTGCCTGCACCCCCGGCGATGGGGCTCCCAGAAGCCAGGGGGGCGGGCCGGGGGTGGCGGCTGGGAGCCCGATCGCGGGGGGTGCCTGCACCCCCGGCGATGGGGCTCCCAGAAGCCAGGGGGGCGGGCCGGGGGTGGCGGCTGGGAGCCCGATCGCGGGGGGTGCCTGCACCCCCGGCGATGGGGCTCCCAGAAGCCAGGGGGGCGGGCCGGGGGTGGCGGCTGGGAGCCCGATCGCGGGGGGTGCCTGCACCCCCGGCGATGGGGCTCCCAGAAGCCAGGGGGGCGGGCCGGGGGTGGCGGCTGGGAGCCCGATCGCGGGGGGTGCCTGCACCCCGGCGATGGGGCTCCCAGAAGCCAGGGGGGCGGGCCGGGGGTGGCGGCTGGGAGCCCGATCGCGGGGGGTGCCTGACCGCCCGGCGATGGGGCTCCCAGAAGCCAGGGGGGCGGGCCGGGGGTGGCGGCTGGGAGCCCGATCGCGGGGGGTGCCTGACCCCCCCGCGATGGGGCTCCCAGAAGCCAGGGGGGCCGTCCGGGGGTGGCTGCTGGCAACCTGATCTGGATATTTGGAAGAGTATCACAAGGGGTTGTCCAGTGTCTGTGATACTGAGATTAATATCTGTCTCTCGGCCTTGGAATATTGAGAAGGATGAAACAGAGTGAATGTCCACCGTGTGCCACATTGCGAGTAATATCAGCCTGTCCCCTCCATGGATATTAACAACAATATCCCAGACTGGGTGTACGCCTCCTGCTGTACAGAGTGCAATATCATCCTCTCCCTCCCAGGATAGTAATTACAATATCACTGGGCGGGAGCACACAGCCTGTGAATTATTATCATACTCTCCAACTCCTTATACTAGGAACTATATCTCAGAGAAACTGTCCCCTCAGTGCCATATTCGGACTAATAGCAAAGGCTTCTTCCGGGAATATTAGGAGCAATATTACCGCGTAGCTATCCATCCATTGCTATAATTGGAGTCATGTGATACTCTACCCCCGTTCATATTAGGATCAGTGTCACGTGGTGAGTGTACACCTACTGCGATATTAAAACTAAAGTCCTGCTTTCCGACCCTGGTTATTAAGAACAGCATCACAAGTAGGTTTACACTTCCTGTGGAATGAGGAATAATAATATGATTATTAATCATCAATGATCGATTTTAATCATTATCAATGATACTAAAAATTCATAAGATAGCATTATTAATTATGGATAATGATTTTCAATACATGATAATGCCTGCTTTCAATTAATTATTAATATTCATGTCATCAAATAATATTATTAGTTCCTAATACTAATCATTATTGTATTCCCAGCATCACTGGGTATTGAGTTAAGTCACATTAATTGCTAATATCCTAATATTATTATTAATAGTGATATTACTAATAATTATGATTACAAATGGTTAACCTTTTAAACCAGTATTCATTTTTACTCTCTTTATTGTGATCATTAATATCAATAATTATTATTAATATCAATATAATTATTAATATTAATGATTAACAGACTTGCTCCTGATGTAAACCCGGGAGAGGACGATGTTCATTTCTATATCACAACGGTGTACACCCCCCGTGAGAGAGTTTCCAACTTCTGCTTGGGAGAGGAGGATATGACAATCAGTTTCACTGGAAGTAGAAACAACGGTGGGATACTGTTCTGAATATTCAGGGGGAAGAGGCTGATGTGACTCCTAATAGAGAGGGGGTTACTCCCTCTGAGGTTGTGCACACTGGGGGTGTACAATCGTCTGAGAAGGAGTTGAAAATGTTCCGAAGGTGAGATGATATTACTCAGAATATGAGAAAGAGGCTGGGGGTCCACAAGGCTCCCAGAAGCCAGGGGGGCGGGCCGGGGGTGGCGGCTGGGAGCCCGATCGCGGGGGGTGCCTGCACCCCCGGCGATGGGGCTCCCAGAAGCCAGGGGGGCGGGCCGGGGGTGGCGGCTGGGAGCCCGATCGCGGGGGGTGCCTGCACCCCCGGCGATGGGGCTCCCAGAAGCCAGGGGGGCGGGCCGGGGGTGGCGGCTGGGAGCCCGATCGCGGGGGGTGCCTGCACCCCCGGCGATGGGGCTCCCAGAAGCCAGGGGGGCGGGCCGGGGGTGGCGGCTGGGAGCCCCATCGCGGGGGGTGCCTGCACCCCCGGCGATGGGGCTCCCAGAAGCCAGGGGGGCGGGCCGGGGGTGGCGGCTGGGAGCCCGATCGCGGGGGGTGCCTGCACCCCCGGCGATGGGGCTCCCAGAAGCCAGGGGGGCGGGCCGGGGGTGGCGGCTGGGAGCCCGATCGCGGGGGGTGCCTGCACCCCCGGCGATGGGGCTCCCAGAAGCCAGGGGGGCGGGCCGGGGGTGGCGGCTGGGAGCCCGATCGCGGGGGGTGCCTGCACCCCCGGCGATGGGGCTCCCAGAAGCCAGGGGGGCGGGCCGGGGGTGGCGGCTGGGAGCCCGATCGCGGGGGGTGCCTGCACCCCCGGCGATGGGGCTCCCAGAAGCCAGGGGGGCGGGCCGGGGGTGGCGGCTGGGAGCCCGATCGCGGGGGGTGCCTGCACCCCCGGCGATGGGGCTCCCAGAAGCCAGGGGGGCGGGCCGGGGGTGGCGGCTGGGAGCCCGATCGCGGGGGGTGCCTGCACCCCCGGCGATGGGGCTCCCAGAAGCCAGGGGGGCGGGCCGGGGGTGGCGGCTGGGAGCCCGATCGCGGGGGGTGCCTGCACCCCCGGCGATGGGGCTCCCAGAAGCCAGGGGGGCGGGCCGGGGGTGGCGGCTGGGAGCCCGATCGCGGGGGGTGCCTGCACCCCCGGCGATGGGGCTCCCAGAAGCCAGGGGGGCGGGCCGGGGGTGGCGGCTGGGAGCCCGATCGCGGGGGGTGCCTGCACCCCCGGCGATGGGGCTCCCAGAAGCCAGGGGGGCGGGCCGGGGGTGGCGGCTGGGAGCCCGATCGCGGGGGGTGCCTGCACCCCCGGCGATGGGGCTCCCAGAAGCCAGGGGGGCGGGCCGGGGGTGGCGGCTGGGAGCCCGATCGCGGGGGGTGCCTGCACCCCCGGCGATGGGGCTCCCAGAAGCCAGGGGGGCGGGCCGGGGGTGGCGGCTGGGAGCCCGATCGCGGGGGGTGCCTGCACCCCCGGCGATGGGGCTCCCAGAAGCCAGGGGGGCGGGCCGGGGGTGGCGGCTGGGAGCCCGATCGCGGGGGGTGCCTGCACCCCCGGCGATGGGGCTCCCAGAAGCCAGGGGGGCGGGCCGGGGGTGGCGGCTGGGAGCCCGATCGCGGGGGGTGCCTGCACCCCCGGCGATGGGGCTCCCAGAAGCCAGGGGGGCGGGCCGGGGGTGGCGGCTGGGAGCCCGATCGCGGGGGGTGCCTGCACCCCCGGCGATGGGGCTCCCAGAAGCCAGGGGGGCGGGCCGGGGGTGGCGGCTGGGAGCCCGATCGCGGGGGGTGCCTGCACCCCCGGCGATGGGGCTCCCAGAAGCCAGGGGGGCGGGCCGGGGGTGGCGGCTGGGAGCCCGATCGCGGGGGGTGCCTGCACCCCCGGCGATGGGGCTCCCAGAAGCCAGGGGGGCGGGCCGGGGGTGGCGGCTGGGAGCCCGATCGCGGGGGGTGCCTGCACCCCCGGCGATGGGGCTCCCAGAAGCCAGGGGGGCGGGCCGGGGGTGGCGGCTGGGAGCCCGATCGCGGGGGGTGCCTGCACCCCCGGCGATGGGGCTCCCAGAAGCCAGGGGGGCGGGCCGGGGGTGGCGGCTGGGAGCCCGATCGGGGGGCGTGCCTGACCCCCCGGCGATGGGGCTCCCAGAAGCCAGGGGGGCGGGCCGGGGGTGGCGGCTGGGAGCCCGATCGCGGGGGGTGCCTGCACCCCCGGCGATGGGGCTCCCAGAAGCCAGGGGGGCGGGCCGGGGGTGGCGGCTGGGAGCCCGATCGCGGGGGGTGCCTGCACCCCCGGCGATGGGGCTCCCAGAAGCCAGGGGGGCGGGCCGGGGGTGGCGGCTGGGAGCCCGATCGGGGGGCGTGCCTGACCCCACGGCGATGGGGCTCCCAGAAGCCAGGGGGGCGGGCCGGGGGTGGCGGCTGGGAGCCCGATCGCGGGGGGTGCCTGCACCCCCGGCGATGGGGCTCCCAGAAGTCAGGGGGGCGGGCCGGGGGTGGCGGCTGGGAGCCCGATCGCGGGGGGTGCCTGCACCCCCGGCGATGGGGCTCCCAGAAGCCAGGGGGGCGGGCCGGGGGTGGCGGCTGGGAGCCCGATCGGGGGGCGTGCCTGCACCCCCGGCGATGGGGCTCCCAGAAGCCAGGGGGGCGGGCCGGGGGTGGCGGCTGGGAGCCCGATCGCGGGGGGTGCCTGACCGCCCGGCGATGGGGCTCCCAGAAGCCAGGGGGGCGGGCCGGGGGTGGCGGCTGGGAGCCCGATCGTGGGGGGTGCCTGACCCCCCCGCGATGGGGCTCCCAGAAGCCAGGGGGGCCGTCCGGGGGTGGCTGCTGGCAACCTGATCTGGATATTTGGAAGAGTATCACAAGGGGTTGTCCAGTGTCTGTGATACTGAGATTAATATCTGTCTCTCGGCCTTGGAATATTGAGAAGGATGAAACAGAGTGAATGTCCACCGTGTGCCACATTGCGAGTAATATCAGCCTGTCCCCTCCATGGATATTAACAACAATATCCCAGACTGGGTGTACGCCTCCTGCTGTACAGAGTGCAATATCATCCTCTCCCTCCCAGGATAGTAATTACAATATCACTGGGCGGGAGCACACAGCCTGTGAATTATTATCATACTCTCCAACTCCTTATACTAGGAACTATATCTCAGAGAAACTGTCCCCTCAGTGCCATATTCGGACTAATAGCAAAGGCTTCTTCCGGGAATATTAGGAGCAATATTACCGCGTAGCTATCCATCCATTGCTATAATTGGAGTCATGTGATACTCTACCCCCGTTCATATTAGGATCAGTGTCACGTGGTGAGTGTACACCTACTGCGATATTAAAACTAAAGTCCTGCTTTCCGACCCTGGTTATTAAGAACAGCATCACAAGTAGGTTTACACTTCCTGTGGAATGAGGAATAATAATATGATTATTAATCATCAATGATCGATTTTAATCATTATCAATGATACTAAAAATTCATAAGATACCATTATTAATTATGGATAATGATTTTCAATACATGATAATGCCTGCTTTCAATTAATTATTAATATTCATGTCATCAAATAATATTATTAGTTCCTAATACTAATCATTATTGTATTCCCAGCATCACTGGGTATTGAGTTAAGTCACATTAATTGCTAATATCCTAATATTATTATTAATAGTGATATTACTAATAATTATGATTACAAATGGTTAACCTTTTAAACCAGTATTCATTTTTACTCTCTTTATTGTGATCATTAATATCAATAATTATTATTAATATCAATATAATTATTAATATTAATGATTAACAGACTTGCTCCTGATGTAAACCCGGGAGAGGACGATGTTCATTTCTATATCACAACGGTGTACACCCCCCGTGAGAGAGTTTCCAACTTCTGCTTGGGAAAGGAGGATATGACAATCAGTTTCACTGGAAGTAGAAACAACGGTGGGATACTGTTCTGAATATTCAGGGGGAAGAGGCTGATGTGACTCCTAATAGAGAGGGGGTTACTCCCTCTGAGGTTGTGCACACTGGGGGTGTACAATCGTCTGAGAAGGAGTTGAAAATGTTCCGAAGGTGAGATGATATTACTCAGAATATGAGAAAGAGGCTGGGGGTCCACAAGGCTCCCAGAAGCCAGGGGGGCGGGCCGGGGGTGGCGGCTGGGAGCCCGATCGCCGGGGGTGCCTGCACCCCCGGCGATGGGGCTCCCAGAAGCCAGGGGGGCGGGCCGGGGGTGGCGGCTGGGAGCCCGATCGCGGGGGGTGCCTGCACCCCCGGCGATGGGGCTCCCAGAAGCCAGGGGGGCCGGCCGGGGGTGGCGGCTGGGAGCCCGATCGCGGGGGGTGCCTGCACCCCCGGCGATGGGGCTCCCAGAAGCCAGGGGGGCGGGCCGGGGGTGGCGGCTGGGAGCCCGATCGCGGGGGGTGCCTGCACCCCCGGCGATGGGGCTCCCAGAAGCCAGGGGGGCGGGCCGGGGGTGGCGGCTGGGAGCCCGATCGCGGGGGGTGCCTGCACCCCCGGCGATGGGGCTCCCAGAAGCCAGGGGGGCGGGCCGGGGGTGGCGGCTGGGAGCCCGATCGCGGGGGGTGCCTGCACCCCCGGCGATGGGGCTCCCAGAAGCCAGGGGGGCGGGCCGGGGGTGGCGGCTGGGAGCCCGATCGCGGGGGGTGCCTGCACCCCCGGCGATGGGGCTCCCAGAAGCCAGGGGGGCGGGCCGGGGGTGGCGGCTGGGAGCCCGATCGCGGGGGGTGCCTGCACCCCCGGCGATGGGGCTCCCAGAAGCCAGGGGGGCGGGCCGGGGGTGGCGGCTGGGAGCCCGATCGCGGGGGGTGCCTGCACCCCCGGCGATGGGGCTCCCAGAAGCCAGGGGGGCGGGCCGGGGGTGGCGGCTGGGAGCCCGATCGCGGGGGGTGCCTGCACCCCCGGCGATGGGGCTCCCAGAAGCCAGGGGGGCGGGCCGGGGGTGGCGGCTGGGAGCCCGATCGCGGGGGGTGCCTGCACCCCCGGCGATGGGGCTCCCAGAAGCCAGGGGGGCGGGCCGGGGGTGGCGGCTGGGAGCCCGATCGCGGGGGGTGCCTGCACCCCCGGCGATGGGGCTCCCAGAAGCCAGGGGGGCGGGCCGGGGGTGGCGGCTGGGAGCCCGATCGCGGGGGGTGCCTGCACCCCCGGCGATGGGGCTCCCAGAAGCCAGGGGGGCGGGCCGGGGGTGGCGGCTGGGAGCCCGATCGCGGGGGGTGCCTGCACCCCCGGCGATGGGGCTCCCAGAAGCCAGGGGGGCGGGCCGGGGGTGGCGGCTGGGAGCCCGATCGCGGGGGGTGCCTGCACCCCCGGCGATGGGGCTCCCAGAAGCCAGGGGGCGGGCCGGGGGTGGCGGCTGGGAGCCCGATCGCGGGGGGTGCCTGCACCCCCGGCGATGGGGCTCCCAGAAGCCAGGGGGGCGGGCCGGGGGTGGCGGCTGGGAGCCCGATCGGGGGGCGTGCCTGACCCCCCGGCGATGGGGCTCCCAGAAGCCAGGGGGGCGGGCCGGGGGTGGCGGCTGGGAGCCCGATCGCGGGGGGTGCCTGCACCCCCGGCGATGGGGCTCCCAGAAGCCAGGGGGGCGGGCCGGGGGTGGCGGCTGGGAGCCCGATCGCGGGGGGTGCCTGCACCCCCGGCGATGGGGCTCCCAGAAGCCAGGGGGGCGGGCCGGGGGTGGCGGCTGGGAGCCCGATCGGGGGGCGTGCCTGACCCCACGGCGATGGGGCTCCCAGAAGCCAGGGGGGCGGGCCGGGGGTGGCGGCTGGGAGCCCGATCGCGGGGGGTGCCTGCACCCCCGGCGATGGGGCTCCCAGAAGCCAGGGGGGCGGGCCGGGGGTGGCGGCTGGGAGCCCGATCGCGGGGGGTGCCTGCACCCCCGGCGATGGGGCTCCCAGAAGCCAGGGGGGCGGGCCGGGGGTGGCGGCTGGGAGCCGGATCGGGGGGCGTGCCTGCACCCCCGGCGATGGGGCTCCCAGAAGCCAGGGGGGCGGGCCGGGGGTGGCGGCTGGGAGCCCGATCGCGGGGGGTGCCTGACCGCCCGGCGATGGGGCTCCCAGAAGCCAGGGGGGCGGGCCGGGGGTGGCGGCTGGGAGCCCGATCGTGGGGGGTGCCTGACCCCCCCGCGATGGGGCTCCCAGAAGCCAGGGGGGCCGTCCGGGGGTGGCTGCTGGCAACCTGATCTGGATATTTGGAAGAGTATCACAAGGGGTTGTCCAGTGTCTGTGATACTGAGATTAATATCTGTCTCTCGGCCTTGGAATATTGAGAAGGATGAAACAGAGTGAATGTCCACCGTGTGCCACATTGCGAGTAATATCAGCCTGTCCCCTCCATGGATATTAACAACAATATCCCAGACTGGGTGTACGCCTCCTGCTGTACAGAGTGCAATATCATCCTCTCCCTCCCAGGATAGTAATTACAATATCACTGGGCGGGAGCACACAGCCTGTGAATTATTATCATACTCTCCAACTCCTTATACTAGGAACTATATCTCAGAGAAACTGTCCCCTCAGTGCCATATTCGGACTAATAGCAAAGGCTTCTTCCGGGAATATTAGGAGCAATATTACCGCGTAGCTATCCATCCATTGCTATAATTGGAGTCATGTGATACTCTACCCCCGTTCATATTAGGATCAGTGTCACGTGGTGAGTGTACACCTACTGCGATATTAAAACTAAAGTCCTGCTTTCCGACCCTGGTTATTAAGAACAGCATCACAAGTAGGTTTACACTTCCTGTGGAATGAGGAATAATAATATGATTATTAATCATCAATGATCGATTTTAATCATTATCAATGATACTAAAAATTCATAAGATACCATTATTAATTATGGATAATGATTTTCAATACATGATAATGCCTGCTTTCAATTAATTATTAATATTCATGTCATCAAATAATATTATTAGTTCCTAATACTAATCATTATTGTATTCCCAGCATCACTGGGTATTGAGTTAAGTCACATTAATTGCTAATATCCTAATATTATTATTAATAGTGATATTACTAATAATTATGATTACAAATGGTTAACCTTTTAAACCAGTATTCATTTTTACTCTCTTTATTGTGATCATTAATATCAATAATTATTATTAATATCAATATAATTATTAATATTAATGATTAACAGACTTGCTCCTGATGTAAACCCGGGAGAGGACGATGTTCATTTCTATATCACAACGGTGTACACCCCCCGTGAGAGAGTTTCCAACTTCTGCTTGGGAGAGGAGGATATGACAATCAGTTTCACTGGAAGTAGAAACAACGGTGGGATACTGTTCTGAATATTCAGGGGGAAGAGGCTGATGTGACTCCTAATAGAGAGGGGGTTACTCCCTCTGAGGTTGTGCACACTGGGGGTGTACAATCGTCTGAGAAGGAGTTGAAAATGTTCCGAAGGTGAGATGATATTACTCAGAATATGAGAAAGAGGCTGGGGGTCCACAAGGCTCCCAGAAGCCAGGGGGGCGGGCCGGGGGTGGCGGCTGGGAGCCCGATCGCGGGGGGTGCCTGCACCCCCGGCGATGGGGCTCCCAGAAGCCAGGGGGGCGGGCCGGGGGTGGCGGCTGGGAGCCCGATCGCCGGGGGTGCCTGCACCCCCGGCGATGGGGCTCCCAGAAGCCAGGGGGGCGGGCCGGGGGTGGCGGCTGGGAGCCCGATCGCGGGGGGTGCCTGCACCCCCGGCGATGGGGCTCCCAGAAGCCAGGGGGGCCGGCCGGGGGTGGCGGCTGGGAGCCCGATCGCGGGGGGTGCCTGCACCCCCGGCGATGGGGCTCCCAGAAGCCAGGGGGGCGGGCCGGGGGTGGCGGCTGGGAGCCCGATCGCGGGGGGTGCCTGCACCCCCGGCGATGGGGCTCCCAGAAGCCAGGGGGGCGGGCCGGGGGTGGCGGCTGGGAGCCCGATCGCGGGGGGTGCCTGCACCCCCGGCGATGGGGCTCCCAGAAGCCAGGGGGGCGGGCCGGGGGTGGCGGCTGGGAGCCCGATCGCGGGGGGTGCCTGCACCCCCGGCGATGGGGCTCCCAGAAGCCAGGGGGGCGGGCCGGGGGTGGCGGCTGGGAGCCCGATCGCGGGGGGTGCCTGCACCCCCGGCGATGGGGCTCCCAGAAGCCAGGGGGGCGGGCCGGGGGTGGCGGCTGGGAGCCCGATCGCGGGGGGTGCCTGCACCCCCGGCGATGGGGCTCCCAGAAGCCAGGGGGGCGGGCCGGGGGTGGCGGCTGGGAGCCCGATCGCGGGGGGTGCCTGCACCCCCGGCGATGGGGCTCCCAGAAGCCAGGGGGGCGGGCCGGGGGTGGCGGCTGGGAGCCCGATCGCGGGGGGTGCCTGCACCCCCGGCGATGGGGCTCCCAGAAGCCAGGGGGGCGGGCCGGGGGTGGCGGCTGGGAGCCCGATCGCGGGGGGTGCCTGCACCCCCGGCGATGGGGCTCCCAGAAGCCAGGGGGGCGGGCCGGGGGTGGCGGCTGGGAGCCCGATCGCGGGGGGTGCCTGCACCCCCGGCGATGGGGCTCCCAGAAGCCAGGGGGGCGGGCCGGGGGTGGCGGCTGGGAGCCCGATCGCGGGGGGTGCCTGCACCCCCGGCGATGGGGCTCCCAGAAGCCAGGGGGGCGGGCCGGGGGTGGCGGCTGGGAGCCCGATCGCGGGGGGTGCCTGCACCCCCGGCGATGGGGCTCCCAGAAGCCAGGGGGGCGGGCCGGGGGTGGCGGCTGGGAGCCCGATCGCGGGGGGTGCCTGCACCCCCGGCGATGGGGCTCCCAGAAGCCAGGGGGGCGGGCCGGGGGTGGCGGCTGGGAGCCCGATCGCGGGGGGTGCCTGCACCCCCGGCGATGGGGCTCCCAGAAGCCAGGGGGGCGGGCCGGGGGTGGCGGCTGGGAGCCCGATCGCGGGGGGTGCCTGCACCCCCGGCGATGGGGCTCCCAGAAGCCAGGGGGGCGGGCCGGGGGTGGCGGCTGGGAGCCCGATCGCGGGGGGTGCCTGCACCCCCGGCGATGGGGCTCCCAGAAGCCAGGGGGGAGGGCCGGGGGTGGCGGCTGGGAGCCCGATCGCGGGGGGTGCCTGCACCCCCGGCGATGGGGCTCCCAGAAGCCAGGGGGGCGGGCCGGGGGTGGCGGCTGGGAGCCCGATCGCGGGGGGTGCCTGCACCCCCGGCGATGGGGCTCCCAGAAGCCAGGGGGGCGGGCCGGGGGTGGCGGCTGGGAGCCCGATCGCGGGGGGTGCCTGCACCCCCGGCGATGGGGCTCCCAGAAGCCAGGGGGGCGGGCCGGGGGTGGCGGCTGGGAGCCCGATCGCGGGGGGTGCCTGCACCCCCGGCGATGGGGCTCCCAGAAGCCAGGGGGGCGGGCCGGGGGTGGCGGCTGGGAGCCCGATCGCGGGGGGTGCCTGCACCCCCGGCGATGGGGCTCCCAGAAGCCAGGGGGGCGGGCCGGGGGTGGCGGCTGGGAGCCCGATCGCGGGGGGTGCCTGCACCCCCGGCGATGGGGCTCCCAGAAGCCAGGGGGGCGGGCCGGGGGTGGCGGCTGGGAGCCCGATCGGGGGGCGTGCCTGACCCCCCGGCGATGGGGCTCCCAGAAGCCAGGGGGGCGGGCCGGGGGTGGCGGCTGGGAGCCCGATCGCGGGGGGTGCCTGCACCCCCGGCGATGGGGCTCCCAGAAGCCAGGGGGGCGGGCCGGGGGTGGCGGCTGGGAGCCCGATCGGGGGGCGTGCCTGCACCCCCGGCGATGGGGCTCCCAGAAGCCAGGGGGGCGGGCCGGGGGTGGCGGCTGGGAGCCCGATCGCGGGGGGTGCCTGACCGCCCGGCGATGGGGCTCCCAGAAGCCAGGGGGGCGGGCCGGGGGTGGCGGCTGGGAGCCCGATCGTGGGGGGTGCCTGACCCCCCCGCGATGGGGCTCCCAGAAGCCAGGGGGGCCGTCCGGGGGTGGCTGCTGGCAACCTGATCTGGATATTTGGAAGAGTATCACAAGGGGTTGTCCAGTGTCTGTGATACTGAGATTAATATCTGTCTCTCGGCCTTGGAATATTGAGAAGGATGAAACAGAGTGAATGTCCACCGTGTGCCACATTGCGAGTAATATCAGCCTGTCCCCTCCATGGATATTAACAACAATATCCCAGACTGGGTGTACGCCTCCTGCTGTACAGAGTGCAATATCATCCTCTCCCTCCCAGGATAGTAATTACAATATCACTGGGCGGGAGCACACAGCCTGTGAATTATTATCATACTCTCCAACTCCTTATACTAGGAACTATATCTCAGAGAAACTGTCCCCTCAGTGCCATATTCGGACTAATAGCAAAGGCTTCTTCCGGGAATATTAGGAGCAATATTACCGCGTAGCTATCCATCCATTGCTATAATTGGAGTCATGTGATACTCTACCCCCGTTCATATTAGGATCAGTGTCACGTGGTGAGTGTACACCTACTGCGATATTAAAACTAAAGTCCTGCTTTCCGACCCTGGTTATTAAGAACAGCATCACAAGTAGGTTTACACTTCCTGTGGAATGAGGAATAATAATATGATTATTAATCATCAATGATCGATTTTAATCATTATCAATGATACTAAAAATTCATAAGATACCATTATTAATTATGGATAATGATTTTCAATACATGATAATGCCTGCTTTCAATTAATTATTAATATTCATGTCATCAAATAATATTATTAGTTCCTAATACTAATCATTATTGTATTCCCAGCATCACTGGGTATTGAGTTAAGTCACATTAATTGCTAATATCCTAATATTATTATTAATAGTGATATTACTAATAATTATGATTACAAATGGTTAACCTTTTAAACCAGTATTCATTTTTACTCTCTTTATTGTGATCATTAATATCAATAATTATTATTAATATCAATATAATTATTAATATTAATGATTAACAGACTTGCTCCTGATGTAAACCCGGGAGAGGACGATGTTCATTTCTATATCACAACGGTGTACACCCCCCGTGAGAGAGTTTCCAACTTCTGCTTGGGAGAGGAGGATATGACAATCAGTTTCACTGGAAGTAGAAACAACGGTGGGATACTGTTCTGAATATTCAGGGGGAAGAGGCTGATGTGACTCCTAATAGAGAGGGGGTTACTCCCTCTGAGGTTGTGCACACTGGGGGTGTACAATCGTCTGAGAAGGAGTTGAAAATGTTCCGAAGGTGAGATGATATTACTCAGAATATGAGAAAGAGGCTGGGGGTCCACAAGGCTCCCAGAAGCCAGGGGGGCGGGCCGGGGGTGGCGGCTGGGAGCCCGATCGCGGGGGGTGCCTGCACCCCCGGCGATGGGGCTCCCAGAAGCCAGGGGGGCGGGCCGGGGGTGGCGGCTGGGAGCCCGATCGCCGGGGGTGCCTGCACCCCCGGCGATGGGGCTCCCAGAAGCCAGGGGGGCGGGCCGGGGGTGGCGGCTGGGAGCCCGATCGCGGGGGGTGCCTGCACCCCCGGCGATGGGGCTCCCAGAAGCCAGGGGGGCGGGCCGGGGGTGGCGGCTGGGAGCCCGATCGCGGGGGGTGCCTGCACCCCCGGCGATGGGGCTCCCAGAAGCCAGGGGGGCGGGCCGGGGGTGGCGGCTGGGAGCCCGATCGCGGGGGGTGCCTGCACCCCCGGCGATGGGGCTCCCAGAAGCCAGGGGGGCGGGCCGGGGGTGGCGGCTGGGAGCCCGATCGCGGGGGGTGCCTGCACCCCCGGCGATGGGGCTCCCAGAAGCCAGGGGGGCGGGCCGGGGGTGGCGGCTGGGAGCCCGATCGCGGGGGGTGCCTGCACCCCCGGCGATGGGGCTCCCAGAAGCCAGGGGGGCGGGCCGGGGGTGGCGGCTGGGAGCCCGATCGCGGGGGGTGCCTGCACCCCCGGCGATGGGGCTCCCAGAAGCCAGGGGGGCGGGCCGGGGGTGGCGGCTGGGAGCCCGATCGCGGGGGGTGCCTGCACCCCCGGCGATGGGGCTCCCAGAAGCCAGGGGGGCGGGCCGGGGGTGGCGGCTGGGAGCCCGATCGCGGGGGGTGCCTGCACCCCCGGCGATGGGGCTCCCAGAAGCCAGGGGGGCGGGCCGGGGGTGGCGGCTGGGAGCCCGATCGCGGGGGGTGCCTGCACCCCCGGCGATGGGGCTCCCAGAAGCCAGGGGGGCGGGCCGGGGGTGGCGGCTGGGAGCCCGATCGCGGGGGGTGCCTGCACCCCCGGCGATGGGGCTCCCAGAAGCCAGGGGGGCGGGCCGGGGGTGGCGGCTGGGAGCCCGATCGCGGGGGGTGCCTGCACCCCCGGCGATGGGGCTCCCAGAAGCCAGGGGGGCGGGCCGGGGGTGGCGGCTGGGAGCCCGATCGCGGGGGGTGCCTGCACCCCCGGCGATGGGGCTCCCAGAAGCCAGGGGGGCGGGCCGGGGGTGGCGGCTGGGAGCCCGATCGCGGGGGGTGCCTGCACCCCCGGCGATGGGGCTCCCAGAAGCCAGGGGGGCGGGCCGGGGGTGGCGGCTGGGAGCCCGATCGCGGGGGGTGCCTGCACCCCCGGCGATGGGGCTCCCAGAAGCCAGGGGGGCGGGCCGGGGGTGGCGGCTGGGAGCCCGATCGCGGGGGGTGCCTGCACCCCCGGCGATGGGGCTCCCAGAAGCCAGGGGGGCGGGCCGGGGGTGGCGGCTGGGAGCCCGATCGCGGGGGGTGCCTGCACCCCCGGCGATGGGGCTCCCAGAAGCCAGGGGGGCGGGCCGGGGGTGGCGGCTGGGAGCCCGATCGCGGGGGGTGCCTGCACCCCCGGCGATGGGGCTCCCAGAAGCCAGGGGGGCGGGCCGGGGGTGGCGGCTGGGAGCCCGATCGCGGGGGGTGCCTGCACCCCCGGCGATGGGGCTCCCAGAAGCCAGGGGGGCGGGCCGGGGGTGGCGGCTGGGAGCCCGATCGCGGGGGGTGCCTGCACCCCCGGCGATGGGGCTCCCAGAAGCCAGGGGGGCGGGCCGGGGGTGGCGGCTGGGAGCCCGATCGCGGGGGGTGCCTGCACCCCCGGCGATGGGGCTCCCAGAAGCCAGGGGGGCGGGCCGGGGGTGGCGGCTGGGAGCCCGATCGGAGGGCGTGCCTGACCCCCCGGCGATGGGGCTCCCAGAAGCCAGGGGGGCGGGCCGGGGGTGGCGGCTGGGAGCCCGATCGCGGGGGGTGCCTGACCCCCCCGCGATGGGGCTCCCAGAAGCCAGGGGGGCCGTCCGGGGGTGGCTGCTGGCAACCTGATCTGGATATTTGGAAGAGTATCACAAGGGGTTGTCCAGTGTCTGTGATACTGAGATTAATATCTGTCTCTCGGCCTTGGAATATTGAGAAGGATGAAACAGAGTGAATGTCCACCGTGTGCCACATTGCGAGTAATATCAGCCTGTCCCCTCCATGGATATTAACAACAATATCCCAGACTGGGTGTACGCCTCCTGCTGTACAGAGTGCAATATCATCCTCTCCCTCCCAGGATAGTAATTACAATATCACTGGGCGGGAGCACACAGCCTGTGAATTATTATCATACTCTCCAACTCCTTATACTAGGAACTATATCTCAGAGAAACTGTCCCCTCAGTGCCATATTCGGACTAATAGCAAAGGCTTCTTCCGGGAATATTAGGAGCAATATTACCGCGTAGCTATCCATCCATTGCTATAATTGGAGTCATGTGATACTCTACCCCCGTTCATATTAGGATCAGTGTCACGTGGTGAGTGTACACCTACTGCGATATTAAAACTAAAGTCCTGCTTTCCGACCCTGGTTATTAAGAACAGCATCACAAGTAGGTTTACACTTCCTGTGGAATGAGGAATAATAATATGATTATTAATCATCAATGATCGATTTTAATCATTATCAATGATACTAAAAATTCATAAGATACCATTATTAATTATGGATAATGATTTTCAATACATGATAATGCCTGCTTTCAATTAATTATTAATATTAATGTCATCAAATAATATTATTAGTTCCTAATACTAATCATTATTGTATTCCCAGCATCACTGGGTATTGAGTTAAGTCACATTAATTGCTAATATCCTAATATTATTATTAATAGTGATATTACTAATAATTATGATTACAAATGGTTAACCTTTTAAACCAGTATTCATTTTTACTCTCTTTATTGTGATCATTAATATCAATAATTATTATTAATATTAATATAATTATTAATATTAATGATTAACAGACTTGCTCCTGATGTAAACCCGGGAGAGGACGATGTTCATTTCTATATCACAACGGTGTACACCCCCCGTGAGAGAGTTTCCAACTTCTGCTTGGGAGAGGAGGATATGACAATCAGTTTCACTGGAAGTAGAAACAACGGTGATATACTGTTCTGAATATTCAGGGAGGAAGAGGCTGATGTGACTCCTAATAGAGAGGGGGTTACTCCCTCTGAGGTTGTGCACACTGGGGGTGTACAATCGTCTGAGAAGGAGTTGAAAATTTTCCGAAGGTGAGATGATATTACTCAGAATATGAGAAAGAGGCTGGGGGTCCACAAGGCTCCCAGAAGCCAGGGGGGCGGGCCGGGGGTGGCGGCTGGGAGCCCGATCGCGGGGGGTGCCTGCACCCCCGGCGATGGGGCTCCCAGGAGCCCGGGGGGCGGGCCGGGGGTGGCGGCTGGGAGCCCGATCGCGGGGGGTGCCTGCACCCCCGGCGATGGGGCTCCCAGGAGCCCGGGGGGCGGGCCGGGGGTGGCGGCTGGGAGCCCGATCGCGGGGGGTGCCTGCACCCCCGGCGATGGGGCTCCCAGGAGCCCGGGGGGCGGGCCGGGGGTGGCGGCTGGGAGCCCGATCGCGGGGGGTGCCTGCACCCCCGGCGATGGGGCTCCCAGGAGCCCGGGGGGCGGGCCGGGGGTGGCGGCTGGGAGCCCGATCGCGGGGGGTGCCTGCACCCCCGGCGATGGGGCTCCCAGGAGCCCGGGGGGCGGGCCGGGGGTGGCGGCTGGGAGCCCGATCGCGGGGGGTGCCTGCACCCCCGGCGATGGGGCTCCCAGGAGCCCGGGGGGCGGGCCGGGGGTGGCGGCTGGGAGCCCGATCGCGGGGGGTGCCTGCACCCCCGGCGATGGGGCTCCCAGGAGCCCGGGGGGCGGGCCGGGGGTGGCGGCTGGGAGCCCGATCGCGGGTGGTGCCTGCACCCCCGGCGATGGGGCTCCCAGGAGCCCGGGGGGCGGGCCGGGGGTGGCGGCTGGGAGCCCGATCGCGGGGGGTGCCTGCACCCCCGGCGATGGGGCTCCCAGGAGCCCGGGGGGCGGGCCGGGGGTGGCGGCTGGGAGCCCGATCGCGGGGGGTGCCTGCACCCCCGGCGATGTGGCTCCCAGGAGCCCGGGGGGCGGGCCGGGGGTGGCGGCTGGGAGCCCGATCGCGGGGGGTGCCTGCACCCCCGGCGATGGGGCTCCCAGGAGCCCGGGGGGCGGGCCGGGGGTGGCGGCTGGGAGCCCGATCGCGGGGGGTGCCTGCACCCCCGGCGATGGGGCTCCCAGGAGCCAGGGCGGCGGGCCGGGGGTGGCGGCTGGGAGCCCGATCGCGGGGGGTGCCTGCACCCCCGGCGATGGGGCTCCCAGAAGCCAGGGCGGCGGGCCGGGGGTGGCGGCTGGGAGCCCGATCGCGGGGGGTGCCTGCACCCCCGGCGATGGGGCTCCCAGAAGCCAGGGGAGCGGGCCGGGGGTGGCGGCTGGGAGCCCGATCGCGGGGGGTGCCTGACCCCCCCGCGATGGGGCTCCCAGAAGCCAGCGGGGCCGTCCGGGGGTGGCTGCTGGCAACCTGATCTGGATATTTGGAAGAGTATCACAAGGGGTTGTCCAGTGTCTGTGATACTGAGATTAATATCTGTCTCTCGGCCTTGGAATATTGAGAAGGATGAAACAGAGTGAATGTCCACCGTGTGCCACATTGCGAGTAATATCAGCCTGTCCCCTCCATGGATATTAACAACAATATCCCAGACTGGGTGTACGCCTCCTGCTGTACAGAGTGCAATATCATCCTCTCCCTCCCAGGATAGTAATTACAATATCACTGGGCGGGAGCACACAGCCTGTGAATTATTATCATACTCTCCAACTCCTTATACTAGGAACTATATCTCAGAGAAACTGTCCCCTCAGTGCCATATTCGGACTAATAGCAAAGGCTTCTTCCGGGAATATTAGGAGCAATATTACCGCGTAGCTATCCATCCATTGCTATAATTGGAGTCATGTGATACTCTACCCCCGTTCATATTAGGATCAGTGTCACGTGGTGAGTGTACACCTACTGCGATATTAAAACTAAAGTCCTGCTTTCCGACCCTGGTTATTAAGAACAGCATCACAAGTAGGTTTACACTTCCTGTGGAATGAGGAATAATAATATGATTATTAATCATCAATGATCGATTTTAATCATTATCAATGATACTAAAAATTCATAAGATACCATTATTAATTATGGATAATGATTTTCAATACATGATAATGCCTGCTTTCAATTAATTATTAATATTCATGTCATCAAATAATATTATTAGTTCCTAATACTAATCATTATTGTATTCCCAGCATCACTGGGTATTGAGTTAAGTCACATTAATTGCTAATATCCTAATATTATTATTAATAGTGATATTACTAATAATTATGATTACAAATGGTTAACCTTTTAAACCAGTATTCATTTTTACTCTCTTTATTGTGATCATTAATATCAATAATTATTATTAATATTAATATAATTATTAATATTAATGATTAACAGACTTGCTCCTGATGTAAACCCGGGAGAGGACGATGTTCATTTCTATATCACAACGGTGTACACCCCCCGTGAGAGAGTTTCCAACTTCTGCTTGGGAGAGGAGGATATGACAATCAGTTTCACTGGAAGTAGAAACAACGGTGGGATACTGTTCTGAATATTCAGGGGGAAGAGGCTGATGTGACTCCTAATAGAGAGGGGGTTACTCCCTCTGAGGTTGTGCACACTGGGGGTGTACAATCGTCTGAGAAGGAGTTGAAAATGTTCCGAAGGTGAGATGATATTACTCAGAATATGAGAAAGAGGCTGGGGGTCCACAAGGCTCCCAGAAGCCAGGGGGGCGGGCCGGGGGTGGCGGCTGGGAGCCCGATCGCGGGGGGTGCCTGCACCCCCGGCGATGGGGCTCCCAGAAGCCAGGGGGGCGGGCCGGGGGTGGCGGCTGGGAGCCCGATCGGGGTGGGTGCCTGCACCCCCGGCGATGGGGCTCCCAGAAGCCAGGGGGGCGGGCCGGGGGTGGCGGCTGGGAGCCCGATCGCCGGGGGCGCCTGCACCCCCGGCGATGGGGCTCCCAGAAGCCAGGGGGGCGGGCCGGGGGTGGCGGCTGGGAGCCCGATCGCGGGGGGCGCCTGCACCCCCGGCGATGGGGCTCCCAGAAGCCAGGGGGGCGGGCCGGGGGTGGCGGCTGGGAGCCCGATCGCGGGGGGCGCCTGCACCCCCGGCGATGGGGCTCCCAGGAGCCCGGGGGGCGGGCCGGGGGTGGCGGCTGGGAGCCCGATCGCGGGGGGCGCCTGCACCCCCGGCGATGGGGCTCCCAGGAGCCCGGGGGGCGGGCCGGGGGTGGCGGCTGGGAGCCCGATCGCGGGGGGCGCCTGCACCCCCGGCGATGGGGCTCCCAGGAGCCCGGGGGGCGGGCCGGGGGTGGCGGCTGGGAGCCCGATCGCGGGGGGCGCCTGCACCCCCGGCGATGGGGCTCCCAGGAGCCCGGGGGGCGGGCCGGGGGTGGCGGCTGGGAGCCCGATCGCGGGGGGCGCCTGCACCCCCGGCGATGGGGCTCCCAGGAGCCCGGGGGGCGGGCCGGGGGTGGCGGCTGGGAGCCCGATCGCGGGGGGCGCCTGCACCCCCGGCGATGGGGCTCCCAGGAGCCCGGGGGGCGGGCCGGGGGTGGCGGCTGGGAGCCCGATCGCGGGGGGCGCCTGCACCCCCGGCGATGGGGCTCCCAGGAGCCCGGGGGGCGGGCCGGGGGTGGCGGCTGGGAGCCCGATCGCGGGGGGCGCCTGCACCCCCGGCGATGGGGCTCCCAGGAGCCCGGGGGGCGGGCCGGGGGTGGCGGCTGGGAGCCCGATCGCGGGGGGCGCCTGCACCCCCGGCGATGGGGCTCCCAGGAGCCCGGGGGGCGGGCCGGGGGTGGCGGCTGGGAGCCCGATCGCGGGGGGCGCCTGCACCCCCGGCGATGGGGCTCCCAGGAGCCCGGGGGGCGGGCCGGGGGTGGCGGCTGGGAGCCCGATCGCGGGGGGCGCCTGCACCCCCGGCGATGGGGCTCCCAGGAGCCCGGGGGGCGGGCCGGGGGTGGCGGCTGGGAGCCCGATCGCGGGGGGCGCCTGCACCCCCGGCGATGGGGCTCCCAGGAGCCCGGGGGGCGGGCCGGGGGTGGCGGCTGGGAGCCCGATCGCGGGGGGCGCCTGCACCCCCGGCGATGGGGCTCCCAGGAGCCCGGGGGGCGGGCCGGGGGTGGCGGCTGGGAGCCCGATCGCGGGGGGCGCCTGCACCCCCGGCGATGGGGCTCCCAGGAGCCCGGGGGGCGGGCCGGGGGTGGCGGCTGGGAGCCCGATCGCGGGGGGCGCCTGCACCCCCGGCGATGGGGCTCCCAGGAGCCCGGGGGGCGGGCCGGGGGTGGCGGCTGGGAGCCCGATCGCGGGGGGCGCCTGCACCCCCGGCGATGGGGCTCCCAGGAGCCCGGGGGGCGGGCCGGGGGTGGCGGCTGGGAGCCCGATCGCGGGGGGCGCCTGCACCCCCGGCGATGGGGCTCCCAGGAGCCCGGGGGGCGGGCCGGGGGTGGCGGCTGGGAGCCCGATCGCGGGGGGCGCCTGCACCCCCGGCGATGGGGCTCCCAGGAGCCCGGGGGGCGGGCCGGGGGTGGCGGCTGGGAGCCCGATCGCGGGGGGCGCCTGCACCCCCGGCGATGGGGCTCCCAGGAGCCCGGGGGGCGGGCCGGGGGTGGCGGCTGGGAGCCCGATCGCGGGGGGCGCCTGCACCCCCGGCGATGGGGCTCCCAGGAGCCCGGGGGGCGGGCCGGGGGTGGCGGCTGGGAGCCCGATCGCGGGGGGCGCCTGCACCCCCGGCGATGGGGCTCCCAGGAGCCCGGGGGGCGGGCCGGGGGTGGCGGCTGGGAGCCCGATCGCGGGGGGCGCCTGCACCCCCGGCGATGGGGCTCCCAGGAGCCCGGGGGGCGGGCCGGGGGTGGCGGCTGGGAGCCCGATCGCGGGGGGCGCCTGCACCCCCGGCGATGGGGCTCCCAGGAGCCCGGGGGGCGGGCCGGGGGTGGCGGCTGGGAGCCCGATCGCGGGGGGCGCCTGCACCCCCGGCGATGGGGCTCCCAGGAGCCCGGGGGGCGGGCCGGGGGTGGCGGCTGGGAGCCCGATCGCGGGGGGCGCCTGCACCCCCGGCGATGGGGCTCCCAGGAGCCCGGGGGGCGGGCCGGGGGTGGCGGCTGGGAGCCCGATCGCGGGGGGCGCCTGCACCCCCGGCGATGGGGCTCCCAGGAGCCCGGGGGGCGGGCCGGGGGTGGCGGCTGGGAGCCCGATCGCGGGGGGCGCCTGCACCCCCGGCGATGGGGCTCCCAGGAGCCCGGGGGGCGGGCCGGGGGTGGCGGCTGGGAGCCCGATCGCGGGGGGCGCCTGCACCCCCGGCGATGGGGCTCCCAGGAGCCCGGGGGGCGGGCCGGGGGTGGCGGCTGGGAGCCCGATCGCGGGGGGCGCCTGCACCCCCGGCGATGGGGCTCCCAGGAGCCCGGGGGGCGGGCCGGGGGTGGCGGCTGGGAGCCCGATCGCGGGGGGCGCCTGCACCCCCGGCGATGGGGCTCCCAGGAGCCCGGGGGGCGGGCCGGGGGTGGCGGCTGGGAGCCCGATCGCGGGGGGCGCCTGCACCCCCGGCGATGGGGCTCCCAGGAGCCCGGGGGGCGGGCCGGGGGTGGCGGCTGGGAGCCCGATCGCGGGGGGCGCCTGCACCCCCGGCGATGGGGCTCCCAGGAGCCCGGGGGGCGGGCCGGGGGTGGCGGCTGGGAGCCCGATCGCGGGGGGCGCCTGCACCCCCGGCGATGGGGCTCCCAGGAGCCCGGGGGGCGGGCCGGGGGTGGCGGCTGGGAGCCCGATCGCGGGGGGCGCCTGCACCCCCGGCGATGGGGCTCCCAGGAGCCCGGGGGGCGGGCCGGGGGTGGCGGCTGGGAGCCCGATCGCGGGGGGCGCCTGCACCCCCGGCGATGGGGCTCCCAGGAGCCCGGGGGGCGGGCCGGGGGTGGCGGCTGGGAGCCCGATCGCGGGGGGCGCCTGCACCCCCGGCGATGGGGCTCCCAGGAGCCCGGGGGGCGGGCCGGGGGTGGCGGCTGGGAGCCCGATCGCGGGGGGCGCCTGCACCCCCGGCGATGGGGCTCCCAGGAGCCCGGGGGGCGGGCCGGGGGTGGCGGCTGGGAGCCCGATCGCGGGGGGCGCCTGCACCCCCGGCGATGGGGCTCCCAGGAGCCCGGGGGGCGGGCCGGGGGTGGCGGCTGGGAGCCCGATCGCGGGGGGCGCCTGCACCCCCGGCGATGGGGCTCCCAGGAGCCCGGGGGGCGGGCCGGGGGTGGCGGCTGGGAGCCCGATCGCGGGGGGCGCCTGCACCCCCGGCGATGGGGCTCCCAGGAGCCCGGGGGGCGGGCCGGGGGTGGCGGCTGGGAGCCCGATCGCGGGGGGCGCCTGCACCCCCGGCGATGGGGCTCCCAGGAGCCCGGGGGGCGGGCCGGGGGTGGCGGCTGGGAGCCCGATCGCGGGGGGCGCCTGCACCCCCGGCGATGGGGCTCCCAGGAGCCCGGGGGGCGGGCCGGGGGTGGCGGCTGGGAGCCCGATCGCGGGGGGCGCCTGCACCCCCGGCGATGGGGCTCCCAGGAGCCCGGGGGGCGGGCCGGGGGTGGCGGCTGGGAGCCCGATCGCGGGGGGCGCCTGCACCCCCGGCGATGGGGCTCCCAGGAGCCCGGGGGGCGGGCCGGGGGTGGCGGCTGGGAGCCCGATCGCGGGGGGCGCCTGCACCCCCGGCGATGGGGCTCCCAGGAGCCCGGGGGGCGGGCCGGGGGTGGCGGCTGGGAGCCCGATCGCGGGGGGCGCCTGCACCCCCGGCGATGGGGCTCCCAGGAGCCCGGGGGGCGGGCCGGGGGTGGCGGCTGGGAGCCCGATCGCGGGGGGCGCCTGCACCCCCGGCGATGGGGCTCCCAGGAGCCCGGGGGGCGGGCCGGGGGTGGCGGCTGGGAGCCCGATCGCGGGGGGCGCCTGCACCCCCGGCGATGGGGCTCCCAGGAGCCCGGGGGGCGGGCCGGGGGTGGCGGCTGGGAGCCCGATCGCGGGGGGCGCCTGCACCCCCGGCGATGGGGCTCCCAGGAGCCCGGGGGGCGGGCCGGGGGTGGCGGCTGGGAGCCCGATCGCGGGGGGCGCCTGCACCCCCGGCGATGGGGCTCCCAGGAGCCCGGGGGGCGGGCCGGGGGTGGCGGCTGGGAGCCCGATCGCGGGGGGCGCCTGCACCCCCGGCGATGGGGCTCCCAGGAGCCCGGGGGGCGGGCCGGGGGTGGCGGCTGGGAGCCCGATCGCGGGGGGCGCCTGCACCCCCGGCGATGGGGCTCCCAGGAGCCCGGGGGGCGGGCCGGGGGTGGCGGCTGGGAGCCCGATCGCGGGGGGCGCCTGCACCCCCGGCGATGGGGCTCCCAGGAGCCCGGGGGGCGGGCCGGGGGTGGCGGCTGGGAGCCCGATCGCGGGGGGCGCCTGCACCCCCGGCGATGGGGCTCCCAGGAGCCCGGGGGGCGGGCCGGGGGTGGCGGCTGGGAGCCCGATCGCGGGGGGCGCCTGCACCCCCGGCGATGGGGCTCCCAGGAGCCCGGGGGGCGGGCCGGGGGTGGCGGCTGGGAGCCCGATCGCGGGGGGCGCCTGCACCCCCGGCGATGGGGCTCCCAGGAGCCCGGGGGGCGGGCCGGGGGTGGCGGCTGGGAGCCCGATCGCGGGGGGCGCCTGCACCCCCGGCGATGGGGCTCCCAGGAGCCCGGGGGGCGGGCCGGGGGTGGCGGCTGGGAGCCCGATCGCGGGGGGCGCCTGCACCCCCGGCGATGGGGCTCCCAGGAGCCCGGGGGGCGGGCCGGGGGTGGCGGCTGGGAGCCCGATCGCGGGGGGCGCCTGCACCCCCGGCGATGGGGCTCCCAGGAGCCCGGGGGGCGGGCCGGGGGTGGCGGCTGGGAGCCCGATCGCGGGGGGCGCCTGCACCCCCGGCGATGGGGCTCCCAGGAGCCCGGGGGGCGGGCCGGGGGTGGCGGCTGGGAGCCCGATCGCGGGGGGCGCCTGCACCCCCGGCGATGGGGCTCCCAGGAGCCCGGGGGGCGGGCCGGGGGTGGCGGCTGGGAGCCCGATCGCGGGGGGCGCCTGCACCCCCGGCGATGGGGCTCCCAGGAGCCCGGGGGGCGGGCCGGGGGTGGCGGCTGGGAGCCCGATCGCGGGGGGCGCCTGCACCCCCGGCGATGGGGCTCCCAGGAGCCCGGGGGGCGGGCCGGGGGTGGCGGCTGGGAGCCCGATCGCGGGGGGCGCCTGCACCCCCGGCGATGGGGCTCCCAGGAGCCCGGGGGGCGGGCCGGGGGTGGCGGCTGGGAGCCCGATCGCGGGGGGCGCCTGCACCCCCGGCGATGGGGCTCCCAGGAGCCCGGGGGGCGGGCCGGGGGTGGCGGCTGGGAGCCCGATCGCGGGGGGCGCCTGCACCCCCGGCGATGGGGCTCCCAGGAGCCCGGGGGGCGGGCCGGGGGTGGCGGCTGGGAGCCCGATCGCGGGGGGCGCCTGCACCCCCGGCGATGGGGCTCCCAGGAGCCAGGGGGGCGGGCCGGGGGTGGCGGCTGGGAGCCCGATCGCGGGGGGCGCCTGCACCCCCGGCGATGGGGCTCCCAGAAGCCAGGGGGGCGGGCCGGGGGTGGCGGCTGGGAGCCCGATCGCGGGGGGTGCCTGCACCCCCGGCGATGGGGCTCCCAGAAGCCAGGGGGGCGGGCCGGGGGTGGCGGCTGGGAGCCCGATCGCGGGGGGTGCCTGCACCCCCGGCGATGGGGCTCCCAGAAGCCAGGGGGGCGGGCCGGGGGTGGCGGCTGGGAGCCCGATCGCGGGGGGTGCCTGCACCCCCGGCGATGGGGCTCCCAGAAGCCAGGGGGGCGGGCCGGGGGTGGCGGCTGGGAGCCCGATCGCGGGGGGTGCCTGCACCCCCGGCGATGGGGCTCCCAGAAGCCAGGGGGGCGGGCCGGGGGTGGCGGCTGGGAGCCCGATCGCGGGGGGTGCCTGCACCCCCGGCGATGGGGCTCCCAGAAGCCAGGGGGGCGGGCCGGGGGTGGCGGCTGGGAGCCCGATCGCGGGGGGTGCCTGCACCCCCGGCGATGGGGCTCCCAGAAGCCAGGGGGGCGGGCCGGGGGTGGCGGCTGGGAGCCCGATCGCGGGGGGTGCCTGCACCCCCGGCGATGGGGCTCCCAGAAGCCAGGGGGGCGGGCCGGGGGTGGCGGCTGGGAGCCCGATCGCGGGGGGTGCCTGCACCCCCGGCGATGGGGCTCCCAGAAGCCAGGGGGGCGGGCCGGGGGTGGCGGCTGGGAGCCCGATCGGGGGGCGTGCCTGACCCCCCGGCGATGGGGCTCCCAGAAGCCAGGGGGGCGGGCCGGGGGTGGCGGCTGGGAGCCCGATCGCGGGGGGTGCCTGCACCCCCGGCGATGGGGCTCCCAGAAGCCAGGGGGGCGGGCCGGGGGTGGCGGCTGGGAGCCCGATCGGGGGGCGTGCCTGCACCCCCGGCGATGGGGCTCCCAGAAGCCAGGGGGGCGGGCCGGGGGTGGCGGCTGGGAGCCCGATCGCGGGGGGTGCCTGACCGCCCGGCGATGGGGCTCCCAGAAGCCAGGGGGGCGGGCCGGGGGTGGCGGCTGGGAGCCCGATCGTGGGGGGTGCCTGACCCCCCCGCGATGGGGCTCCCAGAAGCCAGGGGGGCCGTCCGGGGGTGGCTGCTGGCAACCTGATCTGGATATTTGGAAGAGTATCACAAGGGGTTGTCCAGTGTCTGTGATACTGAGATTAATATCTGTCTCTCGGCCTTGGAATATTGAGAAGGATGAAACAGAGTGAATGTCCACCGTGTGCCACATTGCGAGTAATATCAGCCTGTCCCCTCCATGGATATTAACAACAATATCCCAGACTGGGTGTACGCCTCCTGCTGTACAGAGTGCAATATCATCCTCTCCCTCCCAGGATAGTAATTACAATATCACTGGGCGGGAGCACACAGCCTGTGAATTATTATCATACTCTCCAACTCCTTATACTAGGAACTATATCTCAGAGAAACTGTCCCCTCAGTGCCATATTCGGACTAATAGCAAAGGCTTCTTCCGGGAATATTAGGAGCAATATTACCGCGTAGCTATCCATCCATTGCTATAATTGGAGTCATGTGATACTCTACCCCCGTTCATATTAGGATCAGTGTCACGTGGTGAGTGTACACCTACTGCGATATTAAAACTAAAGTCCTGCTTTCCGACCCTGGTTATTAAGAACAGCATCACAAGTAGGTTTACACTTCCTGTGGAATGAGGAATAATAATATGATTATTAATCATCAATGATCGATTTTAATCATTATCAATGATACTAAAAATTCATAAGATAGCATTATTAATTATGGATAATGATTTTCAATACATGATAATGCCTGCTTTCAATTAATTATTAATATTCATGTCATCAAATAATATTATTAGTTCCTAATACTAATCATTATTGTATTCCCAGCATCACTGGGTATTGAGTTAAGTCACATTAATTGCTAATATCCTAATATTATTATTAATAGTGATATTACTAATAATTATGATTACAAATGGTTAACCTTTTAAACCAGTATTCATTTTTACTCTCTTTATTGTGATCATTAATATCAATAATTATTATTAATATCAATATAATTATTAATATTAATGATTAACAGACTTGCTCCTGATGTAAACCCGGGAGAGGACGATGTTCATTTCTATATCACAACGGTGTACACCCCCCGTGAGAGAGTTTCCAACTTCTGCTTGGGAGAGGAGGATATGACAATCAGTTTCACTGGAAGTAGAAACAACGGTGGGATACTGTTCTGAATATTCAGGGGGAAGAGGCTGATGTGACTCCTAATAGAGAGGGGGTTACTCCCTCTGAGGTTGTGCACACTGGGGGTGTACAATCGTCTGAGAAGGAGTTGAAAATGTTCCGAAGGTGAGATGATATTACTCAGAATATGAGAAAGAGGCTGGGGGTCCACAAGGCTCCCAGAAGCCAGGGGGGCGGGCCGGGGGTGGCGGCTGGGAGCCCGATCGCGGGGGGTGCCTGCACCCCCGGCGATGGGGCTCCCAGAAGCCAGGGGGGCGGGCCGGGGGTGGCGGCTGGGAGCCCGATCGCGGGGGGCGCCTGCACCCCCGGCGATGGGGCTCCCAGGAGCCCGGGGGGCGGGCCGGGGGTGGCGGCTGGGAGCCCGATCGCGGGGGGCGCCTGCACCCCCGGCGATGGGGCTCCCAGGAGCCCGGGGGGCGGGCCGGGGGTGGCGGCTGGGAGCCCGATCGCGGGGGGCGCCTGCACCCCCGGCGATGGGGCTCCCAGGAGCCCGGGGGGCGGGCCGGGGGTGGCGGCTGGGAGCCCGATCGCGGGGGGCGCCTGCACCCCCGGCGATGGGGCTCCCAGGAGCCAGGGGGGCGGGCCGGGGGTGGCGGCTGGGAGCCCGATCGCGGGGGGTGCCTGCACCCCCGGCGATGGGGCTCCCAGAAGCCAGGGGGGCGGGCCGGGGGTGGCGGCTGGGAGCCCGATCGCGGGGGGTGCCTGCACCCCCGGCGATGGGGCTCCCAGAAGCCAGGGGGGCGGGCCGGGGGTGGCGGCTGGGAGCCCGATCGCGGGGGGTGCCTGCACCCCCGGCGATGGGGCTCCCAGAAGCCAGGGGGGCGGGCCGGGGGTGGCGGCTGGGAGCCCGATCGCGGGGGGTGCCTGCACCCCCGGCGATGGGGCTCCCAGAAGCCAGGGGGGCGGGCCGGGGGTGGCGGCTGGGAGCCCGATCGCGGGGGGTGCCTGCACCCCCGGCGATGGGGCTCCCAGAAGCCAGGGGGGCGGGCCGGGGGTGGCGGCTGGGAGCCCGATCGCGGGGGGTGCCTGCACCCCCGGCGATGGGGCTCCCAGAAGCCAGGGGGGCGGGCCGGGGGTGGCGGCTGGGAGCCCGATCGCGGGGGGTGCCTGCACCCCCGGCGATGGGGCTCCCAGAAGCCAGGGGGGCGGGCCGGGGGTGGCGGCTGGGAGCCCGATCGCGGGGGGTGCCTGCACCCCCGGCGATGGGGCTCCCAGAAGCCAGGGGGGCGGGCCGGGGGTGGCGGCTGGGAGCCCGATCGCGGGGGGTGCCTGCACCCCCGGCGATGGGGCTCCCAGAAGCCAGGGGGGCGGGCCGGGGGTGGCGGCTGGGAGCCCGATCGGGGGGCGTGCCTGACCCCCCGGCGATGGGGCTCCCAGAAGCCAGGGGGGCGGGCCGGGGGTGGCGGCTGGGAGCCCGATCGCGGGGGGTGCCTGCACCCCCGGCGATGGGGCTCCCAGAAGCCAGGGGGGCGGGCCGGGGGTGGCGGCTGGGAGCCCGATCGGGGGGCGTGCCTGCACCCCCGGCGATGGGGCTCCCAGAAGCCAGGGGGGCGGGCCGGGGGTGGCGGCTGGGAGCCCGATCGCGGGGGGTGCCTGACCGCCCGGCGATGGGGCTCCCAGAAGCCAGGGGGGCGGGCCGGGGGTGGCGGCTGGGAGCCCGATCGTGGGGGGTGCCTGACCCCCCCGCGATGGGGCTCCCAGAAGCCAGGGGGGCCGTCCGGGGGTGGCTGCTGGCAACCTGATCTGGATATTTGGAAGAGTATCACAAGGGGTTGTCCAGTGTCTGTGATACTGAGATTAATATCTGTCTCTCGGCCTTGGAATATTGAGAAGGATGAAACAGAGTGAATGTCCACCGTGTGCCACATTGCGAGTAATATCAGCCTGTCCCCTCCATGGATATTAACAACAATATCCCAGACTGGGTGTACGCCTCCTGCTGTACAGAGTGCAATATCATCCTCTCCCTCCCAGGATAGTAATTACAATATCACTGGGCGGGAGCACACAGCCTGTGAATTATTATCATACTCTCCAACTCCTTATACTAGGAACTATATCTCAGAGAAACTGTCCCCTCAGTGCCATATTCGGACTAATAGCAAAGGCTTCTTCCGGGAATATTAGGAGCAATATTACCGCGTAGCTATCCATCCATTGCTATAATTGGAGTCATGTGATACTCTACCCCCGTTCATATTAGGATCAGTGTCACGTGGTGAGTGTACACCTACTGCGATATTAAAACTAAAGTCCTGCTTTCCGACCCTGGTTATTAAGAACAGCATCACAAGTAGGTTTACACTTCCTGTGGAATGAGGAATAATAATATGATTATTAATCATCAATGATCGATTTTAATCATTATCAATGATACTAAAAATTCATAAGATAGCATTATTAATTATGGATAATGATTTTCAATACATGATAATGCCTGCTTTCAATTAATTATTAATATTCATGTCATCAAATAATATTATTAGTTCCTAATACTAATCATTATTGTATTCCCAGCATCACTGGGTATTGAGTTAAGTCACATTAATTGCTAATATCCTAATATTATTATTAATAGTGATATTACTAATAATTATGATTACAAATGGTTAACCTTTTAAACCAGTATTCATTTTTACTCTCTTTATTGTGATCATTAATATCAATAATTATTATTAATATCAATATAATTATTAATATTAATGATTAACAGACTTGCTCCTGATGTAAACCCGGGAGAGGACGATGTTCATTTCTATATCACAACGGTGTACACCCCCCGTGAGAGAGTTTCCAACTTCTGCTTGGGAGAGGAGGATATGACAATCAGTTTCACTGGAAGTAGAAACAACGGTGGGATACTGTTCTGAATATTCAGGGGGAAGAGGCTGATGTGACTCCTAATAGAGAGGGGGTTACTCCCTCTGAGGTTGTGCACACTGGGGGTGTACAATCGTCTGAGAAGGAGTTGAAAATGTTCCGAAGGTGAGATGATATTACTCAGAATATGAGAAAGAGGCTGGGGGTCCACAAGGCTCCCAGAAGCCAGGGGGGCGGGCCGGGGGTGGCGGCTGGGAGCCCGATCGCGGGGGGTGCCTGCACCCCCGGCGATGGGGCTCCCAGAAGCCAGGGGGGCGGGCCGGGGGTGGCGGCTGGGAGCCCGATCGCGGGGGGTGCCTGCACCCCCGGCGATGGGGCTCCCAGAAGCCAGGGGGGCGGGCCGGGGGTGGCGGCTGGGAGCCCGATCGCGGGGGGTGCCTGCACCCCCGGCGATGGGGCTCCCAGAAGCCAGGGGGGCGGGCCGGGGGTGGCGGCTGGGAGCCCGATCGCGGGGGGTGCCTGCACCCCCGGCGATGGGGCTCCCAGAAGCCAGGGGGGCGGGCCGGGGGTGGCGGCTGGGAGCCCGATCGCGGGGGGTGCCTGCACCCCCGGCGATGGGGCTCCCAGAAGCCAGGGGGGCGGGCCGGGGGTGGCGGCTGGGAGCCCGATCGCGGGGGGTGCCTGCACCCCCGGCGATGGGGCTCCCAGAAGCCAGGGGGGCGGGCCGGGGGTGGCGGCTGGGAGCCCGATCGCGGGGGGTGCCTGCACCCCCGGCGATGGGGCTCCCAGAAGCCAGGGGGGCGGGCCGGGGGTGGCGGCTGGGAGCCCGATCGCGGGGGGTGCCTGCACCCCCGGCGATGGGGCTCCCAGAAGCCAGGGGGGCGGGCCGGGGGTGGCGGCTGGGAGCCCGATCGCGGGGGGTGCCTGCACCCCCGGCGATGGGGCTCCCAGAAGCCAGGGGGGCGGGCCGGGGGTGGCGGCTGGGAGCCCGATCGCGGGGGGTGCCTGCACCCCCGGCGATGGGGCTCCCAGAAGCCAGGGGGGCGGGCCGGGGGTGGCGGCTGGGAGCCCGATCGCGGGGGGTGCCTGCACCCCCGGCGATGGGGCTCCCAGAAGCCAGGGGGGCGGGCCGGGGGTGGCGGCTGGGAGCCCGATCGCGGGGGGTGCCTGCACCCCCGGCGATGGGGCTCCCAGAAGCCAGGGGGGCGGGCCGGGGGTGGCGGCTGGGAGCCCGATCGCGGGGGGTGCCTGCACCCCCGGCGATGGGGCTCCCAGAAGCCAGGGGGGCGGGCCGGGGGTGGCGGCTGGGAGCCCGATCGCGGGGGGTGCCTGCACCCCCGGCGATGGGGCTCCCAGAAGCCAGGGGGCGGGCCGGGGGTGGCGGCTGGGAGCCCGATCGCGGGGGGTGCCTGCACCCCCGGCGATGGGGCTCCCAGAAGCCAGGGGGGCGGGCCGGGGGTGGCGGCTGGGAGCCCGATCGCGGGGGGTGCCTGCACCCCCGGCGATGGGGCTCCCAGAAGCCAGGGGGGCGGGCCGGGGGTGGCGGCTGGGAGCCCGATCGCGGGGGGTGCCTGCACCCCCGGCGATGGGGCTCCCAGAAGCCAGGGGGGCGGGCCGGGGGTGGCGGCTGGGAGCCCGATCGCGGGGGGTGCCTGCACCCCCGGCGATGGGGCTCCCAGAAGCCAGGGGGGCGGGCCGGGGGTGGCGGCTGGGAGCCCGATCGCGGGGGGTGCCTGCACCCCCGGCGATGGGGCTCCCAGAAGCCAGGGGGGCGGGCCGGGGGTGGCGGCTGGGAGCCCGATCGCGGGGGGTGCCTGCACCCCCGGCGATGGGGCTCCCAGAAGCCAGGGGGGCGGGCCGGGGGTGGCGGCTGGGAGCCCGATCGCGGGGGGTGCCTGCACCCCCGGCGATGGGGCTCCCAGAAGCCAGGGGGGCGGGCCGGGGGTGGCGGCTGGGAGCCCGATCGCGGGGGGTGCCTGCACCCCCGGCGATGGGGCTCCCAGAAGCCAGGGGGCGGGCCGGGGGTGGCGGCTGGGAGCCCGATCGCGGGGGGTGCCTGCACCCCCGGCGATGGGGCTCCCAGAAGCCAGGGGGGCGGGCCGGGGGTGGCGGCTGGGAGCCCGATCGCGGGGGGTGCCTGCACCCCCGGCGATGGGGCTCCCAGAAGCCAGGGGGGCGGGCCGGGGGTGGCGGCTGGGAGCCCGATCGCGGGGGGTGCCTGCACCCCCGGCGATGGGGCTCCCAGAAGCCAGGGGGGCGGGCCGGGGGTGGCGGCTGGGAGCCCGATCGCGGGGGGTGCCTGCACCCCCGGCGATGGGGCTCCCAGAAGCCAGGGGGGCGGGCCGGGGGTGGCGGCTGGGAGCCCGATCGCGGGGGGTGCCTGCACCCCCGGCGATGGGGCTCCCAGAAGCCAGGGGGGCGGGCCGGGGGTGGCGGCTGGGAGCCCGATCGCGGGGGGTGCCTGCACCCCCGGCGATGGGGCTCCCAGAAGCCAGGGGGGCGGGCCGGGGGTGGCGGCTGGGAGCCCGATCGCGGGGGGTGCCTGCACCCCCGGCGATGGGGCTCCCAGAAGCCAGGGGGGCGGGCCGGGGGTGGCGGCTGGGAGCCCGATCGCGGGGGGTGCCTGCACCCCCGGCGATGGGGCTCCCAGAAGCCAGGGGGGCGGGCCGGGGGTGGCGGCTGGGAGCCCGATCGCGGGGGGTGCCTGCACCCCCGGCGATGGGGCTCCCAGAAGCCAGGGGGGCGGGCCGGGGGTGGCGGCTGGGAGCCCGATCGCGGGGGGTGCCTGCACCCCCGGCGATGGGGCTCCCAGAAGCCAGGGGGGCGGGCCGGGGGTGGCGGCTGGGAGCCCGATCGCGGGGGGTGCCTGCACCCCCGGCGATGGGGCTCCCAGAAGCCAGGGGGGCGGGCCGGGGGTGGCGGCTGGGAGCCCGATCGCGGGGGGTGCCTGCACCCCCGGCGATGGGGCTCCCAGAAGCCAGGGGGGCGGGCCGGGGGTGGCGGCTGGGAGCCCGATCGCGGGGGGTGCCTGCACCCCCGGCGATGGGGCTCCCAGAAGCCAGGGGGGCGGGCCGGGGGTGGCGGCTGGGAGCCCGATCGCGGGGGGTGCCTGCACCCCCGGCGATGGGGCTCCCAGAAGCCAGGGGGGCGGGCCGGGGGTGGCGGCTGGGAGCCCGATCGCGGGGGGTGCCTGCACCCCCGGCGATGGGGCTCCCAGAAGCCAGGGGGGCGGGCCGGGGGTGGCGGCTGGGAGCCCGATCGCGGGGGGTGCCTGCACCCCCGGCGATGGGGCTCCCAGAAGCCAGGGGGGCGGGCCGGGGGTGGCGGCTGGGAGCCCGATCGCGGGGGGTGCCTGCACCCCCGGCGATGGGGCTCCCAGAAGCCAGGGGGGCGGGCCGGGGGTGGCGGCTGGGAGCCCGATCGCGGGGGGTGCCTGCACCCCCGGCGATGGGGCTCCCAGAAGCCAGGGGGGCGGGCCGGGGGTGGCGGCTGGGAGCCCGATCGCGGGGGGTGCCTGCACCCCCGGCGATGGGGCTCCCAGAAGCCAGGGGGGCGGGCCGGGGGTGGCGGCTGGGAGCCCGATCGCGGGGGGTGCCTGCACCCCCGGCGATGGGGCTCCCAGAAGCCAGGGGGGCGGGCCGGGGGTGGCGGCTGGGAGCCCGATCGCGGGGGGTGCCTGCACCCCCGGCGATGGGGCTCCCAGAAGCCAGGGGGGCGGGCCGGGGGTGGCGGCTGGGAGCCCGATCGCGGGGGGTGCCTGCACCCCCGGCGATGGGGCTCCCAGAAGCCAGGGGGGCGGGCCGGGGGTGGCGGCTGGGAGCCCGATCGCGGGGGGTGCCTGCACCCCCGGCGATGGGGCTCCCAGAAGCCAGGGGGGCGGGCCGGGGGTGGCGGCTGGGAGCCCGATCGCGGGGGGTGCCTGCACCCCCGGCGATGGGGCTCCCAGAAGCCAGGGGGGCGGGCCGGGGGTGGCGGCTGGGAGCCCGATCGCGGGGGGTGCCTGCACCCCCGGCGATGGGGCTCCCAGAAGCCAGGGGGGCGGGCCGGGGGTGGCGGCTGGGAGCCCGATCGCGGGGGGTGCCTGCACCCCCGGCGATGGGGCTCCCAGAAGCCAGGGGGGCGGGCCGGGGGTGGCGGCTGGGAGCCCGATCGCGGGGGGTGCCTGCACCCCCGGCGATGGGGCTCCCAGAAGCCAGGGGGGCGGGCCGGGGGTGGCGGCTGGGAGCCCGATCGCGGGGGGTGCCTGCACCCCCGGCGATGGGGCTCCCAGAAGCCAGGGGGGCGGGCCGGGGGTGGCGGCTGGGAGCCCGATCGCGGGGGGTGCCTGCACCCCCGGCGATGGGGCTCCCAGAAGCCAGGGGGGCGGGCCGGGGGTGGCGGCTGGGAGCCCGATCGGGGGGCGTGCCTGACCCCCCGGCGATGGGGCTCCCAGAAGCCAGGGGGGCGGGCCGGGGGTGGCGGCTGGGAGCCCGATCGCGGGGGGTGCCTGCACCCCCGGCGATGGGGCTCCCAGAAGCCAGGGGGGCGGGCCGGGGGTGGCGGCTGGGAGCCCGATCGCGGGGGGTGCCTGCACCCCCGGCGATGGGGCTCCCAGAAGCCAGGGGGGCGGGCCGGGGGTGGCGGCTGGGAGCCCGATCGGGGGGCGTGCCTGACCCCACGGCGATGGGGCTCCCAGAAGCCAGGGGGGCGGGCCGGGGGTGGCGGCTGGGAGCCCGATCGGGGGGCGTGCCTGACCCCACGGCGATGGGGCTCCCAGAAGCCAGGGGGGCGGGCCGGGGGTGGCGGCTGGGAGCCCGATCGCGGGGGGTGCCTGCACCCCCGGCGATGGGGCTCCCAGAAGCCAGGGGGGCGGGCCGGGGGTGGCGGCTGGGAGCCCGATCGGGGGGCGTGCCTGCACCCCCGGCGATGGGGCTCCCAGAAGCCAGGGGGGCGGGCCGGGGGTGGCGGCTGGGAGCCCGATCGCGGGGGGTGCCTGACCGCCCGGCGATGGGGCTCCCAGAAGCCAGGGGGGCGGGCCGGGGGTGGCGGCTGGGAGCCCGATCGTGGGGGGTGCCTGACCCCCCCGCGATGGGGCTCCCAGAAGCCAGGGGGGCCGTCCGGGGGTGGCTGCTGGCAACCTGATCTGGATATTTGGAAGAGTATCACAAGGGGTTGTCCAGTGTCTGTGATACTGAGATTAATATCTGTCTCTCGGCCTTGGAATATTGAGAAGGATGAAACAGAGTGAATGTCCACCGTGTGCCACATTGCGAGTAATATCAGCCTGTCCCCTCCATGGATATTAACAACAATATCCCAGACTGGGTGTACGCCTCCTGCTGTACAGAGTGCAATATCATCCTCTCCCTCCCAGGATAGTAATTACAATATCACTGGGCGGGAGCACACAGCCTGTGAATTATTATCATACTCTCCAACTCCTTATACTAGGAACTATATCTCAGAGAAACTGTCCCCTCAGTGCCATATTCGGACTAATAGCAAAGGCTTCTTCCGGGAATATTAGGAGCAATATTACCGCGTAGCTATCCATCCATTGCTATAATTGGAGTCATGTGATACTCTACCCCCGTTCATATTAGGATCAGTGTCACGTGGTGAGTGTACACCTACTGCGATATTAAAACTAAAGTCCTGCTTTCCGACCCTGGTTATTAAGAACAGCATCACAAGTAGGTTTACACTTCCTGTGGAATGAGGAATAATAATATGATTATTAATCATCAATGATCGATTTTAATCATTATCAATGATACTAAAAATTCATAAGATAGCATTATTAATTATGGATAATGATTTTCAATACATGATAATGCCTGCTTTCAATTAATTATTAATATTCATGTCATCAAATAATATTATTAGTTCCTAATACTAATCATTATTGTATTCCCAGCATCACTGGGTATTGAGTTAAGTCACATTAATTGCTAATATCCTAATATTATTATTAATAGTGATATTACTAATAATTATGATTACAAATGGTTAACCTTTTAAACCAGTATTCATTTTTACTCTCTTTATTGTGATCATTAATATCAATAATTATTATTAATATCAATATAATTATTAATATTAATGATTAACAGACTTGCTCCTGATGTAAACCCGGGAGAGGACGATGTTCATTTCTATATCACAACGGTGTACACCCCCCGTGAGAGAGTTTCCAACTTCTGCTTGGGAGAGGAGGATATGACAATCAGTTTCACTGGAAGTAGAAACAACGGTGGGATACTGTTCTGAATATTCAGGGGGAAGAGGCTGATGTGACTCCTAATAGAGAGGGGGTTACTCCCTCTGAGGTTGTGCACACTGGGGGTGTACAATCGTCTGAGAAGGAGTTGAAAATGTTCCGAAGGTGAGATGATATTACTCAGAATATGAGAAAGAGGCTGGGGGTCCACAAGGCTCCCAGAAGCCAGGGGGGCGGGCCGGGGGTGGCGGCTGGGAGCCCGATCGCGGGGGGTGCCTGCACCCCCGGCGATGGGGCTCCCAGAAGCCAGGGGGGCGGGCCGGGGGTGGCGGCTGGGAGCCCGATCGCCGGGGGTGCCTGCACCCCCGGCGATGGGGCTCCCAGAAGCCAGGGGGGCGGGCCGGGGGTGGCGGCTGGGAGCCCGATCGCGGGGGGTGCCTGCACCCCCGGCGATGGGGCTCCCAGAAGCCAGGGGGGCCGGCCGGGGGTGGCGGCTGGGAGCCCGATCGCGGGGGGTGCCTGCACCCCCGGCGATGGGGCTCCCAGAAGCCAGGGGGGCGGGCCGGGGGTGGCGGCTGGGAGCCCGATCGCGGGGGGTGCCTGCACCCCCGGCGATGGGGCTCCCAGAAGCCAGGGGGGCGGGCCGGGGGTGGCGGCTGGGAGCCCGATCGCGGGGGGTGCCTGCACCCCCGGCGATGGGGCTCCCAGAAGCCAGGGGGGCGGGCCGGGGGTGGCGGCTGGGAGCCCGATCGCGGGGGGTGCCTGCACCCCCGGCGATGGGGCTCCCAGAAGCCAGGGGGGCGGGCCGGGGGTGGCGGCTGGGAGCCCGATCGCGGGGGGTGCCTGCACCCCCGGCGATGGGGCTCCCAGAAGCCAGGGGGGCGGGCCGGGGGTGGCGGCTGGGAGCCCGATCGCGGGGGGTGCCTGCACCCCCGGCGATGGGGCTCCCAGAAGCCAGGGGGGCGGGCCGGGGGTGGCGGCTGGGAGCCCGATCGCGGGGGGTGCCTGCACCCCCGGCGATGGGGCTCCCAGAAGCCAGGGGGGCGGACCGGGTGTGGCGGCTGGGAGCCCGATCGCGGGGGGTGCCTGCACCCCCGGCGATGGGGCTCCCAGAAGCCAGGGGGGCGGGCCGGGGGTGGCGGCTGGGAGCCCGATCGCGGGGGGTGCCTGCACCCCCGGCGATGGGGCTCCCAGAAGCCAGGGGGGCGGGCCGGGGTTGGCGGCTGGGAGCCCGATCGGGGGGCGTGCCTGACCCCTCGGCGATGGGGCTCCCAGAAGCCAGGGGGGCGGGCCGGGGGTGGCGGCTGGGAGCCCGATCGCGGGGGGTGCCTGACCGCCCGGCGATGGGGCTCCCAGAAGCCAGGGGGGCGGGCCGGGGGTGGCGGCTGGGAGCCCGATCGCGGGGGGTGCCTGACCCCCCCGCGATGGGGCTCCCAGAAGCCAGGGGGGCCGTCCGGGGGTGGCTGCTGGCAACCTGATCTGGATATTTGGAAGAGTATCACAAGGGGTTGTCCAGTGTCTGTGATACTGAGATTAATATCTGTCTCTCGGCCTTGGAATATTGAGAAGGATGAAACAGAGTGAATGTCCACCGTGTGCCACATTGCGAGTAATATCAGCCTGTCCCCTCCATGGATATTAACAACAATATCCCAGACTGGGTGTACGCCTCCTGCTGTACAGAGTGCAATATCATCCTCTCCCTCCCAGGATAGTAATTACAATATCACTGGGCGGGAGCACACAGCCTGTGAATTATTATCATACTCTCCAACTCCTTATACTAGGAACTATATCTCAGAGAAACTGTCCCCTCAGTGCCATATTCGGACTAATAGCAAAGGCTTCTTCCGGGAATATTAGGAGCAATATTACCGCGTAGCTATCCATCCATTGCTATAATTGGAGTCATGTGATACTCTACCCCCGTTCATATTAGGATCAGTGTCACGTGGTGAGTGTACACCTACTGCGATATTAAAACTAAAGTCCTGCTTTCCGACCCTGGTTATTAAGAACAGCATCACAAGTAGGTTTACACTTCCTGTGGAATGAGGAATAATAATATGATTATTAATCATCAATGATCGATTTTAATCATTATCAATGATACTAAAAATTCATAAGATACCATTATTAATTATGGATAATGATTTTCAATACATGATAATGCCTGCTTTCAATTAATTATTAATATTCATGTCATCAAATAATATTATTAGTTCCTAATACTAATCATTATTGTATTCCCAGCATCACTGGGTATTGAGTTAAGTCACATTAATTGCTAATATCCTAATATTATTATTAATAGTGATATTACTAATAATTATGATTACAAATGGTTAACCTTTTAAACCAGTATTCATTTTTACTCTCTTTATTGTGATCATTAATATCAATAATTATTATTAATATTAATATAATTATTAATATTAATGATTAACAGACTTGCTCCTGATGTAAACCCGGGAGAGGACGATGTTCATTTCTATATCACAACGGTGTACACCCCCCGTGAGAGAGTTTCCAACTTCTGCTTGGGAGAGGAGGATATGACAATCAGTTTCACTGGAAGTAGAAACAACGGTGGGATACTGTTCTGAATATTCAGGGAGGAAGAGGCTGATGTGACTCCTAATAGAGAGGGGGTTACTCCCTCTGAGGTTGTGCACACTGGGGGTGTACAATCGTCTGAGAAGGAGTTGAAAATGTTCCGAAGGTGAGATGATATTACTCAGAATATGAGAAAGAGGCTGGGGGTCCACAAGGCTCCCAGAAGCCAGGGGGGCGGGCAGGGGGTGGCGGCTGGGAGCCCGATCGCGGGGGGTGCCTGCACCCCCGGCGATGGGGCTCCCAGAAGCCAGGGGGGCGGGCCGGGGGTGGCGGCTGGGAGCCCGATCGGGGGGCGTGCCTGCACCCCCGGCGATGGGGCTCCCAGAAGCCAGGGGGGCGGGCCGGGGTTGGCGGCTGGGAGCCCGATCGGGGGGCGTGCCTGACCCCGCGGCGATGGGGCTCCCAGAAGCCAGGGGGGCGGGCCGGGGGTGGCGGCTGGGAGCCCGATCGCGGGGGGTGCCTGCACCCCCGGCGATGGGGCTCCCAGAAGCCAGGGGGGCGGGCCGGGGGTGGCGGCTGGGAGCCCGATCGCGGGGGGTGCCTGCACCCCCGGCGATGGGGCTCCCAGAAGCCAGGGGGGCGGGCCGGGGGTGGCGGCTGGGAGCCCGATCGCGGGGGGTGCCTGCACCCCCGGCGATGGGGCTCCCAGAAGCCAGGGGGGCGGGCCGGGGGTGGCGGCTGGGAGCCCGATCGCGGGGGGTGCCTGCACCCCCGGCGATGGGGCTCCCAGAAGCCAGGGGGGCGGGCCGGGGGTGACGGCTGGGAGCCCGATCGCGGGGGGTGCCTGCACCCCCGGCGATGGGGCTCCCAGAAGCCAGGGGGGCGGGCCGGGGGTGGCGGCTGGGAGCCCGATCGCGGGGGGTGCCTGCACCCCCGGCGATGGGGCTCCCAGAAGCCAGGGGGGCGGGCCGGGGGTGGCGGCTGGGAGCCCGATCGCGGGGGGTGCCTGCACCCCCGGCGATGGGGCTCCCAGAAGCCAGGGGGGCGGGCCGGGGGTGGCGGCTGGGAGCCCGATCGCGGGGGGTGCCTGCACCCCCGGCGATGGGGCTCCCAGAAGCCAGGGGGGCGGGCCGGGGGTGGCGGCTGGGAGCCCGATCGCGGGGGGTGCCTGCACCCCCGGCGATGGGGCTCCCAGAAGCCAGGGGGGCGGGCCGGGGGTGGCGGCTGGGAGCCCGATCGGGGGGGGTGCCTGCACCCCCGGCGATGGGGCTCCCAGAAGCCAGGGGGGCGGGCCGGGGGTGGCGGCTGGGAGCCCGATCGCGGGGGGTGCCTGCACCCCCGGCGATGTGGCTCCCAGAAGCCAGGGGGGCGGGCCGGGGGTGGCGGCTGGGAGCCCGATCGCGGGGGGTGCCTGCACCCCCGGCGATGGGGCTCCCAGAAGCCAGGGGGGCGGGCCGGGGGTGGCGGCTGGGAGCCCGATCGCGGGGGGTGCCTGCACCCCCGGCGATGGGGCTCCCAGAAGCCAGGGGGGCGGGCCGGGGGTGGCGGCTGGGAGCCCGATCGCGGGGGGTGCCTGCACCCCCGGCGATGGGGCTCCCAGAAGCCAGGGGGGCGGGCCGGGGGTGGCGGCTGGGAGCCCGATCGCCGGGGGTGCCTGCACCCCCGGCGATGGGGCTCCCAGAAGCCAGGGGGGCGGGCCGGGGGTGGCGGCTGGGAGCCCGATCGCGGGGGGTGCCTGCACCCCCGGCGATGGGGCTCCCAGAAGCCAGGGGGGCGGGCCGGGGGTGGCGGCTGGGAGCCCGATCGCGGGGGGTGCCTGCACCCCCGGCGATGGGGCTCCCAGAAGCCAGGGGGGCGGGCCGGGGGTGGCGGCTGGGAGCCCGATCGCGGGGGGTGCCTGCACCCCCGGCGATGGGGCTCCCAGAAGCCAGGGGGGCGGGCCGGGGGTGGCGGCTGGGAGCCCGATCGCGGGGGGTGCCTGCACCCCCGGCGATGGGGCTCCCAGAAGCCAGGGGGGCGGGCCGGGGGTGGCGGCTGGGAGCCCGATCGCGGGGGGTGCCTGACCGCCCGGCGATGGGGCTCCCAGAAGCCAGGGGGGCGGGCCGGGGGTGGCGGCTGGGAGCCCGATCGCGGGGGGTGCCTGACCCCCCCGCGATGGGGCTCCCAGAAGCCAGGGGGGCCGTCCGGGGGTGGCTGCTGGCAACCTGATCTGGATATTTGGAAGAGTATCACAAGGGGTTGTCCAGTGTCTGTGATACTGAGATTAATATCTGTCTCTCGGCCTTGGAATATTGAGAAGGATGAAACAGAGTGAATGTCCACCGTGTGCCACATTGCGAGTAATATCAGCCTGTCCCCTCCATGGATATTAACAACAATATCCCAGACTGGGTGTACGCCTCCTGCTGTACAGAGTGCAATATCATCCTCTCCCTCCCAGGATAGTAATTACAATATCACTGGGCGGGAGCACACAGCCTGTGAATTATTATCATACTCTCCAACTCCTTATACTAGGAACTATATCTCAGAGAAACTGTCCCCTCAGTGCCATATTCGGACTAATAGCAAAGGCTTCTTCCGGGAATATTAGGAGCAATATTACCGCGTAGCTATCCATCCATTGCTATAATTGGAGTCATGTGATACTCTACCCCCGTTCATATTAGGATCAGTGTCACGTGGTGAGTGTACACCTACTGCGATATTAAAACTAAAGTCCTGCTTTCCGACCCTGGTTATTAAGAACAGCATCACAAGTAGGTTTACACTTCCTGTGGAATGAGGAATAATAATATGATTATTAATCATCAATGATCGATTTTAATCATTATCAATGATACTAAAAATTCATAAGATAGCATTATTAATTATGGATAATGATTTTCAATACATGATAATGCCTGCTTTCAATTAATTATTAATATTCATGTCATCAAATAATATTATTAGTTCCTAATACTAATCATTATTGTATTCCCAGCATCACTGGGTATTGAGTTAAGTCACATTAATTGCTAATATCCTAATATTATTATTAATAGTGATATTACTAATAATTATGATTACAAATGGTTAACCTTTTAAACCAGTATTCATTTTTACTCTCTTTATTGTGATCATTAATATCAATAATTATTATTAATATCAATATAATTATTAATATTAATGATTAACAGACTTGCTCCTGATGTAAACCCGGGAGAGGACGATGTTCATTTCTATATCACAACGGTGTACACCCCCCGTGAGAGAGTTTCCAACTTCTGCTTGGGAGAGGAGGATATGACAATCAGTTTCACTGGAAGTAGAAACAACGGTGGGATACTGTTCTGAATATTCAGGGGGAAGAGGCTGATGTGACTCCTAATAGAGAGGGGGTTACTCCCTCTGAGGTTGTGCACACTGGGGGTGTACAATCGTCTGAGAAGGAGTTGAAAATGTTCCGAAGGTGAGATGATATTACTCAGAATATGAGAAAGAGGCTGGGGGTCCACAAGGCTCCCAGAAGCCAGGGGGGCGGGCCGGGGGTGGCGGCTGGGAGCCCGATCGCGGGGGGTGCCTGCACCCCCGGCGATGGGGCTCCCAGAAGCCAGGGGGGCGGGCCGGGGGTGGCGGCTGGGAGCCCGATCGCGGGGGGTGCCTGCACCCCCGGCGATGGGGCTCCCAGAAGCCAGGGGGGCGGGCCGGGGGTGGCGGCTGGGAGCCCGATCGCGGGGGGTGCCTGCACCCCCGGCGATGGGGCTCCCAGAAGCCAGGGGGGCGGGCCGGGGGTGGCGGCTGGGAGCCCGATCGCGGGGGGTGCCTGCACCCCCGGCGATGGGGCTCCCAGAAGCCAGGGGGGCGGGCCGGGGGTGGCGGCTGGGAGCCCGATCGCGGGGGGTGCCTGCACCCCCGGCGATGGGGCTCCCAGAAGCCAGGGGGGCGGGCCGGGGGTGGCGGCTGGGAGCCCGATCGCGGGGGGTGCCTGCACCCCCGGCGATGGGGCTCCCAGAAGCCAGGGGGGCGGGCCGGGGGTGGCGGCTGGGAGCCCGATCGCGGGGGGTGCCTGCACCCCCGGCGATGGGGCTCCCAGAAGCCAGGGGGGCGGGCCGGGGGTGGCGGCTGGGAGCCCGATCGCGGGGGGTGCCTGCACCCCCGGCGATGGGGCTCCCAGAAGCCAGGGGGGCGGGCCGGGGGTGGCGGCTGGGAGCCCGATCGCGGGGGGTGCCTGCACCCCCGGCGATGGGGCTCCCAGAAGCCAGGGGGGCGGGCCGGGGGTGGCGGCTGGGAGCCCGATCGCGGGGGGTGCCTGCACCCCCGGCGATGGGGCTCCCAGAAGCCAGGGGGGCGGGCCGGGGGTGGCGGCTGGGAGCCCGATCGCGGGGGGTGCCTGCACCCCCGGCGATGGGGCTCCCAGAAGCCAGGGGGGCGGGCCGGGGGTGGCGGCTGGGAGCCCGATCGCGGGGGGTGCCTGCACCCCCGGCGATGGGGCTCCCAGAAGCCAGGGGGGCGGGCCGGGGGTGGCGGCTGGGAGCCCGATCGCGGGGGGTGCCTGCACCCCCGGCGATGGGGCTCCCAGAAGCCAGGGGGGCGGGCCGGGGGTGGCGGCTGGGAGCCCGATCGCGGGGGGTGCCTGCACCCCCGGCGATGGGGCTCCCAGAAGCCAGGGGGGCGGGCCGGGGGTGGCGGCTGGGAGCCCGATCGCGGGGGGTGCCTGCACCCCCGGCGATGGGGCTCCCAGAAGCCAGGGGGGCGGGCCGGGGGTGGCGGCTGGGAGCCCGATCGCGGGGGGTGCCTGCACCCCCGGCGATGGGGCTCCCAGAAGCCAGGGGGGCGGGCCGGGGGTGGCGGCTGGGAGCCCGATCGCGGGGGGTGCCTGCACCCCCGGCGATGGGGCTCCCAGAAGCCAGGGGGGCGGGCCGGGGGTGGCGGCTGGGAGCCCGATCGCGGGGGGTGCCTGCACCCCCGGCGATGGGGCTCCCAGAAGCCAGGGGGGCGGGCCGGGGGTGGCGGCTGGGAGCCCGATCGCGGGGGGTGCCTGCACCCCCGGCGATGGGGCTCCCAGAAGCCAGGGGGGCGGGCCGGGGGTGGCGGCTGGGAGCCCGATCGCGGGGGGTGCCTGCACCCCCGGCGATGGGGCTCCCAGAAGCCAGGGGGCGGGCCGGGGGTGGCGGCTGGGAGCCCGATCGCGGGGGGTGCCTGCACCCCCGGCGATGGGGCTCCCAGAAGCCAGGGGGGCGGGCCGGGGGTGGCGGCTGGGAGCCCGATCGGGGGGCGTGCCTGACCCCCCGGCGATGGGGCTCCCAGAAGCCAGGGGGGCGGGCCGGGGGTGGCGGCTGGGAGCCCGATCGCGGGGGGTGCCTGCACCCCCGGCGATGGGGCTCCCAGAAGCCAGGGGGGCGGGCCGGGGGTGGCGGCTGGGAGCCCGATCGCGGGGGGTGCCTGCACCCCCGGCGATGGGGCTCCCAGAAGCCAGGGGGGCGGGCCGGGGGTGGCGGCTGGGAGCCCGATCGGGGGGCGTGCCTGACCCCACGGCGATGGGGCTCCCAGAAGCCAGGGGGGCGGGCCGGGGGTGGCGGCTGGGAGCCCGATCGCGGGGGGTGCCTGCACCCCCGGCGATGGGGCTCCCAGAAGTCAGGGGGGCGGGCCGGGGGTGGCGGCTGGGAGCCCGATCGCGGGGGGTGCCTGCACCCCCGGCGATGGGGCTCCCAGAAGCCAGGGGGGCGGGCCGGGGGTGGCGGCTGGGAGCCTGATCGGGGGGCGTGCCTGCACCCCCGGCGATGGGGCTCCCAGAAGCCAGGGGGGCGGGCCGGGGGTGGCGGCTGGGAGCCCGATCGCGGGGGGTGCCTGACCGCCCGGCGATGGGGCTCCCAGAAGCCAGGGGGGCGGGCCGGGGGTGGCGGCTGGGAGCCCGATCGTGGGGGGTGCCTGACCCCCCCGCGATGGGGCTCCCAGAAGCCAGGGGGGCCGTCCGGGGGTGGCTGCTGGCAACCTGATCTGGATATTTGGAAGAGTATCACAAGGGGTTGTCCAGTGTCTGTGATACTGAGATTAATATCTGTCTCTCGGCCTTGGAATATTGAGAAGGATGAAACAGAGTGAATGTCCACCGTGTGCCACATTGCGAGTAATATCAGCCTGTCCCCTCCATGGATATTAACAACAATATCCCAGACTGGGTGTACGCCTCCTGCTGTACAGAGTGCAATATCATCCTCTCCCTCCCAGGATAGTAATTACAATATCACTGGGCGGGAGCACACAGCCTGTGAATTATTATCATACTCTCCAACTCCTTATACTAGGAACTATATCTCAGAGAAACTGTCCCCTCAGTGCCATATTCGGACTAATAGCAAAGGCTTCTTCCGGGAATATTAGGAGCAATATTACCGCGTAGCTATCCATCCATTGCTATAATTGGAGTCATGTGATACTCTACCCCCGTTCATATTAGGATCAGTGTCACGTGGTGAGTGTACACCTACTGCGATATTAAAACTAAAGTCCTGCTTTCCGACCCTGGTTATTAAGAACAGCATCACAAGTAGGTTTACACTTCCTGTGGAATGAGGAATAATAATATGATTATTAATCATCAATGATCGATTTTAATCATTATCAATGATACTAAAAATTCATAAGATACCATTATTAATTATGGATAATGATTTTCAATACATGATAATGCCTGCTTTCAATTAATTATTAATATTCATGTCATCAAATAATATTATTAGTTCCTAATACTAATCATTATTGTATTCCCAGCATCACTGGGTATTGAGTTAAGTCACATTAATTGCTAATATCCTAATATTATTATTAATAGTGATATTACTAATAATTATGATTACAAATGGTTAACCTTTTAAACCAGTATTCATTTTTACTCTCTTTATTGTGATCATTAATATCAATAATTATTATTAATATCAATATAATTATTAATATTAATGATTAACAGACTTGCTCCTGATGTAAACCCGGGAGAGGACGATGTTCATTTCTATATCACAACGGTGTACACCCCCCGTGAGAGAGTTTCCAACTTCTGCTTGGGAAAGGAGGATATGACAATCAGTTTCACTGGAAGTAGAAACAACGGTGGGATACTGTTCTGAATATTCAGGGGGAAGAGGCTGATGTGACTCCTAATAGAGAGGGGGTTACTCCCTCTGAGGTTGTGCACACTGGGGGTGTACAATCGTCTGAGAAGGAGTTGAAAATGTTCCGAAGGTGAGATGATATTACTCAGAATATGAGAAAGAGGCTGGGGGTCCACAAGGCTCCCAGAAGCCAGGGGGGCGGGCCGGGGGTGGCGGCTGGGAGCCCGATCGCCGGGGGTGCCTGCACCCCCGGCGATGGGGCTCCCAGAAGCCAGGGGGGCGGGCCGGGGGTGGCGGCTGGGAGCCCGATCGCGGGGGGTGCCTGCACCCCCGGCGATGGGGCTCCCAGAAGCCAGGGGGGCCGGCCGGGGGTG